>NC_072482.1:91727574-92033824 GCF_027574615.1 Eptesicus fuscus
GTCATTTTCTTAAGGCTGGGAAAGAGGTCAAAACATGATTAACTTTTTATTTTAAAATTTAATATATTTTACATGAAAAGAAAAATGCCAGTCCTTGTCAATGTTGGGTGAGCCCTCTACGACATGGCGTGACAGAAAAAATGATTCCTTAGATCAGTGGTTCTCAACCTTTCTAAGACCATCGGAAAACACAGACATTTACATTACGATTCATTAACAGTAGCAAAATGACAGTTATGAAGTAGCAACGAAAATAATTTTATGGTTGGGGGTCACCACAACATGAGGAACTGTATTAAAGGGTCGCGGCGTTAGGAAGGTTGAGAACCACGGCCTTAGATAGTTCAGGTAGCCACCGACTCCTGGGTCAGGCGTGGGTGTCATTAGGAGGCGGGGGGCCTTGTTCTGGAATTAACATTAGTGGGAAACTTCTGGACACGTGATCATCCCATATGGGTCTTACCTTTGACTTGGAAGCCGTCTCCTCGGGCCTCACCACAGAGCTGTTGCATCCCCAGGGTGTCTCGACTTATAAGTCAGACACACTGAGTTGCGATCGTGTGGCTTCTCAGATTTGGGCCATATTAAAGTAATGGGGTGTGAAATGACTCATTTTGAACAACGAAGGCAGCTACTTCAGTCGCTGCCAGCGCCGGCCTGAGCCACGCGTGCCTCGGTGCTCATTCCCCTTGACCGGCTCTGCTCCTCGGGCGTGTCAGACAGCAGTTTGCCTGATGACTAGGATATCACTGGAACATGTGCTCGGCTTGATTTCAGCTCCTCTGGGATCACCCTCCGCTCTGATGCCTGAGCTGGCTCCGAGAAAGCCACTTAATTACAGCTCTGTGGAGACTTGGCCAAGTCACCAAGACCAGGGAACTCCCTGGGGAGAGAGTCAACTTCTGATGGGCAGCCCAGCAAAATGGCATTCTTCTGCAAATGGACCCTCTTTCGGGACGCTGGTTGGCAGCCTCCGCGGAGGGTCCTGGTGGGCACCGCATGGCGCAGAGCCGCCGCGTGCGTGGAGCAGGTCGGCGGAGCTCGGGGTGGGCCTGGCCTGTGTGCTTTGGGCGCTGAGCCGCTCCCAGGCAGGAAGAGCCGCCCTCCAGAACCAAATGCAGACCCTGGCCGTCCGCCAGGAGAGGTATTGTAAATATATCAAAGCGGATCCCGGGCTGAAGTTCTTTCTAGAAAGAAAAAAAAGGAGTGGTTAATAAATAACATTCCGTGTTTGAGCAGAGCCCGCACATTCAAGGAGATCATCTTTCCTTCTGGCCGGTTTGTCACAAACAGTTTATGTCCAAGTCCTGATTCTCTCCCCGCCCTCCCCCCGCCCCCCCCGCCGCCACGCACATACACAGACACACATACACACACACACCGTTCAATTCCCTTTTATACTGTAGTGCAGGTCTGTGCAGCTCTTCACCTTGGCGCTGAATTTCTCATTCTGTTCTTTACTATGAGGTCGCTGAGAAAAAGGAAGTTCAGAGAGCAGGGAGAGAAACATAATCCTTACATGTTTTGGTGTGTTTTTATCCCCCTTTTGAGCTTTGCATGGCATATGATCTTACAAAAAACATACGTTTTCTACCTTTGTGCTGGGTGGGTGAGCGTGTTGAAAACAAAAGCATGTTTTTATAATATACATAATGATATTTTGCAGAATTAACCACAGGACAATTGGTGATGCTACTGTAGAAATAGTTCTCTCTTCCCCTCCCTCCCCCCTCTCCCCCCCCCGTCTCCCTCCCCCATCCCTCCCCTGTCTCCTTCCTGCTCAGTGTGGACATCGCACTGGGGCTTCTTTGCGTCCTCTCACTTCCCTTCCTGCTCCTCACACCTTGCTGCTGCCCCGTCCTGGGCGGGAGGCCCCATCTCTGAGCATCAGATGCTTCTCGGGCACCTGCTGGGTGTGAGGCAGCAGCCAGGCGGGATGGTCTGTGCTAGGGAAGGTGTGTGTGGTTAGGTGACCCAGGAAGCAGGTGAGAAAATTCCTCTGTGCTTACTTCTGTTGGGTAGTCTCTACAGTTCCCATTTGGCATTGGGTGTTGTCTCTTTTACATTGAAGCTTTCGCTTCAGAGAACTCTGTTGGGAGCGGCTGAGGGGCCGCAGGGAAGAGAGGAGGGCGCGGCTGCGGCATGGCCTGCCTCCCCGGCCTTGCACACGGCGTCCTAAGTCGATGCCCCTCCACGGCACCAACGGGACTTGGGAAATCCGCACTGAGGCCCCGGCTAGTGAGGCCGAGAGCTGGGATTGGGTCCCGGGCTGTCTGACTTCACATCCTTCCTCCCTTCCCTCTGGGGAGGGGGTGGGGGCGGAGCCCACGTGCGTTTGACAAGCCATATGGGACTGCGGAGAGCCCTCCGCCTGGCAGCTGGTTAAATTGTCTGTGACTCCCGTCCCGCCATCAGCCTGGATGACAGACTGTCGACACTTCCCATCAGAAGAGGCTGAAGTCCCGCCTGGAGCAGCGCCCACTCCTTCCCAAGTGCTGAGGATGCTTGAACTTGGATCCGATCGCTCCTGCACATCCGAGACTGCCAGGCAAGCTTCTTCTCTTCTTGAAACAACGTAGTGGGGCAGGGCGTTACTCTGGCGGCTCTGACGCAAAGAATGTGGGCCCCTGTTCCACGTACCCCAGTTCAGAAATCTGTTCCGACGGATCTCATGCTCCTCAGGTTCACATTCCGTTTGCATTGACCTTTTGCCCTTGACAGTGTGTTTCTTCACCCCTTATCTCGTTTCCTCGGCGTATGCTTCATCTCTCCAGCTAGTGCTCCTCTTTGAGGTCATGGAGCTTATCCGTTTCTTCCTTTATGACCTCAGGTAGGACAGAGTGTAACTCCTAGGCGTCAACTCCGTGTTTATTAAGTTGTCACTTTCGGTGCTTCCTTTTTCCGATTACTAGTGTAGAGACGAAGCATTACACCAAGTAGTTTTCGAGTTTTGTCTCTCCAGGTTTTACGCAGTGAGTTTCAGTTCACCCTGGTGATTTTTTATTGTTATAATGTAACCAGGTTCTCTTGCTGCGCTTTAACGCCAGCCGTTGACGAATATCCGGTTCAGGACATGTGACTGTAAGATGATTCCCTCCTGTGTGTACGCATGGAGGGTGCTCCTGGCTGTGGCGGACGGCTTTCCTGGTCTTCTGTTTAGTTCTTGGTCATTTTGGAATATCCGCGAACATTTCTGTCGTAGTTTCTTATAAGTTTACATTAAATGATCCATTTACCAGTCCAGTTTCTTCTACCAAACAGTTTTCTTCTTAAAGCTGAGAAACAAAGGCGTTCTCCTGGCAAATGTTTTTCCTCTTAAAGCTAAAGAGAAAGGCATTCCAGTGCCCACCCGTTCACCTCTCTGTCCCCTCTCCGCACGTTCCTCTCCTGTCGGAGGAGCATTTCCTTGATGCTGCAGCAGCCAGCCTCTTCCTGCTGAGCTTGGAGGGTGAGGGGGCTGCAGTCGCAAGGCTGGGAAGGAGGCTGGAACAGAACCGGGAAGGTCTTGAAAGTGTGGTTACGATGTTTGGACTCAACTGGGCCTGTACCCGAGGAGGTGACGGCGGGCTGGGCCTGCAGGGTCGGGGCGTGTGCGGGGCAGGGGCTGCGCAGGGCACTGCTGGTGTCCCGGTGATCTGCGGGGAGTCTGCACCTGATGGGTCAGAGTGTGGCGATGTAGCTGATGTAGAGGACGAACTGCCCGGGCTGGCAGCTGGCTAGCTGTGGGGGCGAAGTGTAGGGAAGAGGAGAGTATGGCCCGGCCTGGCCAGAGTGGCTCAGTGGTTGAGCGTCGGACTATGAACCAGGAGGTCACAGTTCGATTCCCGGTCAGGGCACATGCTTGGATTTCAGGCTTAGTCCCCAGTGTGGGGCCGTGCAGGAAGCAGCAGATCCATGATTCCCTCTCATCATTGATGTTTTTGTCTCTCTGTCCCTCTCCCTTCCTCTCTGAAATCAAAAAAAAATAAAATAAAATAAAATAAAATAAAATAAAATAAAAAGTCCTCTGAGGGGTCAGAGGTCAGAGGGGCGGACTAACCCTGTGGGAGGATGACACCGTCAAAGAGGAGGATACGATGAGCGGGGAGAAAGGGACAGGCACACAGCTGGGTCGTCTGCTTAATTTTGGAAGTAAAATATGGAAGACAAGGAGACAGAGGTGGTGGGTCGTAAAAGCCTGCCAGAGAAAGGAGTTGATTTCCTGAGACCGCCAGGGGTGGAGGTGAGGGTCAGGTTTTAGGAGGCAGCCTTGCCCGTGGCCGGGGCAGAGTCTGCTAGGATGTGACAGGCACCCAGCCTCTGGCCCCGGCACCTGTCCCCGCCCTCTGCCCCGAGGAGCACAGGCAGCCGGGCGTGTGTTCGTGCGGGAATGTCTATGGCAGCGTGGTGTGCGGTGGCAGAGCTGCGACCGAAGTGGATGTTTCCTGGGGGCCTGGTTGGAGAAAATGGGGCGCGTCATGCCTGGGATGGCCGTTCCGCTTGACTTGGAAGGATTCCCACGAGAAAAGAGGAGGCAGAGGGCCCTGTGTGCCAGGATCTTGTTTTTGCAGAATATAAAGTGATAAAAAGCAATCTCTGTGTGAATGCTGGCCATAGGGGGCCGGGGGGGGGGGGAGACATTGGTACGGAGGGAAGAGGCAGGTAGGCAGGTAAATAAAAAACAAAACTGCTTACAAAATGTCTAAGGTGAACCACACATACAGGGGAGGGTGGTCCCTAGAATGTTCCAGGTCAGTCAGTATGTCAGGTTCTGTTTTCTTCCTTATCACTTCTCTGCGTTGGTTGCCAATGAAGGAGAAGGAAGGGTCCGTTGGGTTGGAGAGCAGTTGGGAGGGGAAGCCCGGTGCCTCACTGCCAGGGATGGTGGCAAAGGAGGGATCACGAGGGGCTGCTTTTTCGAAGGAGACTTTGAGGGAAAACATTTTGGGGCCAAAAAGGAAAACGAACTTGTGGGTGGAGAGAGCGGTGGAGAGAGTGATGGGAGGGGACGCTCATTCCGTGCAGGGGAGTAGGCGGTTTGGAGGCAGAGGAGGAAGGAGCTGTGTTGGAGATGCCAAGGAAGATGCCCCAGCGTGGGGAGTGGATACGCGGTCCCGCTGGGTCTCCTGGGGCACGAGGATGGCCTGGCCAGTGGGAACATCGGAGGCTGGCCGGCAGGAAGGCCTGGTGAAGAGAGAGAATGATTTCGAGGTTTAGAGGAAGGACATTGAGGGACAGTGATTTAAAAATAATCTGGCCCGGCCGGTGTGGCTCAGTGGTTGGGCATTGACCTACGAACCAAGAGGTCACGGTTCCATTCCCGGTCAGGGCACATACCTGGGTTTCAGGCTCAATTCCCGATGTGGGGCGTGCAGGAGGCATCCGATAGATGATTCTCTCTCATCATTGATGCTTCTATATCTCTCTCCTTCTCTGAAATCAATAAAAATATATTTATTAAAAAATAATAATTTGGGAGCAGGACTGTTGGCTGACACAGGGGCTGTCGGGTGGCTTTGCAGACTTGGGTACCTGTGGGAAGTTGGGAGCAGCCTCCGCAGGGGGTGGTAGAGAATAACACCTCAGTGGACTCCAGGAAAGGTAGAGAACTGGAATGCCTGGTCGTCTCCCCCAGTGGTAAAGGTAAAGGTCATCTGTAGAGGGAGTGGCCAGCCCAGGAGCAGGGATGCAGAAAGGGACTTTGCAATTGACTTCCGGTGGGGACCAAGGAGATGGCCTCGAAAATTAAGGGGCAAGAGGCTTTCGGTTGGAAATGAGGTCGTGGTGGGAATGACTGGGCAGAGTAGTGTCCAGCTGATGGAGGGACACAGGTAGGTCAGAGGGTCGCTCAGAGAAGGGCTGAGGGGCTGGGGCCCGAGGGAGGCAGCGGGATGGAATGGAATTAGGGGGTCGCATCCCGGGAGTCGGAGCTCTCGGAGCGGCAGCGTCCCTGTTTGATGCACGACCTCCCCTTACCTCATGCTCTCTGTGTTACCGCACCCCTGGCTTCCTTTGTCCCCGCACAGATGATGCCCAAACCCAGCCTCACTTTCCAAACCCTCTCCTCGGGATTTCTCCTAAAGTCTCTGCTTTGGCCTAATTGGTTTAGTCAGTACCCCCCAAAAGCCCACTCTGAGCCGTGTGCCTCGCGACCCGTGTGTCCATGTCGGGAGCCCCCAGCCACACGTGGCCAGTGCGGCACACACCAGGCCCGAGGCACGCAGAGGACATGAAACGTGCTTCTCCATCATCTTTATGTTGCTCATGTGCTACAGTGATAGTAACTTGGGTATACTGGATTGGAATAGATTGTTAAAACCAATTTCACTTGCTTCTTTTTACTTTTCTCAGCATATCTTGTTTCTGTTGGTAGCGCTGTCCTCGGCTTGGCTGGGGCAGTTTTCTCTGCTGGATGCTTCTCAGTCTCTGTCCACTCACCCATCTTTATCCGTTTGTAAACTCTTCTCCTGTCTGCGACACTTATTATTATTTTTATTTCAGAGAGGAAGGGAGAGGGAGAGAGAGAGAGAAACCTCAATGATGAGAGAGAATTGATCAGCTGCCTCCTGCACGCCCTGCACTGGGGATCAAGCCCACTGGGCATGTGCCCTGACCAGGAATCGAACCGTGGTCTCCTGGTTCATAGGTCGATGTTCACCCGCTGAGCTACGCCTGCCGGGCTGTGCCACTGACTGTCTTGACTCTTATCACGTACTCCTAGCTTTTGTGGGGAACGTCACAGGGTTTCTGTCCCCATCTGTGTTTGAAATCTGCTGGCGAGCCTTTCTCACCTCCCTCCTGGAAGATAGGCAGGCATCGCCTTCACTAGATTGTGACCCCTTGAGCCCAGGACTGGAAGGAGGGCTTTGCCGTGGCCTCTGGTGATGTCTGCCGTGCCGGGCTCTGTCCCCGAGAGGAGCTCACATGTTTGTCCAGGGAATAAGTAGATGATCCATTTGCATTCCCGCTGGTCTTAACAGAATGTACTTTAAAATCTAAATTGGTCATAGAATACTACCTGAGTGTTTTCCCCGTCTCAGGCACCCCCTGAATTAGGAGGAGTGAAAGCTGGCTGCAGTTGAGTATGGTTACAAGGTAATTACAGGCTCCGGGCAGTGAACGTTAGACCCGACGACGGTTGTTAGTAAGGCTGAACCAGGACGGACTGTGTGCTGTCCGGGCTTGGCTTTGGCTGTGGGTTTGTAGAAAGTGAGTTCGTTTTCATACCCCTCTTAGGTTTCCTCTTTTATGGCTTCTGTTTTGAAGAAGTGGTTTTTCAAACTAGGGCACGGGGAGGGAAGGAGGGACCCAGCGCGCCTCCTCCTGCTTTTTCCTGGCAAATGAATTCATTTTGAAATCTGCAATCCTTTCCCCTTTGTTCACGATGCCCGCTTGTGACTTGGACCCGCTCACAACCGCTTCGGGGAATGGACTTGGGAGCAGAATCGGAGCCGAGGGGAATCGCAGCTGGAGGTGCCGCCTGGACCTGGCAGCTGGCTCTGTCTGAGCCGAGCAGCAGCCGCGAAGGAAAAGCCGAGGTGCCAGCCCCGGCCGAGGTGCAGTGCGGAGGGGGCCAGGCGAGGGGCCTGTGATCAGCCGCGAAAACAAGGCTTAGGAACATTTGCAGCTTGTCAGCCGAGCGCTTGCCTTTCCATAACGAACCTCCGTCCTTTCCAGATGCTTCTGTCCAAGTCGGCACGCTCGGCGGCCGGGACCTCGTGCCTGCGGGCATGGAGCTGCGCCTGCGTGCTCCCTGCTGCTGTCGCCGCCCTGAGCTGCCGGGGGGCACCCTGGCCTGGGACCAGCTGTGAGTGAAGGGCCTTAAGTGGCCGAGCCAAGACGAAGAGGCATTGCAGTTTGGATAAAGGCGGGTGTCCCATCACCCTTTGGAGGCCCCTTGTGGCCCAGTTCTGATTTGTGCCCACGCTCAGCCGTCATGAGGGCCCGCGGCTTCCTCGGAGGCGGAGCCCCTTCTGAACGGGAACAGTTTTGTGCTTTTGTCCATCAGACATCCTCGCTGAAGCCCTAGGCCGCTCGCCCTGCTCCGTAAGCCACGTGCTGAGCTGCGGGCACATTCGTTTCTCTGGAGCAAGTTCCCAGCCCTGCCTCATCAGCCACAGCGTCACCTCGCTGGCCTTGTCGGAGCTGCCAGTGCCAGGCCTTGCTCTCCCCGGCACTCTCTCCACATCTCCTGTAACTGCATTTCTCCAGAACGGGGGGTGCCCGCCCTGTCCGCATAGAGGGCCGCAGGGCACAGAGAGAGGGAGGGGTTCAGCGGTAGAGCCGGTTTGGACCCAGTCTGATTCCCAAGCACTCACTCTGCGGACTGCACTGTGCTGTCCCCGACAGCTCCCTGATCCTGGGAAAAGGACTCAGCCGCACGGTGCTCTGGTGAGAGAGAAGTACCAGGTGTACTGGTTAATAATGCGGCTTTTTTTTCAATAGATGGAGTTACACATATGTTGATATATATGCGATTTGATATGTATGCTATTTTTGTTGTATTGACAGCGAGCTTCAAAACTTCATATGTCAAATTTGCTGAAGGTGTTAACATCCTAGATATTTTTATGCTTAGAAATGTCGAATTTCGTGCCAAAAAAAGAGCATTTGCGGGAAGTTTTAATTCATTACTTCATTTTGAAGAAAAGTGCTGCTGAAAGTTATCGTATACTTCGGAAAGCTTATGGTGAACATGCTCCATCTCAAGATACTTGTGAACGCTGGTTTAAACGCTTTAAAAGTAATGATTTTAATGTGAAAGACAAAGAACGTCCAGGTCAACCGAAAAAGTTTGAAGACCAACAATTACAAGCATTATTGGATGAAGATGCGTGTCAAACTCAAAAACAACTTGCAGAAAGATTAAACGTTGCTCAGCAAACAATATCCGATCGTTTACAAGCAATGGGAAAGATTTTAAAGGAAGGAAAGTGGGTGCCACATCAACTGAACGAAAGACAAATGGAAAACCGAAAAGTCATCAGTAGAATGTTGCTTCATCGGCACAAAAGGAAGTCTTTTTTGCATCGAATTGTGACTGGCGATGAAAAGTGGATTTATTTTGAGAATCCCAAACGCACAAAATCATGGGTTGCTCCAGGTCAACCATCAACATCGACTGCAAGGTCAAATCACTTCGGAAAGAAGACAATGCTCTGCGCTTGGTGGGATCAGGAAGGTGTGGTGTATTATGAGCTTCTAAAACCAGGTGAAACCGTTACTACTGATCGCTACCAACAACAAATAATAAATTTGAACCACGCTTTGATGGTGAAACGACCAGAATGGGCCAGAAGACACAGCAAAGTAATTTTGCTTCATGATGACGCACCATCACACACTTCAAAACCAGTTAAAGACACGTTAAAAGATCTCGCCTGGGAAGTACTAACCCACCCGCGGTATTCACCAGACCTTGCTCCTTCAGATTACCACTTGTTCCGATCAATGGCACACGCACTTTCTGAGCAGCACTTCAAAACGTACAAAGAAGTGGAAAATTGGGTCTCTGAATGGTTTGCCTCAAAACAAGAAAAGTTCTATTGGGACGGTATCCACAAATTACCTGAAAGATGGGGGAAATGTGTAGCTAGCGATGGACATTACTTTGAATAAAGCACTTTTGATGTTTCTCTTGAAATTATCGTGTGTTTTTTTTTATTAGAAAATCCGCATTATTAACCAGTACACCTGGCAATTGGAGAATAGAGTGAATTTCATATCTGCTTCCTGAGAATTGAGAGCAGTCTAGGAGAACTGACTTTCTAACTAAGCACCAACATCTGAACCAGCAACTCTAAGAGCGAAGAGATTTTTAAGAGAAATGAAACAACATGATATAATTTTTTTTTTAATCTCATGGAATTTTCAGACCCCCAACTTTTCTGGAGAAAACTATGTTTGTTTGTTTTTCTTTCTGAGAGCACCATGAAACTGGAGTTAGGCTTTGTCTTTGGTGGCTTCTGGACAAGTTATCTTTGATGACTTCAATATTTTTGCTTTAAAGGAGAAGATTCTATTTCTAAATTGCTGTTCTATTTAGGTCTTCAGGGGTGGGATCCTATGAATTTGCTATTATCGTAGACCAAGACCTATATATAGAGACACTCAAATTAAATGTGGTGTAAATCCATGTCTTTAAAAAAAAAAAAGAAGAAGAAGAAGAAAGCAATTACTATGTTTGAAAGCCAAGCTATAAAAAGAAAGTGAACTCATACGAGAGCCAAGACAGGATTTCATTTTCCTAAGCAAATGGCCCGAACGTTCCTTCCCTTTTGTGTCCTGCAGTGGCCGTGTGGGGAAATGCAGATGTTTCACAGTCAGGACCATGGGCATGACCGGAGGCCGGCCTTGGGGATCTTCCCTGTGAGCGCTCATCGGTGGCTTGAGAGACGGACTGGGAAGGGCGCAGGGCTCCGAAACTCAGCCTGTGCTTTGTTCAGTGTCATTCTACTCACCGAGCATCCCGAGGAGCCCGTTCTGTTGTTTAAAGGACGTCATTTGTTATTTAATATGTACTCATACCCATTGCCCTAGTTTTCCTTTAAAGTTAGAATTCAGGTCCTTGAGAACATGCATGTCTTGGGCCACCAAAGCTAGACTAGTACCTGCCAACTGTGCCAATCACACTTAAAAACTGACTTCAGTGCACATAGCAGGTCCCTCCCCGCCTCCCACCCTCTCCCCCAAAGCAAAGCGGGAAGGACAGAGAAACATGGGGAGCCTTTGGGAGAGTCCTTGGACCTTTGCTCAGAGCGGAGCGGCTGGGCGTCGGCCTCCCCTGGCAGTTCTGAGAGCTGAGAACACCCAGCGTTAACTGGTCTGCATGTTCCTCCCCGTCGGGAGCAGGCCAGGCCGCCCTCCCTCTCCTGCCCACGGGTGCTGGGCCGCCTGCTGGCCCTCCTGGAATCACAGGTGATGGCTGGGTCTTCTGAAAATGCGACATGGCTTCGGCTAAGGCACTAGAGGAACAGGAACCTCCAAGGAGAGGGACAGTTAAGACCTGGGTGAGCTGCCGCGTCACGACATGCTGAACGGTGTCCCCCGTGGGGACAGGCTCAGAATTTCAAATGACAACGGTCCCTCAGCAAACACCAACGGTCTTGGCATTCGTGCTGACTCGCTTCCCCCGGTTCTTCCTGAGGTTTCCATGCGATGGGAATTGTAAGCATCCTTTTGTGCTGGGAGTTGTTCCTCACTTGCTTTTTCTCCCCAGGGGGGTAGCATGCTTTAAGCAGCGACTTTTCTGTGCAAACCTCCCTGTGGGTAACCATCCCGCTCTGAAGGGCGGAGGCCTCCCTGGCAACGCCTGTGTCACCGAGCCGCAGGCGTCCAGGCTGACTCACCGGGACTCGGGGGGCAGCAGCCTGTGTGGCCCGGCCCGGGCCGCCTCTGGGCCTGGCTCTCCGTGAGGACTGAGTGAAGGTGTGCGGCAGTGACTCTGGCTCGGTTCAGGTGTGGGCTCACCGCTGGCTGGAAGCAGCTCACACACACCTTTTGGCTCTGGCAGCGTCTGAGATTTAGGAGAGACGGGACCCGCTGGCTGGACCATCCGGAAACTCCCACAGGGCAAGGGCCGGGGAGAGAACGCACTTGGCGTCCCAGCGTCAGGTGTCCCAGCGGCCCTCTTCTCTCCCCTCTCCGCACACGCCACCTGCAGACTGTCCTGTCTCCGTGCACCTGTTACCTGCTTCTGGCCTTGAAGTATTGCTGGGCTTTTCATAGGAGCCAACGATTAAAATGGTAATTTCATAGAATATTTTGCCATCGGATAGGGTCACTACTCTGTGTTTTAAATAGTTTTCCCCCTATCCTCTGGTTTGTCTGCAGCTTTTTTATTTTTTTATTAGTGGTTTCAAATGACAAGCGAGTTTGTTTTTGAAACGGAAGAGGCGGTTCATCTGGACGTGGTTGTGCCTCTCTGGCCCTTTAGAACGAGACGAACGGCAGGCCGGAGGCGGCGCATCTACGCAGGCCTCCGGGGCCGGCTCACCTGGGACAGGTGGCAGCCTGTGTGGCCCCGGGCCCCGGGGCCCGCCGCTGGACCTGGGGAACTAGCTATACTTGGGGAGATTTCTGGGTCATAGGATTAAGGGCTAAAATGTAACATTGTCAGTTTCAATGATCTCACTTGCTTTTCTTGTATATTTAACTCGAGGGGTCTATGAAAATTAACTTAATGTGTATTTTGAAGGGGTGGAGTGCAACCAGGGGCTATTAATAGAGGTGGAAAATCCACAGCCCCTGAAAATACGGGAGAAGACAGAGAGCTTCTCAAAACATAGGATATACGTTATAGAACATCGACTATGCTGTGTGACAGATAGAGCAGAAGGTCTGCGAGGGAAAAGCTGTGCTTCAGTAAGAGGCTGTGCCCATGTCGAAGGGAAATGATGTTTAAGTTGAACCGTCTCAGCCATTTTGCCAAAATGTTTTCCTCAACGTTTCTGTGTGTTTTCTCCTTGTACATACCCGCGCCTCGTGCCTGTGCGAACCTGTTTGTGAATAGGAGTTAACGTTTGGGAAGATTACGTTATGGCCCTCCCCCACTGCCCCCTCGCCATGTCGGGCATGGAATGGACCACTCAGTGGGCTTAGGTTTGAAAAATACAGATGCTGATAGTGATCTGCACCATTAATCGTTAATCCCTTGTTCCTACAAGCAAATTAAATGGAGAGTTGAGGCAGCTGCCAAGAGAGTTCTGGGAGAATCCTTTGAGGATGACTAGGGTTTGTTTTCTTCATCTCTGCTCTCTGCGCCTCTTCAGAATGCAGGAGACTTTTAAATGAAACCCCGGGGTTGTCTATGGACCAGAGGGATTTTTGGCAAATGAAAGAATGACTTCCCCTCGTATTTTATGTCTTTACCTTGAAACAGCCATGTATCAGGCTGTTGTAGTGGGACATTCCGGGACCACAGCTCACGAGGGTTCCTGTGTTGGCCGCCGTGGTGCTCTCGCACGTGTGGCGGTGATGTTGGATCCTAAGCTCACATCTGGCCAAACTGGTTTTGATTTTCCTTGTTCTCAGGTCTCCTGGTTCCCATCCTGGATGTGAGAGTGGGCTAATGCAGGCGGGGAGTGGGGTTATGCAGGCGGGGAGTGGGGTTATGCAGGCGGGGAGTGGGCTAGTGCAGGCGGGGGGTGGGCTAATGCAGGCGGGGAGTGGGCTAGTGCAGGCGGGGTTGGGCTAATGCAGGCGGGAAGTGGGCTAGTGCAGGCGGGGAGTGGGCTAGTGCAGGCGGGGAGTGGGCTAGTGCAGGCGGGGAGTGGGGTTATGCAGGCGGGGAGTGGGCTAGTGCAGGCGGGGAGTGGGCTAGTGCAGGCGGGGAGTGGGGTTATGCAGGCAGGGAGTGGGCTAGTGCAGGCGGGGAGTGGGGTTATGCAGGCAGGGAGTGGGCTAGTGCAGGCAGGGAGTGGGCTAGTGCAGGCGGGGAGTGGGCTAGTGCAGGCGGGGAGTGGGGTTATGCAGGCAGGGAGTGGGCTAGTGCAGGCGGGGAGTGGGGTTATGCAGGCGGGAAGTGGGCTAGTGCAGGCGGGGAGTGGGCTAGTGCAGGTGGGGAGTGGGCTAGTGCAGGCGGGGAGTGGGCTAGTGCAGGCGGGGAGTGGGGTTATGCAGGCGGGAAGTGGGCTAGTGCAGGCGGGGAGTGGGCTAGTGCAGGTGGGGAGTGGGCTAGTGCAGGCGGGGAGTGGGCTAGTGCAGGCGGGGAGTGGGGTTATGCAGGCGGGAAGTGGGCTAGTGCAGGCGGGGAGTGGGCTAGTGCAGGCGGGGAGTGGGGTTATGCAGGCAGGGAGTGGGCTAGTGCAGGCAGGGAGTGGGCTAGTGCAGGCGGGGAGTGGGGTTATGCAGGCAGGGAGTGGGCTAGTGCAGGCGGGGAGTGGGGTTATGCAGGCGGGAAGTGGGCTAGTGCAGGCGGGGAGTGGGCTAGTGCAGGCGGGGAGTGGGCTAGTGCAGGCGGGGAGTGGGCTAGTGCAGGCGGGGAGTGGGCTAGTGCAGGCGGGGAGTGGGCTAGTGCAGGTGGGGGGTGGGCTAATGCAGGCGGGGAGTGGGCTAGTGCAGGCGGGGAGTGGGGTTATGCAGGCAGGGAGTGGGCTAGTGCAGGCGGGAAGTGGGGTTATGCAGGCGGGGAGTGGGCTAATGCAGGCGGGGAGTGGGCTAGTGCAGGCGGGGAGTGGGCTAATGCAGGCGGGGAGTGGGCTAATGCAGGCGGGGAGTGGGCTAGTGCAGGCGGGGAGTGGGCTAGTGCAGGCGGGGAGTGGGCTAGTGCAGGCGGGGAGTGGGCTAATGCAGGCGGGAAGTGGGCTAGTGCAGGCGGGAAGTGGGCTAGTGCAGTGGGGAGTGGTATTATGCAGGCGGGGAGTGGGCTAATGCAGGCGGGAGTGGGGTTATGCAGGCGGGGAGTGGGCTAGTGCAGGCGGGAAGTGGGCTAATGCAGGCGGGGAGTGGGCTAATGCAGGCGGGGAGTGGGCTAATGCAGGCGGGGAGTGGGCTAGTGCAGGCGGGAAGTGGGCTAGTGCAGGCGGGGAGTGGGCTAGTGCAGGCGGGGAGTGGGCTAATGCAGGCGGGGAGTGGGCTAGTGCAGGCGGGGAGTGGGCTAGTGCAGGCGGGGAGTGGGCTAATGCAGGCGGGAAGTGGGCTAGTGCAGTGGGGAGTGGTATTATGCAGGCGGGGAGTGGGCTAATGCAGGCGGGAGTGGGGTTATGCAGGTGGGGAGTGGGGTTATGCAGGCGGGGGGCTAATGCAGGTGAGGAGTGGACTAATGCAGGTAGATACTCTAGATGTAATCCCAGGTCCTCTTCTGTGGAGAATTGTCTTTGTGCTCTGGCCTTCAGCTGCCATTTAGACATGCCCATTACTGCCCAGTTAATACACTTCTAGTTGGGATCTCTCTTCTGGGTCCAGAATAAGATTATTTTTAAAAAGGCAGCTGTTATCTACTGCTGTGTAACAAATTACCCCAACACTTGGAGGCTTAAAACAATCATTTATTCTCTCAGTTTCTGTGGGTCAGGAATCTGGGCCCAGCTCAGCTGGCTGCCTCTGGCTCCGGTGTGACATGTGGTGACGGTCAGCCCGCTGTCATCTCAGGCTTCAGCTGGGGGAGGGCCTGACATGGTTGCCGGCTATTGGAATCATATTTCCATTGCGTAGAAGATCTGTCTGTATCCAGAAATCCTGATGTAAAGAGGGTGCTGGTTTGTAATTGTATTTAAATCTGGGGTTTGATAGGGATTTGCTCAGAGGTGGATATACTTTTTAAAAATACCTTTATTGCAGTATATGGGTATGCTTTTTTTAAAAAAAGATTTTTTTCCCTTCTCTTTGGCTTTGATAAGATCAGAATTAAAGTCTATGTTCCCAACCTCTTATTCTCTTGTGATTACAGCCTTCATTGTACCATACCATTTTGTAGCCTAGTAAGTAAGTTATGTCTTAACTTGATTGCTAAGCACTTCATATTTGTCATGCTAAGTATTTGGAAAGGTGACTCGCTTTGATGGACAGCTTGGAGCACGGATCATCAGATGTGCGTCTCTGGCGAGCTGGTGCCGATGGGGCCAGAGCAGGTTGCTTCTCACCCTTTTCCTCACGTGCTCACCACACATGTCACCCGTTTCACACACTGTCACATTACACATTTATGCATTTCATTTACAAAGATATATATAAAGCCTCTATTATACATAATGTATATAACATATTACATAAAATATATGTGATCTTTATTACATATACCATATATAATCCTCTAGTATCTATAACATAATCTATTATATATAAATGTCAACCATATGTGTAATCTTATTAATATAATCTATTCCATATAATTTAACATGTATAATAAAATCCATTATGTAAATACCATATTTTCTAGTTTACATATGCTATATAACCTATTACATCATTTACATAAACTCTATTTTACATAATCTGTAATAGATGTAATATATGTATAATCTTCCAATCAGAAATATAAGCTTCTTCAGAGCAGATGGCATAAGTCACTTTCATATCCTGAAGTACCTGGCACAGTAAGTTAAGGGGCTCGTGGCATGCACTCGGCCAATATTTAGAGAATTTGTGGTCGATTAGTTTGATGAACATCGTATTTGCAGCCTCAGGGAACAGGGATCACACGTGCAGGCTCTCCGGCAGGCTCCCCTGGGCTGGTGCTGCTCAGGAGCCAGTGTGCGGCTCCCGTGTCACCCCATCCGTGAACTCCCCCCCACACACACCCCCGGGCTGTAGAAGGAGCCCGAAGCTTCAGCTTCACTTGGTCACTGTAACTTGTCTGTTCCAAAACGAGGAGCCGCACGGAGCCGGGGCCTCCTGTCGCCGGCTGCCGACCCTCCGCCCTCGGCTCAGAAGCAGAGCTTTGGAAAAGCGGGTAACAGTCCGAGCACTGACAGGAGCTCAAACCCCGAGGCACGGAAAACGGTGTGTGCAGTTCAAACTCACTGGCGTCCATGTTTATGTAGCCAATCTTTCAAACTCCAATTTGGCAATAATGTGCGCTGTAACGGAGTAGTACGCAATGGCCTTTGACCAAAACCAGTTAGCTTTGAATTTCTCGCCTAGACTGTTGCGTGATAAAATTTTAGAGGCATTTTTGGGAGAAATTGTGTAAAATTTCCATGATTACTATGACCTTGAGGTGTTCTTGTGTCAAAGAAAATGCATAACCTTACTTCTTTGTCTGGTAGTTACTTTCCCATCTCCCCCTGGCGCCCCCTCTGATTAGCTTTCCTATTTGTTTCCCTACTTGGATAAATCCTCCATCAACCAGAGGTCAGGATAACCTCACCGCCTAGGGAGGCCCTCTCAGGCCTGTAACGGAGGGTTAGGGAGCCCTTGTCACCAGGAGGGCTCAGTGACCAGATGGACTCATTGGAAGCAACTTGCTGAATGTCAGGCAGGAAGACGTTTAATGAGGCGCAACACGCGCAGAGGAAGCCGTGGTGGGATCTGGTTCTTGTTTTATTTTACCTTCAATCATAGCATATTTTCTTTTCTTTTCTTTTTTTTTTCTTGTAGGAGAAATGGAGCTTTCAGAAGTAAAAAAAAAAAAAAAAGTATTTACTGTATATCATGAAAATGAAGGCCCTTCCCAAAAAAAATCAGAGTGTGCCACGTGTTGGTGACAGGATTCGAGTCCTAAGTTAAAGGCGAAAGACAAGGTCCCTTGCCAATTAAACCTCGTTATCCGTCAAGTGGGGCTTTTATACTATTTCTGAGCAGTTGGATAAAAGAAAATGATTGAAAAAAATTCAGGTGTTTTGTTGTTGTTGTTTTTTTAATTGATTTCAAAGAGGAAGGAAGAGGGGGAGAGAGAAACATCAAGGATGAGAGAGAATCATTGATTGGCTGCCTCCTGCACGCCCCTCACTGGGAATCGAGCCCGAAACCCGGGCATCAAGCTGTGGCCTCTTGGTTCACAGGTCGACACTCAACCACTGAGCCACGCCAGCCGGGCATTTTGTTGTTGTTTCTTGTTTTTTGTGTGTGTGTGTTTTGTTTTCAGAGATTTAGGGGAAACTTTATAAAACTTGTGCATGTTCGTGGTGCAGTGAGGGCTCCTCTGCTTATTTAGACGCTGGAAAGATGAAATGAACATGAGTTCAAAATGGGCTCCTTTAAGTGCGGCGGGCATTTCCCTAGGTTTGAGTTTAGCCAAATTATTTTTGGCTTGGTCCGTACACCAGAGAAGAAGGGTGTGGTGGGGAAAAATGATGTTGAGAAGGAGTAACCCAGGGAGGGATTATTTATTGTTCTGACTTTCTGAGTGCGTTTGGGAAAAGAAGGAAGAGTTTTGGAAAAGAATAATGCCAGGTAAGCACTAGTTTGCACGTTCATGTGACAGCATTCATTTGCTCCTCGCTGTTTTCCAACAAGTGCCGAACATTCGTAAACTTCATTTCCGGTGGATACCTGGTAGATAAACACGCTTTAGTCTGAATTCTTAAACCACTTCGGTTAGAATGTGGACAGTTAGGTTTGTTTTACAACGCGCTTCTCCAAACTCCTTCCTTCGCCATCCGAGGCATTCACATGGCCAGGGCGACGCGAGTCCCAGTTAGGTCATTTTGGAAAGTTCTATTTTTAGCATGAAAGGAGAGTCAGGGGCCTGCTGGCACCAACCTGCTTCCAAATAAATGAACAAATAAACGGGCCGTCCCAGTTGAAATGGTTTGGTGTTGGAATTTGTTTCCTCGCCCTGGCAGCTTGGCCGGACGCCAGTGTTAGCAGCTTTATTCTCCTTCCCCCAGACGTTTTCTCTACGGCGCTTGTTCATTTGAGGAGAGGAAAGCCTTTTCCTGCGGCCTCCTGGTGGGTGTGGGTACTGGCCCTACTGTAGGCAGGGTGCCCGCCCCCCCCCCCAACCCCCCAGCATCCCCAGTACTGTTTCAGCCGCCTGCCCTCCCCTGCCCGCCCTTCCAGGGCTGGGCACATTGTATGCGTGACACCCCAGCTCAGCCCTTAGCGGCTGCCTCCTTAGCGGGATCCCATTGTCTAACCAACCCGTTTCAGCAGGGACCTTAAGGATGTCACTGCCCTTTTGAGCTCACTTCTTTAGTTACTTCAATTAGAGGATCGTAATAGTAACACATGCATTTTGTGATCACCCACCAAGTGCCTGTTGCGGTATCCAGGTTCCTCACCTGCATCATTTCATTTCTGCCTGATAACCAACATTATGGGGGGAAGCATTATTATCTCCATTTACCGGTGAGGAAGGCCAGACTCAGGAGAAGAGACTTACTCCGAGTCACACGGATGGGAAGGGGCAGGGAGTGCATTTAAAACCCGGTTCTGCCGACTGCCCTTCCCCGCCCTCTGCTGCCTTCCATGGAGCTCGAGGGGCTTCAGAGAGCATCCCGTCCAGTGGTTCTCAGCCCTGGTTCCACATGGAGTCGGCTGGGGAGTTCAGCATGAGGTTCCCTGAGTCTTATCCCAGGCCAGCTAGTCAGCGCCGCTGGGGTGGGGCCCAGGCCCGCCAGGGTTCACTGATAGGAGCCCCCAGGTGATTCTGCCGTGCAGGCAGGGGCCTCCCCCGGGCCTAGTCCATCTCCTGCCGTTTCCAGGAGAATCTGAAGCCCAGCGTTTCCTCCAGGCCAGTCAGCTGGTTAGTGCCAAGCGGGCACGTGGCCCGAGGTCTTCTGACGGCCCTTGGTCTCTCGTTATTCTCATTCCAAATCTTGACAGTTGAGTCTAGATACAGGAAACCTTGGATGAGATGCTTCTTAGCCTAGAGCGGGGGTGGGGAATGTCCGGCCCGGGGGATGTGTAAGGCCCACAAAATCATGTGGTCTGGCCCTGCCAAGGCAGTAGGGGTGAGTTAATTAAATGTTTGACCCAATATAGCAGGATAACTTTTAAGTTGATAATTTTGTACGGCCCTTGAGTGAAGTTATAAATATCCAAATGGCCCTTGGCAGAAAAAGGTTCCCCACCCCTGGCCCAGAGGATGCATGCATGCATGCCTTGTGTACTCAGGCCTGGTTTTGGAGGATTATAAAAAATCGGATGGTTGTGCTATGGTCCAATGAATATCAGCTGAAATACTAATATGTAGCAATAAGTATGAAGCATACTTTGAATTATATCTCTGTCTTAATCAGTTTGGGCTGCTATCCCAGAATGCCATAGATTGGGTAGCTTAACAATAAATGTTTATTTCTCACAGTTCTGGAAGCTGGAAGTCCAGGATGAAGGTGCCAGCAGATGGAGTGTCTGATGAGAGCTCACTGCCTGGTCTATAGCTGCGGCCCCACTTAGTGGGGAGAGCCGGCAGACAGCCCGGTGTTGGGGTGACGGGGTGGGATGAGGGGGCTGGAGCTGGCGGGGACACTCGGAAGGCCCTGCTGTCTTTGGGGAGGTAGCATAGGGACTGTGGGAGAGTTTTGGCTGAAACCTTCCAGAATATTTTTATAGCGTGGTAAATGGTGCAACAAACAAATAAACTCAGGGCATGCTTGAACAGAGAGAGATCGCGAAATCCCCATCCACTCCAGAGGGAACGTGGCTCCTTGTTGGAGCGCAACCTCAGAGGCTGCCTCTTGCTCTGACCTGGCCGAGAACGCACCGGCGGCCTTGGGGCCAGGGCTGCGGTCCCCTGGACCTGCAGAGATTCCCGCCTGGAGTGTGGTGAGTCCTCTGCGTCCGTCCCCCGGGCGCGAGGAGCCCCTGGGAGGACTCGGGGCCTGGGATGGGCGCTCACAGGTCTCCTCCTGCAGTTGGTTCACTTCGTGCCTGGACGTTGCTGAGTCTTTTAAAAAAATTAGATAATGGAATATGGTTTTGTTTAGTCTCGGTGTTTTCCTAATTTTTGCCTGCTTAGCTGCCAAGCTTGCTCATTAGCGATGGGTCATTAGTGCTGTAATAATTGTTAGCTTTGGCGGGGGCTGGGAAGTTCGTCTGGCTTTACCTGCAGCGAAGTCTTGGCATGTCTGTTGCATGAGCAGCTAACTTTCCTGGGAGTGTATGTTTTACAATCGGCGTACTTATCAGAATAGCTCTAATTTGAAATAATAGTAGTCATTTAAAAAGAGCATTAATTTAAAAAAATGGTATAGATGTTTGGTTGGAAAGGAAATTAGAAAAAGTAACTTCAGGGCAAGTAAGATGCTGTTCTTTAAATTTTATTTTTTAAATTATAAAATAAAGTCTGGTGATTTAGGAAAGGAATGTGGTAGTTATAGGGGAAAGTGTGTTTTAAATATACACAGCATGCGGCAAAAGCAGGTTTACAGTAGTGAGTATGTGAAACACAGTTTATTGTATTCTTGTTTATTAATTACTATAGGTCCGGTGCACGAATTCATGCACAGGTAGGGTCAGGGCGGATGGCTGGGGGAGGGGACGCGGGAGGTTGGGCAGCTGGCCTCGCCTCCCCATCAGGGTGGGGGGCTGACTGGGGGCGGAGCCAGCCAGGGAGAGGTTGGCTGGCCAGCCTGTCCCCATCAGGCTGGTTGGCTGGCTGCAGTGCACATCATAGTGACTGGTCGTTCCAGTGGCTTGGCTTTTATATATATATAGATTGTATTATTTTCTATATGAACAGCTGTGAACCTCCTTTTTTTAAAATATATTTTATTGATTTTTTACAGAGAGGAAGAGAGAGAGAGATAGAGAATTAGAAACATCGATGAGAGAGAAACATCGATCAGCTGCCTCTTGCACACCCCCTACTGGGGATGTGCCCGCAACCAAGGTACATGCCCTTGACTGGAATTGAACCTGGGACCCTTGAGTCCGCAGGCCAACGCTCTATCCACTGAGCCAAACCGGTTTCGGCTGAACCTCCTTTTGCCCCACCCTGTATATCATAAGAGAAAACACACCATAATGAGTGTTTTATTTGGGTAAAAGCTGAGTGGTGTTTGATAGTTTTAGCAGCAATACCTCTTCAGCTCACTGCTTACCCTCTGCAGTGGAAGCAAATGGTCTCCAGTTGAGAATAAGATGACTGGAGAATCTGGATGTCAGAGACAAAGTCTGGACAGAAGTCCCCAGCAAAGGGGGGTGGGCGCTGTCGATGGCCCGTCCCAGGAAGTAGAGCCCACTGAGGCATCTCCCCATGGGTGCCAGTGACCTTGCTATGTGCTAGTTTGTTGTTTTTAATCTTTTTAACAATTTGAGCTGGGTCATATTCTCCGCATTTGCTTTACTTGGAGAAGGAAATCATCTGAGTCACTTGCTCAAGGGCAGAAAGGCGCTGTTAATAATGAGTAGGCCAGAATGCAGACCCAGTCCACCTGGTCCAGAGCACATTCTTTCTACAAAAGCCTTGTGTTCCCTGTCAGTCTACTGGCCACATGGTTCTGACCTAACATGCTCTCTTGTCATTGAGGGTTCTTTTCTAGCAAGTGAGTTCTGAAATCTCACCTCTTTCAATGCCCTTAGCAAGCATTTTAAGTGGAGGTGGCAATTTCTCCCATCCTGTTCTATTTGAAGGTGTAGCTTGCACAGCTCATTCAGCAGTTGCCACCGTGGGAAGTAGAGTTACTTTTAATAATGTTACCCCTGGTCTGTGTGGGGAGCGAGTGTGTTAGGGAGAGGGCAGGAGGGGATGGGAGAAGAATGTGCTTGACTATTTAGTGCTCCTGTACACAATGAATTAAAATGCAAAGAAATCCAGAATATAATTTAACCCCCTATGGTGATTTTACTTTTACTTGTACCATTAAATTAATAATACCAGTTATTGATTTATATTTTAGGCACAAAATAATATTTAATATTACCATGCTATTTGAAATGATATACAAGTTACTTGAGCTATTGATTATTCATAGAAATTACTAATATTCTAATTATCTTCTGATTATGCTTAACAAATACTGAATTTTGAAAGATTTCAGAAATTGATAATACCATATGATATGCACCATAGGAAAATTTTTATTCTCCATGATTTGATTAGCTATGAATTTTAAGATAGAATTAAATCTTAGAAAAATATTCTATAAATTCCATAATTGCTTAGACCATGTTTATTTTGTTGACTGTACACTTAACATCTACCAGAATCATGTTTACTAGCATTTGTTGGTTTATTAAGTATTTGTTGAATGAATGTGTATATAAATGAATGAAATTTACTTCTAAAAACAAAACCCAGAATATATCCTAATTTTACTGCAGGTTTATCCCAATCTTCTATTCCTTTTATGGTATAATAGAATAAAAATGGGTTATTATAACATTGTACATGCAAAGTACTGAAACATTATTTAAATTTAGAACATTCAGATGATAAGAATACAATATCATAATCAAGATATGACTCTGAAGCACTTATATGAAAAGAAAAAGAGAGAGGAAGCAAATGTGGTAAGGTGATGGCATTTGGAGAAACTGGACCTCCGGATGAGGGGCATGGAGGAATTCTTTATTTTATTATTTAATTTTTTAAAAATATATTTTATTAATTTCAGAGAGGAAGGGAGAGAGAGAAAGAAACATCAGTGATGAGAGAGAGCCATCCATTGGCTGCCTCCTGCATGCCCCACACTGGGGATTGAGCCTGAAACCCGGGCATGTGCCCTGCCTGGGAATCGAACTGTAACTTCCTGATTCATAGGTCGACACTCAACCACTGAGCAACACTGGCTGGGCTGGAGTTCTTTAAGCTATACTTGCAATTTTTATGTAGGCTTGAAACTATTTCAAAGTATTTACTACAAAAACTATTATATATTTTGTCATTAGTAAAGCTCTCACAAGTTTGACAGCATTTAAAGGTGAAAATTTATTCTCATCTTTCTCAATGACTTAGAAACAAAGGACATTCATTTCTGATTGAAAGTATGGAGAAAGCAGTTCATAATAAACTTAAATACTGGCCTTGGGCAGTTGAAAACATAGGGACAACCAGCAGAAAAAAAGTGAGTTTTATACAGAAAAATAATTTTCTCTGAAGATGAGCTCATGGTCACAAATTAAAAACAACATGAAGTAAAAACTACTCTGAAGAGGCAGAAAAAAACAGTAATACTCTAAGAAATTAAGATAAAAAGTCAGAGAAATTATGAAATAAGTGTTTTAGAACTAATTCAGGTTAGGAATAAAATCAATAGCACACTATGAAATGAGAATAGAAACGTTTGAAAAGGAGCCAAATAAAACTTGTAGAAATACATTGTACTCATTGCAACCGAAAACACAGTAGACAGTTAAGAGCAGATTAGGTAAAGCCCTTTTGCCACTTGGTGCTAAATAATGCTGAGAGACAATCTCAGAAACAGAAGTTAGATGAAGGGGAAAAAAGGAAATTGGGAAATGTTTTGGTAGTGGTCTACTAGAAGTATTCATAGGTGTAAAAGGGATTTCTGTAAGAACAGTATTGATAAAATACTAGATGCTCAGTGCATGAATTTGTGCACAGGTGGGGTCCAGCAGCTCGCCCCGATTGGGGTGGATCGGGGCCAGGCCAGCTGGGGGGAGGGGACATGGGAGGTTGGCTGGCCGGCCCTGCCCCCGATCAGGCCGGTTAGCTGGCCACAGTGCACATCATAGTGACCGGTCATTCCAGTTGTTCCGGTCATTCTGGTCACTTGGCTTTTATATGTATAGACTAGAGGCCCAGTGTATGAATTCATGTACCAGTGGGGTCCCTTGGCCTGGCCTGTGGGATCGGGCCAAAAGCAGCTCTCTGACATCCCTGAGTGGTCCTGGATTGCGAGAGGGCACAGGCCAGGCCAAGGGACCCCACTGGTGCAGGATCAGGACCAAGGAGGGACTGCGGGATGGCTCCAAGGTATGTCCAGCCGGTCTTGCTCAGTCCCGATCGGCCAGACCCCAGCAGCAAGCTAACCTACCAGTCAGAGCCTCTGCCCCCTGGTGGTCAGTGCACGTCATAGTGACTGGTCGACCAGTTGACTGTGTGCCCTCTGGTGGTCATAGCAGTTGAGCAGCCTTAGCGTATCATTAGCATATTACACTTTGATTGGTTGAACGGCTGACCAGTCGACCAGACACTTAGCATATTAGGTTTTATTATCCTATATAATAAAAGCGTAATATGCAAATCAACTGAATGGTCGAACAGTGGAACGGCCGTCCAGACAACCATCCGGATGACCATCTGGGACCACACTATGACACCCACTGGCACCAGGCCAGCCAAGTCGGGTGTGATGCGATTGGTTGGGGGCCCAGCCATCGCCCCATGGTTGCCCCGCAGAGGGAGGCCCAGGCCTCCGGCCGGTGGGCTGCGGCAGGTGGGTGGGGCCTCCCTTTGCAAGGGAAGCCTGGATCCCGGGTGCCCGAGGGAAGCCTGGGTCCTGGGTGCCGGAGGGGAGCCGGTGCCGGCAGCCTGGGGAAAAAAGGCTTACTCTTGCACGAATTTCATGTAGGGCCTCTAGTATAGGATGATATTGGAATTGTGGCATGAAGGATCTGTTGTGGTGTTAGCCAACAATATACATAAGATTGTGTATTTGTTGTAAAATGCCTTTTCAGAAAACTTCACAAGACCTCAGGGAGTTCCTGTTGGCCTTCAGGACATTTGCAAAGGAGAAGGCAGTGTCCGTTGTGACGCCTGTAATTTATTTACAGACATGGGTTTAATTGCTGCGGTCTCTGTACACGCTGAGGAAATACTTTTGAGTGTTATTTTTCATAGTTTTATGTGTGAGGTGGATGAGAACATTTTGTAACTGCAGGAAGCTCTGGAACGGGATTGTTGGCTGTGGGATTACAGTTTGGGGCCGCTTCCTTCACTTGGGGAGTCATTGTTTGGGTGTGTTTCCCATTAGAAGAGATTCGTCTGGAACACCGGCCACCCCAGAACATATTTCATTCGAACAAGGAAGCAGTGTGCCTTTCCGGGCTGTGCATATTTTCCAAACTTTGGCTTTTTCCTTTTGTGGCTCATGCTAAAGTCAAACTCTCATACTTTAACTGCAGCGTAACCATTCCAAGTTCTCTCATGCATCAGAAATATTAGCATAGTTCCGTACAAAAGTTTTCCAAAGAAAACTAGCAAGCACATGCTGATTACCCAGGAAGTCCCCAAAAGATCAGTTTTTGGAAGCATGGTTGCATGAGAGTGAATGAATATATTTGAATAACATGTTCTATGTATCTCCGGTGATAAAAACAAAGTCAGAAACATACTGACTTCTTGTCTTGAGGTTGGGGGGTCAATCTTCTGATATCTGAAACAGCTTTTTATTTTTGTTTTTTAAATATGTTTTCATTGATTTCAAAGAGAGGAAGAGAGAGGGAGCGAGATAGAAACATCAATGATGAGATAGAATCATTGATCGGCTGCCTCCTGCATGCCCCCTACTGGGGATCAAACGGTAATCTGGGCATGTGCCCTGCCGGGAATTGAAACAATGACCTCCTGGTTCATGGGTTGATGCTCAACCACTGGGTTATACCAACTGGGCAGCTTTTGATTTTTAAATATGAGATTTTTCTTGCTCATTCTCCCTTAATACACATATTTAACTTGAAAAGATCTTTTGCATATGGAGACGGAAAATTTTGGGGTGTTAATGAATGGACATGTTAGAGAGAGAAGTATTTGCTAAATAATTCAGCATCTGGCCGAAACCGGTTTGGCTCAGTGCATAGAGCGTCGGCCTGCGGACTCAAGGGTCCCAGGTTCGATTCCAGTCAAGGGCATGTACCTTGGTTGCGGGCACATCCCCAGTAGGGGGTGTGCAAGAGGCAGCTGATCGATGTTTCTCTCTCATCGATGTTTCTAACTCTCTATCCCTCTCTCTTCCTCTGTAAAAAATCAATAAAATATATTTTTTTAAAAAAAGCCAATCTTCAAAAAAAAAAAAAAAAAAGAAAAGAAAAGAATTCAGCATCTGTAGCCAGCAAAATCTATTCTAAATTAACTCTTTTCTTCCAGTGTCTTTTTGTTTCACAGTTTGTTCAAACTGTCTTTTCACTGCTTTTTTCTGTACACTCTATGTATGCTTGCTCCTGTCTCACTGGTACGAATGGGTCTCC
Source organism: Eptesicus fuscus (assembly GCF_027574615.1). Lineage (NCBI taxonomy): Eukaryota > Metazoa > Chordata > Mammalia > Chiroptera > Vespertilionidae > Eptesicus > Eptesicus fuscus. Next base: position 91,754,029 of record NC_072482.1, read on the forward strand.
TTGTTGTTCCTTTCTTGGGTCTTGGCAATCAGTCACCCCGTTTCCCAAACCCAAGTCCTGTTCTTTTCTGAAAATTTTCATGACTCTTCATCGATTTCTTTACACTCGGACTGATGACAAGGCAATGGTCCATTGTGTCTCTTGGCCAACTTCCTTTTTCATTTAATACATTTTTTATTGAGTAGTTTTAGGTATGTAGAATTATTGCACAGGTAGGATAGGGTTCCTGTATAACCCACACCAGATTTCCCATAGTATATTATTACAACTGTTGTTACAACTAATGAATCAGTACTGATATGTTAGTATTAACTATAGCCCTTACTCCACTCAGATTGCCGCTGTTTTTCCTTAATGTCCTTTCTCTGTTCCAGGATCCCACCCGGACACAGCAATATACTTAAGCATCATGTCTCCTTAGCCCCCTGTTATCTCTGACCGTTTTCCACAATTTTCTTGTTTTTGATGACCTTGACAGTTGTGAGGAGTATTGCTCAGACATTTTGTAGTGTCCCTCAATCTTTTTTATTCTTGTTAATCCTCACCCAAGGATATTTTTTCCATTGGTTTTTGGAGAGAGTGGAAGGGAGGGGGAGAGACAGAGAGAGAGAGAAACATCAATGTGAGAGAGACATGTCGATTCATTGCCTCCTGTATCGATGACCCTGCAACTGAGGTGCCCTTGACCAGAATTGAACCCGTGACCCTACAGTCCTCTAGGGCTGACACTCTAACCACTGAGCAAACTGGCTAGGGGCCTCAGTTTTGATAAGGTTGAGCTAGTGTGTGTTTGGGAGGGACACCACAGAGGTAAAGTGCCATTGTTCTCACATGGATGGTATCAAGGGGGTGTACTCTCAGTATGAGATATCACTGTTGAATTTTACCTTGACCGCCTGGCTTGAGGTAGTGTTTGTCAGCTTTTCCCCCCATAAAGCTACTCTTTTTGTCGTTCTCTTTCCATGCTAGACTCTTTGGAAGAAAGACACTTCAGGGGTGGGAGTTAGGCTCTACCTCCTTGAGGAAGAAGAAGAATCTCCCATAATGATTTATAATTCTGCATGGGAGATTTGTCTATTCTCCCACATTTCCTTATTTATTCAATAATTTATTTATGTCCATATAGACTCATGGATGTTTATTTTATACTTTAGGTTATAATCCAATACTACTTCATTTTGTCATCCAAATGATCCCAGCTCAGGCCACTGGGAGCCCTTTCAGTGGCTCTTGTATTCCTTTGACATACCCCCGGCATGGTGGGTTCCTCCTGCCTCTGCCCTGGAATCCCCCATTTCTCCAAGGAGCCCTGATTCCTTGATATTAGAAATCAAGATCTGGGTGCCAGGTGTTCTTAATGCTACTGGGATGTTGTTACTTCTATGTACATGTATTTTAATGCATCTTCTCTGTTCCTAAGTAGATTAGTGGCTCAACCTGACATGTTACACACCAATTATATCAGAATTTCTGAGGTGGGGGCTTGGGCATTAGTCTATTGTTAAAGTTACCTTAGAAGCAGGTATAGTCTGTAAAACCCTTCAGGATAAAAGCTGATGATACATGAGTAGCTATTGGGTAACTGTCGATGTTAATGATTAATTAATTCATTTATTTAGCAAACATTTATGGAGTCCTAATCACCTGCCAGGAGCTATGGAGAGCCTTGGAATAGAAGGCTTATTAGCGCTTGGCATTAATAAAAAAGGATGGGCATTCTGTCACAAGAGGAGCCAGGTTCATCTTCTGTGTTCCCCTGGTTCAGCTCCAGAATCAGCCATTTCTCCAAGGAGCCCTGGTTTCTTTTAGTTGAAAATGGTATTTAGAAGCCAAGATCTGGGTGCTGGGTGTGTTCATTGCTGTGGAGTGTGCTGCCTCTCCAGGCACTCCCAGAAAACAGAGCGAGGAAACATTTGTGCATATACTAATCCATGTGTACACACATCTGTGCTCTTCTTTTTCTCTCTCTCTGTCTTAAAATAAACGTGCGTTCATACTGACGTCTCAGACTCTACACACATGTCTGTATTTCTGTGCCTAGTACCTGTGTATGTATTCTCCAGCACTGCTGGGTTCACTCCTGCCTTCCCTTCCTCTTTCTAACTTCTTTTTCTGACAGTGAAACCCTGGCTCCCGTCATCTGCAATTTATTTACACATTTGTTCAATCCCAGTGCATTTGTGAAGTGGTTTCAGAATTGCCCTACTTGTACTACTGAGAGCAATAGATTTGCCAACCACAGTACAGCCTTTATGTACTTTTTTTGGTCATTAGCTTATAGTTAGAGTACTGGGTTCTAAAGTTATTTAATTTAGATCAGCTCTTGTTTCCACCCCACCCAGTTGTAATGTAGTGACATGTCTTCCTTACAGTCTGTGTTCCTACCGGAGATCACCTGACACCCTGGTTGATTAAAAAAAAAATGGCATAACAATTTAATTCACTCATTGTGTTGTGCGGTTCTATAGGTTTAGACAAGTGCATAGAGTCGTGTGCCTACCACCACAGTGCCATACTGAACAGTTCTGTCATCCCAGAATTGTGTGGTCCCCACCCCTGCCCTGGCAATTTTGCCTCTTCCAGAATGTCATATAAATGGGGTTATAAAAATATATAGTCTTTTTTTTTTTGGGGGGGGGGGGGGGCGGTCCTGGCTTCTTTCATTTGGAAAAATGCATGTAAGAGCCATCTGGTTTATTGGGTGAATCATAGAGTCTTGTTTTTTTATTGCTGAGTAGTATTCTTTTGTATGGATATAGCACTGTTTGTTAATCATGTGATCATTGAAGGACATCTTGATTGTTTCCAATTTTTGGTGATTGTGAATAAACCTTTGCATCCAGGTTTTTCTGTGAGCGTAGTGATTGGATAGATACCTAACAGTAGGAGTGTTGGGTTGTATGGTAGGTGTATGTTTAACTTGATAAGAGACTGTGAAACTGTTTTCTAAAGTGGCTGTATCATTTTCCATCCCCACCTGTTACTCATCTCCTCACCATCCTCATCAGCTTTTGGTGTTATCAGTTTATGTTTTTAACTTAGCCATTCTAATAGTGTATCGTGATATCTCCTCATGGTTTTAATTTGCATTTCCCTAATGACTAATAATGTCGAGACTCTTTTCATGTGCTTGTTGGCCATCCGTATGTCTTCTTTGAAGTGTCTGTTCAGATCTTGGGCCCATTTGAGAAGCCGGGTTGTTTATTTTCTCACTGTTGAGCTTTAACCATTTTTATATATACTTTGGATATATAAAAGCCCTTTATTGGGTATGTGATTTGCAAATATTTTCTTCCAGCCTGTGCCTGGCAACGTTTTCTAGGAGAAAATAACTGGTTCATATTTAGTGGCCAATCAGCATGACTTAATAAAAGGGATAGTGATTCAGGACCCAGAAATGCAGTAACAAGATCTCTGCGTCAAATCGTAAATGATTCTTGAAAAACTTCATTTTGTCCACAATCAACTAAAAAGCAGTGTTTTAGCAGTTGATCATATTGTGGCCGACCTCTTTCCTGTTTGTTTATGCCGCAGCTTTCATGTGACCCTGAGGATGAAGTGTGTGTGTGTGTGTGTGTGTGTGTGTGTGTGTGTAAGAGAGAGAGAGAGAGAGTGGGTCTGTGCACATGTGCACAGACACCAGAAATTCTGTGTATATTTCCTGCAATATGTCTTGATCTGGGGGATAGCTCTGTGAGTACATGCAAATGTAAAAAGTTATGGAACTGCATAGTTATGACTTGTGTACTTTATTGCATGCATGTTATAACTGAATTAAAATAACTGTGTGTGTGTGTATATGTGTGTGCATGCGTGCACATGGAAGGTGGTGGCATCTTGGGTAAAGTAATACATAGAAAGACCAGAATTCATGCAGAAACAATGGATGGATTAATATGGCCAAGTATTCATCTCAAATCCCGCCACAGAAGACCGTAGAGAGAATCTGGGGACAGATGGTAGAGGCGATAGACCAGTGCTCATAGATAGATGCTCATGCGCACGGGCTGGGTATCCTGTAGCTTTGAACACTGGCCCTTTTATCTTGGTAAGTGTGAGTGAGGAGCAGCCTGCTGTCCCGTCGCAGAGTTTTATGAACAGTCTACCAATTTCCCCGGAAACTCCTCTTAAGCTCCTTTCCCTGTGTGCTGAGTTAGCGATGGCCCCGATTTCCTCTCGAATGCGGTAGGAATGTGGGTGCTGCTGGCGTTAGCATAAAGCAGCGTGAGCCACGGGGCCGCACTTTGAGGAGCTAGACCTGAAGCGTGTGGCCCAGCTTTTGCAGCCCCAGCACCTGAAACGTGTACAACTTGTAGGAAAGCGAACCGTCTCACAAACACGGCTGAAACCCTGCAGCCCCGAGAAGCTGATGGATCTGGCTTGCCTGTGTCTTCACTGGGAACTGGGACTATATTTTGGGCCGGAGCCTGACTCTCCGACCTCCTCAGAAGTTCTGGGCTGGCCCAGGGCCGGAGGCAGTGTAGGAGCTGGCAGGCGTGGCCGGGAAACCCTCCCCGGAATTTGTTCCTGCGGCCCCGACTTCGCTTCTCAATGGGGCAGCTTGCTTTTGAGTAACTCCAGGTGGAGGCCTGACTGGCTTGCCACATGAAAACCGGCTTACATGACTCCAGTCCGCGGCTGGTGCGATGAAGAGCTCATGTGCGAGCATTGAGATAAGCAAGGCACCCCTCTCGCAGGGTCTCTATCTATCCGGCTCCAGCGGCTGCTGCTGTGAGTCATCCTCTCATTTCATCTTCCCTCCCCTCCCCCCAGCTTCCTCTTCCTCTCTTCCCTTCCATCCCCTCCCCCCTTTCTCCCTCTCCCTTCTCCTCTGCCCTCTCCTCTCCTCTCTGCAGTAGGATACTGGCAAAATGATTATTTTTTCATATATACACACTATGGAAGCGTTTCTTTCTAGTTCTGTTTACATCCAAGCAATGCAAGTTCTACTGCAAAGGAGCCCCTGTGGAAATCTGGCCATTTCCTTTCTTCTTGCCCCCCGTGACCGTATTTTTTAAATGAAAATAACTTTTTATTTATTTATTTTTTTTACAAAAGCAGAACTTCCTTTTACGCTTTCAAGTGTGAGTTTATATTTGAATCAAAATCATGGCCCAGTGCGAAGGAGCAGCTTTTTGCAGCTTCTTTCTGGCAGGGTGACTGGTGCGAACTCTGGGCGGGATCAGGCCCGCGGGCCAAATGGGCGCTTGTCCTGCGTCCAGCGCGTGGCTCTCCCCTGGTGGCCAGTCCCCGGGGGTGATCCCAGCCGCACGGAAGCCGCCGGAATAACCGCTCGCCCTGGTGTCGTCCCCAGCCACCCTGGGCCCCTCTCCACTGTGTGGCCACTCTTGTCCCCTGGGTCCTCCCCCGCCCTTTAGCGTCACCAGGAAGGCTCCTCCCTGTCGCTAGTTTGGAGTCTCTGTCAGCTTCTTCTTTTTTAAAAAAATATATTTCATTGATTTTTTACAGAGAGGAAGGGAGAGGGATAGAGAGTTAGAAACATCGATGAGAGAGAAACATCGATTCAGCTGCCTCCTGCACAACCCCTCACTGGGGATGTGCCCGCAACCAAGGTACATGCCCTTGACCAGAATCCAACCTGGGACCCTTCAGTTCGCAGGCCGATGCTCTAGCCACTGGGCCAAACCGGTTAGGGCTCTGACAGCTTCTTATATGTTCAGGTCATGCTCTGCCGCTGTCTGTGGCCTATTGTTTGCATCTGGTTCCACGTGGGACGTGGGCAGAATGAGATCTGCGGGTCCTGCTGGCGGTGCGGCCGGGGAGGGTCCCTGCCTGCGGAGGGGTGCGTGCAGGCGGTTCAGACGCCACCAGCCTGGGTGTTAGGCAGGGAAATGAGAAACCACCAAGGACACAGGGCCATAAAAACACTGGGGCAAATTGACCGGCTTAGTCTTTCAAAGGAAAATTTATGTCCGAATGATGGTGCCTTGAGATGGGGGTGGAGACTCAGTTCCCAAGAAAGCGCCTTGATTTATGTGTCTTCACTCCCGGGCTTCGAATGTGTACGGAATAATTTTTGAAAGCGAGCTTAGGCATTAGAGAAACGGAGTGGGTGTGTACTGGCTTTCCAGACCTCTGGGGGGCCTGTCTCTGTGGAATCTTCATCAATAAAAGGAGGCACTGAAACCTGAAATAACTCTGGACTTTCCGATGACAGGAAGAGAGTGGGAGCAGCATTTTAGAACGGGATGAGTAAGCATTTGGACCACTGTATTCCAGAGCTGTGTTTGCTTACGAAGTCAGTCATTGCCCAAGCACTCGCTGCTCACTCAGATAGTCTTGACCATGCCCCGCGTCAGGAATGCTGAAGACAGACTCAGAGAACAGAGTGTGTGTCTCAGGGAAGCAGGTGGGCATATGAGCAAAGAATTTCTACTCAGTGTGGCAAGTACCCTACTGATTTATCTGTTTTTGTTTTAAAATATGTTTTTATTGATTTCAGAGAGGAAGGGAGAGAGAGAGAGAGAGAGAGAGAGAGAGAGAGAGATAGAGAGATAGAAACATCAATGATGAGCAAGAATCGTTGATCAGCTGCCTCCTGCATACCCGCTACTGGGGATGGAGCCCGAAACCCAGGCATGTGTCCTGACCGGGAATCGAACCCTGATCTCCTGCTTTATAGGTTGACGCTCAAACACTGAGCCACGCCTGCCGGGCCCCTACAGATTTCTTTGTACAAGGTACAGTGATGTATCAGTAAGTAAGATGTATTATCCCTCTTATGTGGCTTTAAGGAAGACATCTCAGAAGAACTAAGTACATTGGTTTTGAGAACGAGGAGAAAGCTGTCAGCTGTTAAAGCTGAGGGGAGCACTTTAGCCCATTGGAGGTGAGGGTGCATGGGAGGACACGGCACTCTGTGGGCTGCAGAGAATTTGCATTGGTGGCAGGAGGGCCTGGAGCTGGAAGAGTCAGTGGAGGGTTGTATGCCATGAAAAGATGCTGGGGATTTTTCATTCTAAGGGACAGGTAATAGGAAAGGTTTCAAACTGGAGCATGCCAGGATCTGATGGGCGTTTTACATTTTTCTCCGGCTGCGTGTGCAGGGGAGATCTGTGGGTGGAGAAGGGCTGGAAATATTCCAGGGGGGAACGAGAGGCAGAGGGGGGGTCAGTGCTTGGGGTCAGAATGACAGGGAGGGAAGGAGAGTGAGGTGCATGGGGAGCAGGTGCTGAGCGATAGGACCTGGAGGACGTACTGAATGAAACCTGTCTGTCAGGAAGAGGGGAAGGAGAGGCGAGCGTAGGATAATTGGTAGGTTTCTATCTTGCGAGAGCGGCCAGATGGAAAGGCCATTATCCCAGGCTGGGTACCAGCCCAGGTTATTTGGGGGCAGAGTGGGGGTGGAAATAGCGTCAGTCGGGGGCATCTTGATTTCGAAGCGGCACATCCAGTAGGTTGGTAAGTGGGTCTGGAGCTGAGAAGATCCATTGAAGCTGGAGATGGAGACTTGGTTGTCATAGCGACCGTGAAGGTCATGAAGTCACCCAGGAAGAGCATGCCAGAGGTGAAGAGATGAGGACCGAGCCTGGAGCCGAGGAGGGCGGCGGGCAGTGCGGGAGCCCAGGAGAGGACAGCGGGCCAGGAGGTTGCACAGGGAGTCTTTCTTATTTTAGGTTTTATGGTAAAAGAAAAATGTTCCTGGAGAAACAATAGTCTACAGTCCGCATGATTAAAATTCACATTTCCTGGGAGGAACTAAGTCGGTCTTATTTTAGGTTCCACTTAGAAGTGGCTGTTTCTCATGCCTAGGATCTGTCGTTAAAACCTCGGAATCAAAGGGCTCTCGAGCCCCCGTGGCAGTCTGCGCTGTTCCCCATTTCCCGTCGTCCCCGGTGCTTTTCCTGTTTCGGATTGACGAAGTGCGTTTAGAGAAGGGCCGAGGCGGTGGCCAAGTCCTCCTTTACCCAATCGCGATATTGTGCAGATATTTCCACTTCCGTTCGATTTCCTCGGATTCGGGGGCCTGTGTCTTCTCCCAGGGGCTCTGTGTGCGCCCCCTGGGTTTGCAGAGCCAGAAAGGGAGGCCCAAGGTCACGCCCACCACGGCCTCGGAGGAGAAGTGAGGATCTAGGGGCCCTGTTCTCTGCTCAGCAGCGAGCTGCCAGGCTCCCCGTAATTACAAGTCTGATCCCCACTTCAAACGCCACTGTTTCCTACCTGCAGTGGGCACCCTTAGAAGAAGGGCTCTGCGTGGCTGAGTGGGAGGGCCGCCCCGCACCTACTCATTAGCACCTTTCATCCCCCGAGATAAAAGGCCTTCCAGACACCAGGGATCCCCACAAAATCCCTTTGAGGCTGGGAGGTGGAAGGCGCAGACGGAGGAGGAGACCCGAGGGTGCCTTTCCCAGAGCAGCTTGTCGGTAGATCCAGAGGAGAACCAGGATGTGATGTGCGATCTGGACAAAGACTCACCGCAGGCTCCGCTCTGTGCCGATGGCGCCCTGTGCTCCCAGGGCCTGCGTAAGTCCGTAATTCCTGCCCGACGAGGAGCTGCTATCAGTACGGACTTGCTGATCTGGGTGCAAGGATTCTACCCACGAGACAAACTTAGTCACGGGCGCCTCTCCATATCAGCTAATTTACTTCAAAATGAGTCCTTTGCCAGAAAGTTAGTGTGCTGTGACTTAAAAATATCTGTATAAGGCTTAAGCATATAATCTCATCTAATGGTTCGAGTGTAATGATAAGCTTATGTAACATATTTTTCAAATTATTATTATCAAGAAGTCTTTTGTTGAATCTTCATTAAGATCTTCTTGAGGGACTAAAGAGACTTAGTTCCTCAACTGTGATTGATGTACTTTCTGTCTTCAGAACTAATCCCAGTGCTATTTAACGTGCAGGGTGGGGCTCGGCCGGCGTGGCTCAGTGGTTGAGCGTCGACCCATGAACCAGGAGATCAAGGTTCGATTCCCGGTCAGGGCACATGCCCGGGGTTGCAGGCTTAATCCCCAGTAGGGGGCATGCAGGAGGCAGCCAATCAATGATCTCTCTCATCATTGGTGTTTCTCTCCCTTCCTCTCCGAAACCAATAAAAATATATTTAACAAAACAAAAATAAAATAAAAACAATTCAGAGTTTGTATCAGTGCTGCTCACTGTGGAAGAAAGCCTGCATTTCAGACCAGGGATCCCAGAAGCCAGCATAAGAAGAGAGAACTAACGTTTATTATTTAACATTTATTAAGTTGGCCCTGTGTCAGGTAATCCCAAGATATGTCCTCGTTTTAGTTTCACAGCAGCCCAGGAGGTAGGAATGATCGCGTCCTCTGGCACGGAGGGAAATGGCTTTAGGGAGGGGGATAAATGAGCCAGAGTGTGGGGTTCCCACAGGGCAGAGCTGAGGTGGGTCTTGAGGCCTCACTAGGTGCCTCGACATTCTCAAGAAAGCGCCATTGTCTGTTTTGTAAAGACACTTTAGGATTTCCAGTTACTTCTCATCATTACAAACCACTTTACAATGGACCCTCATTCCGCGGTGGGGGATGGGGCGGAGCTGGTGCTGGTGGGAGGGGCTCATTGACTGCTGGCTTGTGACTTCTGCTTTCAAGGTCATCTTCTAATGGCCAAGATACAAGTGACAGGCTCGACTTGGGGGGACCTCTGTCGCGGGGCATCCTGATCGGCTTCTCTCTTTGCACTCACGGCACGCTGTGACCTTCACACTGCCCGCTGTGACCTTCACACTTGATGTTTCTCCATGTTGTCTGTGGGTCTCGGGCTCCCTGGTTTCTCTGTCCTTACAGAATGCACAGCCTCCCTGGTTCCTCACTTCCAAATGGGATCATCCCTCCAGGCCTGGTCCGCCAGCCAGGCCGCCCTGCTCTGCCCAGCCTGATGTCCTGCCACCCTTGTCTGAACTCACCTGGGGTTGCACCCCCACCCCCGGTGATGCTCTGGCGGGTGTCATTTCTGGGCCATCTTTCTCGATCCCAGTCTGCTCTTGGGTGATGATGGGGTGGTTACGCTGTCGTTATGAACAAATCCTCTGGAAAACCCCCACAACGTTCTTTTCCATGATATGCCACTTTCCAGCAGGCAGCCTTGGAGTTGTGAGGCTGAGCCCTGCTCCCTTTTAATCCCTTCCTCCCAACTCCAGGCATCTTGGTGTGCTTGCTTATGAGTCTTCTTCCTTTCTTCTCCCTCCTCTTCCTCTTGGAACAGATGCTGGGTGTGAGGATGGGATGTTTCCGAGTGTTGATGGGGTTGGAAGAGGAAGTCGAGATGGCAGGACAATCATCCAGGTGGTCTCCTGGTCCCGCACAGTTTTGAGTTTCTCGTGCAGGAGGTGCTTGCCTGGCTCACCTGTGTTCGGTAGGCCCCGTACCGTGTTGTGAGGGGTGCGAGCCTCCCTTGATGCTGAACGCAGGTGAGTCTTGGTGCGTGGGTGCGGTGGTCTTGGACGTGGTAAGGAACTACTATATTGCGGTTTCTCTAATGAAGAAAGTCACCCCCCCATCCCTCAGCGTGGAAGCCACAGTTCAGTGGAGGCTTTAAGACACCCATGCTGAATAGTGTCCTTTGTCTTGGAAGCAATGGGATAGGGTTGTTAGCAGTGTCTTCTCATGCCCTGGAAGGTATGGCGACAGGTGTCAGGTAGACATAGGGATCAAGGAAACCAATGTGATGCCTCGTATGTGCTGCCTCAGGGCTTCAGGTCAAGTGCCCCAAGAATGCCACGTGTGAATTCGCGGCCTTCTCCGACCTGGCGGCGGACATCCGGTAGGGTCACGGGAAGCAGGGTCACGGGGAGGCGGAGGTGGGGGTGGGGTAGGGAGCATCGACGGCCCGCCCTCCTCCACAGGAGCATGTTCAAGAATATGTGGACTTGGTTTCAAACATTCCTAGGATCCTAGTGGAGGAAGATCCACCTGCTCTACCTGGGACCCTGAATAGAAGGACCTTTTGAGATGCGCACATTACTCTCACTGTATTTGGGTCTTCCTTGAAGACTGGGCTCCGGGCCACTCCTGTGAGCATCCTACCCCTCTGGACCACATCCTCTCCACAGGGCATTGTGACCGATGGCTTTACAGTCTGTATGGGACCGTTAGCAGGTTCTCGGCCACTGTCCTATTCCCAACACTTGGCTTGGTGCCTTGAACACAATCGATGTTCCACAGATACTTCTTGCCTTGCATGTAATAACTGAGTAAATGCCCCGCACGCAGGGCTCTCCTGTGCTAACGTTTGCATCTTGAGTTTTGTCCCCGGATACATGAACTTGGTGGGAATGCTAGGGAAGACGTACTCTAGACAGAAGCCAGCCTGGGGAATACAGTGGCCCAGAGGGATACACCCTGTCCTGCTCCCGCCGCCCATCGGCTGTTTGTGGGTGCGCTTCCCCCGCGCCGTCTCAGAGACAACAGGGGCCTTGCTGTGCCTGGAGCGCAGTGAGCGGTGAACACGGCGCTCCGTGGACACACGCCTGCCGTTGGGGAGGATAGACTGAAACTTCCTATTCTCATTGAAATCAGTCCTTCTATCACGACCGTCTCACGTTCTGCAGCCTCCTTTGTTATGGCAGCATCTGATTCCACGAGCTCTTTGTGCGGGAACCGGTGTTGGTGCCGGCGTGAGAGGCGGGGAGAGCTGTTGTGAACGGAAGGCGCACAGCACGTGGGGGGCAGCCTCACCTGGAGCCCCCCCCCCCTCCCCGTGGATCACAGAGCGGCTTGTTCATTGTGTCTCTGCATCCTCCCGGGCCCGAGAGGCTGAGATCATGCACATCCCCCTGTGAGCGGGCCCTGCGGGGGCGCAGCCCAATGGCACAGACCCGGTCACAGGAGGGTTAAAGGAGACAGAGTCACATTTCTGCTCCCGGCCCCTTTCTGGCTCCTGGGAAACTTCCCACTCACTGTATTGTTTTACTGCAGACACCGAGCGAGCGGAGTCTCTGATGGGTGAGCCGGGCAGCTGATAGCAAGGCTAAAGTGAACCCAGAAACCTTAAAACGTGCTTTATTCCGGGAGATGGGGCGACAAAGGGGTTTAAATGGAAGAAGGCGTGAACGTCGGAGAGAAATGTCTCAGTGAGAGAGGCATGCTTTTCCCTGGTTGGTCCAGGGGAGCGTCTTAGAAGGCCTGGGGTCAGGTAAGTTGCTCTCTCTCTTCCCCAGCAGCTTCTCCGTGACCGTGTTGGCGGCTGCGCTGGGTGCTGCCGGCTCTGGCCGTCCCCGCGTGGAAGCGCCGAGCCCTGTGAGCCTGGCCCGGGCCTGACAGCAGGCTTCTGGATGGACGGGCGCAGCGTCCCCTGGGTGTGGCCTTCCTGTGAGCCCAGAGGTGGCGGGAGGTCCGATTACATTCAGCTCTTGGGGAAGGCGCGGGGGCAGAGCCTTTGGCATCGTAAAATGGAACAGCTTTTCATCATGAAGCCCCGGGGAGAAGATGTCAGGTAGGCTCATCCTCAACGAAGATGACGTCAGGGCGGCAGCAGGCTCACAGGCTCCGGGACTGGCTGGTTTTCGGGCCGAGCAGGAGAGGAGCCGCCGATGAGGACCGTGGGCCCCAGGCCTGTTACAGAGAGGAGCACGCTCTATCCCAGGCGTCCTCAAACTACGGCCCGCGGGCCACATGCGGGTGTTTTTGCCGTTTTGTTTTTTTACTTCAAAATAAGATATGTGCAGTGTGCATAGGAATTTGTTCATAGTTTTTTTTAAACTATAGTCCGGCCCTCCAACGGTCTGAGGGACAGTGAACTGGCCCCCTGTTTAAAAAGTTTGAGGACCCCTGGTCTATAGCTACAGACATAGAGTTGCGAGGGCTTTGTCATAGATGTGGACCTAGCACTGCCCGGAATCTCATAGGCTTAAATGTTCAGCAGGCGCTGTCAGATCCTTCTGTAGTCTTAGTAAAAAAGAAAAAAATTATTGATTTCAGAGAGGAAGGGAGGGAGAAGGAGATAGAAACATCAATGATGAGAGTGAATCATTGATCGGCTGCCTCCTGCATGCCCCACACTGGGGACTGAACCCACAACCTGGGCATCCGTGCCCTGACCAGGAATCGAACCGTGACCTCCTGGTCGACCCTCAACCACTGAGCCATGCCGGCCAGGCGATCCCTCTGTCGTCTTATCTAATGCCTTGGAGTAAGAGAACATCTTGCTAATAACACAGCTGAGAGACATCCACTGCTGAAGATGGGTTATGATTCATCCAAGCCGATGAGACTCGTTGTTCAGGCGGCCCTGGGATGCTCACACAGCGTGGACAAGGTCGTGAGGAGGACCTTGGGACCTCAGGAAGATCCACTGACTTGTCCCTGGGGCACAGCCGTCTGTTCTGGCACACAGCTATGGAGCTGTCTGGCGGTCTGAGTTCTAGCCCTAGTCTTTCCCACCGCTAACGGGCCAGGTCTCATTGGTCCTTTGTGGGCCTCGCTTTCTTCAGCTGCAAAATGAGCAGGGTTTAAATCAGTGTACTCTAACCGGAAACATTCTGGAACCTTGCCTGGGAGGGTTTCAATCCAAAATGATTAACAGTTATTATTACTCGGGATTCTCCGGAGGAACCGAGCCAGCAGGGCCTGTCTGTCGGGCTAGCCGTGGAGATCTTTTTAAGGAATCGTTTCACACTGCTGTGGGAGCCGGTGAGTCTGGGGCAGACTGGCAGACTGGACAATCAGGCAGAAGTTGTTGCAGTCATGAGTTCGAATTCTGCACGGCAGGAGGTGGGCAAGTCAGGCAGGGTTTCTGTGTTGGGGTCTGTAGGCAGAATTCCTTCTTCAAACCCCGGTGCTTGCTATTAGGGTCTTCAACTGATTGGGTGAGGCCCACCCATGTATAGAGGATAATCAGCTCTGGTCAGAGTCTACTGATTTAAATGTTAGCAACATCTAAAACATATCTTCACAGCAACATCTAGGCTGGTATTTGACCAATTATGCACCATAGCCTGGCCAAGTTGACACATAACATTAACGGTCACAGAGCTAAGCTGTAACTTCCCCTTTCTTTGTCCTATAAGTTGTGGTGTTACTTGTAATACGTCTCGTGATGGAAAAGCAGGCTCGTCTAAAATTAGATCATGTCGTGTTAGCCATCTGATGCGTCACTTCTTCTGTCAGTCCGTTCATCATGCATTTATTAAGCACCATGTGTAAGGCTAGACATCAGGAAACCAAAGATAAGCCAGATGAGCCGGTGAAAAGGAAATAGCTCCAGTGCAGTTGCCTGTAGGAGGTAGCGAGGTGGGGTGAAGGAGAGAGGTGTACACTTCATGTGTCGGTGGGAGGAAGGTAGGGGGTCAGGGAAGACTTTACAGGAGAGGAGACACGTAAGCTGGGTCTGAGGGGTAATTAGGAGTTCTGCAGGGAGGCGTTCCCAGCAGGGAGCAGCGTGTGCAAAGGCCCGGGGAATAAGAAGCTGTCACCCTCATGAACTGGCAGAGGTTCAGGATGAACGCATAGAAAGCTTCTGTTGTGTCACAGGTGCAGGAGCCGCAATATTTGTTATTCTCATTGGAAAAATTAAAATGTCGCGGATCTGATATTTCCTAGTTTCTTGGTCAGTAAAATACCATCAGCAAAATATGACAATCCTGGCTTTTAAAAATGGTCTGTATAAAGTATTAGGTAGGATCTGCTGAAACTTGTTCCAGTTTACATTTGTACCATTGAAACATGCTTTCCTGTCCATGATGGTTTAGTTACAAAGTGAATCCAAAATGTCTGCCTGTGTAGGATTTGCCTTATAAGGCAAGCATTTTTGACCAAATATATATTTTAAAATGTTCTCTGAACCAATTATATCACCTTGGGCAAACCAGTCTTCCTCTTTTAGCTTTAAATTCTCACCTGTAGTGACAAGGAGTTGGGTTGGTTTTCAAAAGTTAGTCTATGATCCTGTAAAGGAAATTATCGCTGCTGTGACTACTTACATAGGTGTAGTTCTATAGCATGAGTCATTGTGATAACATTTCCCAATAGTGACTATTTACAGTGAAAGTAACATATTCCTGCTTCCCACGTACCTCTGCTCACTGCTCTCTGTGTGCGGACCTGCGTGGGGCAAGCCACAGTGCGCTCACTGCTCAGGTGCTGGTGGCCGCGGCGCCTGCAGGGAATGGGCTGCCGAGGGTGAGTGGCTTATTCCCAATGCTCTTTGATGGGACGGGGCTGGTGATCCTCGCTGTGCGGAAGGCTGCGTGCCCTCCCCTCTGGGAGCCAGGGCCAGAAGGGCTCACCTCTGCCTCCCTCCGCGCCCAGGCCTGACAGAGCCCGCACTTGAACTCCAAACCCACTAGCAGCGCCTGCCGAAGAGCACATCTGAGAGCGTGCGCTTTCCGGCTGGAGTTGTAGGCTCAGGGAAGCTCAGGAGACACGGATCCTAGGAACCCACCGAGGAAAAGCAGGTGCCGCCGAGGCTGCTGAGGCTGTCGGTGCTGGCTGGGACGTGCTGGGAGAAGACCTGCTGGTGATGCGGGTTAAGTGCTAAAGCAGGAACGCCGACCGGTTGGCCAGGCAGCGATGGGAATGGGTGCGGGCGCTGGCCTGGCAGCGTGCGCGGTGCCTGCAGTTCCCGCTGGCTGTGCCGACACGCAGACACGCACAGGCTCTCCAGGCAGCCGCGGCCCGTCTTTCCCGGAGGCTTCCTGTCCTTCTGGCTCCAGGGCTGCCGCCCAGAGACCGTCTCCACAGCCACCGGCCTCCGCGCCACTGTATCTTCTTCCTCTGCCACGTGCTGGTCCCTGCCTGGTGGGCTCTCCCTGGTGTGTTGCTCTGCCTGTCGCCCTCCCTGGACCAGACGTCCCACAGTCACGGGACTCTGGTCCGCCTTGTCCTCACGTAGCGCCACAGCCCTCCAGCGTCTGGCCCGGCAGGTATTTTTTGCCTAAATATGTAATGAGCTTAACAGCGAAATGGAGCTCCTGCGCGCCATGCTCGGTGTCCCCCGGTGAGAAATTTGTTCACACCGGAGGAGATGCTCAGGATTCATGATTTCTTTTAAAATATTTTTCAGGATTTAAAGTTTTCCTGTGTTGTTGTTGGCATCGGAAGTGGTGCAAGCTGGTGGGCTTCTGGATGGTTCTAGGATAATTTAAATATCCTTAAAACAAGCCTGCCTTTAATATTGGCACGTTTTACATAAAAGCGGTATTTTTCAGTGTTTCTTAAAAATTCTGCATTCCCAGGGGGAGCCGGGGGGCTGCCGGCCCCTGTGGAGGGTCACGCGGAGCCCCCAACACGGAGTTTTTTCATTTACCGAATTTGTTTTCCTTACAGTAGAATTAGGAGAAAACTGAAAACGTTGCCTCTACTTCCGTATTAGTCGTGGAAAAAGTAAAGATATTTTCGCAGAGTCTCGTATTTCAAGAAAAACGGAACAGAGAGTGTGTTGTGTGCTGAAGAATGCTTGCACACATTTAATTGGCAAGCAAATGGGTTCTGTTTCTTAAGAATACAGCCCTCAGGCCTGCGCGCTCATACGCTCCCAACAGCCCCGGAGCCGTGTGACCGGCCCCCTCTCTGGACGGTAAAAGTTTCTCTCTATGTTCAGACACAATTCTTTTGCTTTGATTTGAGGCCATTTTCTCTCTTTCAGCAGCAAAATCCCTCTCCTTCCCGAAGATCAGTTGTTGGGTCTCCTGGCTCCGTGACCCGGGGACAGTGTGTGATTTGCACACGCATGTGCACTCTGGAACGAGGCTGCGCTCTGCCTTCTCCAGGGGGACCCCCCAATGCTCCCTAGACTTTCTGGCACCACACAGATGAGGGTGTGTCACCGCATGTACTCTGGGTGGGATTACCCAGAGACCGTGCTTTTCGCCCTCAGGGGCACAGACCGAAGTCTTGGGACTCTCTCGTGTGCATTTGACTTAAGATTTAAAACATTCTTAATGAAAGTTTTCCTTTAAAGGAACTTTTACTCAGTAGGTCATTATATCCCAATTAAGCACATTTTGACAATTCCCAATTACTGGCAGTGTATAAAATCCTAAGTTCTGAAATTAAATACAATGGTTTATAATAAGTAAAGGTAATGTTTTCTATAAAGGATAACATTCATATTAAAAATATAATGTGCTTTTGTTTGTTTATTCTGTTTTACAAGGGTCCTGCCTTCATGGTGAAGATAAACTGGGAGGGAGGGAGGGAGTGGGGGAGGGAGGGAGTCGGGGAGGGAAGGACGGACCAGGAAAGCTGGCTTTTGCTGTTTGTAGGGTGACTGGCTGGAGGAGAGGAGAGGGGTGTGTGTTGATAACGATGGAAAGACTGGACCTAATTAGTGGAGTGATTTTAGGGTGGCTCCTGGGAAGTCCCTGATTTGAAGGAGTTCTCATCTATCAATTGGCTAACAGCGGAATGCGCTCCCTAATGGGGCCTGAGCTTCCCGTCACTCGGTGTCTATAGGTGGACGAGAGCGGCCCATCTGTCAGGCTGCTGTGGGAGGGCCTCAAATGAGAAGCAAGATTGGGCCAGATAGATGACCTCCACCGTCTCTTTCGAAAACTCAGATCTAATTATTCCAGGAATTAAACTGATTAGGAACCTTTCAGCTTGAGCAGTTTCACTTCAGTTTATAAAAAGAAAATATTGTGAGTGGACCGAGAGGCTGACTATAACCCCTTTTAATTACATTTAGCTCTGGGCAGGTGACTTGGGCTTCCTTAAACGTTCATATAACCCTTCCAACATGTTCCAAACAGATGTGCCTCGTGGCTAGTATTTATAAGCCAGAATTTTATAAGCATATTCCCTAAATGACATTTTTCTACTGAAAATTTTCATTTTACCTTAGCTGAAACTCATTTTGTAGTTTTATTTTTGGTAGCATGATTTTTAATATGATTTTTTTTTCATTTATATAAAACATTACCTTTACTTGTTATAAACCATTCTATTTAATTTCAGAATTTAGGATTTTATACACTGTCAGTAATTGTGAATTGTCAAGATGTACTTAATTGGAATATAATGACATACTAAATAAAAGTTCCTTTAAAGGAAAACTTTTAAATCTTAATTTTTATGTCATTTAATATTTGCTCATTCTTGCAAAAGGAATGAACTGGTCATTTGGTTAAATTATTGGGGCTGCTTTTTATGTAATGTAAGGTACCACTTGGACTTTATAAATATTTGTGCCGTAGAATCCCTCATTTTCATTAAAAGTTTTTTGTACATGTTTGATGACTTTGAGATGCTTAGGAAAAGTATGATGAAATTTAGATTTTCTGTGGCTTTAAAGCAGTGCTTACCATGCTAGGGTTGCATTTTGAATTTTATTAAAGTTGCTGTTGATATACAAGATGCTTGGCCATGGGCTGTTCCGGCATTTTCTAGAGGCCAAGCAGCTTGGATGTGAGAACAGCTGGGATTTTAAGCAGAAACTGTGAAAGTTTTGCTCAGTCGGCATAGATAACACGTGGAGGCTTGTTGTAAACAAAGGGGCTTAAGAGGCTCTGTCACTAGATATCAACCACAGCAGGCCCTGTCCTTCCTTTCACGGCTCCACTGTCACCAACGTCACTGCCACCTCTCACTCACTCACTCACTCACCCACTCACCCACCTATCCACTCACTCACTCACCCACCTATCCACTCACTCACTCACTCACTCACTCACTCACTCACTCACTCACCCACCTACCCACTCACTCACTCACTCACTCACTCACCCACTCACTCACCCGCTCACTCACCCACTCACCCACCTACCCACTCACTCACTCACCCACCTACCCACTCACTCACTCACTCACCCACCTACCCACTCACTCACTCACCTACCTACCCACTCACTCACTCACCCACCTATCCACTCACTCACTCACTCACTCACTCACTCACCCACCTATCCACTCACTCACCCACCTATCCACTCACTCACCCACCTATTCACTCACTCACTCACCCACCTATCCACTCACCCACCTATCCACTCACCCACTCACTCACCCGCTCGCTCACTCACTCACCCACCTACCCACTCACTCACTCACCCACTCACTCACTCACTCACCCACCCACTCACCCACCTATCCACTCACTCACCCACCTATCCACTCACCCACTCACTCACCCGCTCACTCACTCACTCACCCACCTACCCACTCACCCACTCACCCACCTATCCACTCACTCACTCACCCACCTATCCACTCACCCACTCACTCATCCGCTCACTCACCCACTCACCCACCTACCCACTCACTCACCCACCTATCCACTCACTCACTCACTCACTCACCTACCTACCCACTCACTCACTCACCCACCTATCCACTCACTCACTCACTCACTCACTCACTCACTCACTCACTCACTCACTCACCCACTCACCCACCTACCCACTCACTCACTCACTCACTCACTCACCCACTCACCCACCTATCCACTCACCCACTCACTCACCCACTCACTCACCCACTCACTCACTCACTCACTCACCCACCTACCCACTCACTCACTCACCCACCTATCCACTCACTCACTCACCCACCTACCCACTCACTCACTCACCCACCTATCCACTCACCCACTCACTCACCCACTCACCCACCTATCCACTCACTCACTCACCCACCTACTCACCCACTCACTCACTCACTCACTCACTCACTCACTCACTCACCTACCTACCCACTCACTCACTCACCCACCTATCCACTCACTCACTCACTCACTCACTCACTCACTCACTCACCCACCCACCCACCTATCCACTCACTCACTCACTCACTCACTCACTCACTCACCCACCCACCTATCCACTCACTCACTCACCCACCTATCCACTCACCCACTCACCCACCTACCCACTCACTCACTCACCCACCTATCCACTCACCCACTCACCCACCTACCCACTCACTCACTCACCTATCCACTCACTCACTCACTCACTCACCCACCCACCCACCCACCTATCCACTCACTCACTCACCTACCTATCCACTCACCCACTCACTCACTCACCCACCTACCCACTCACTCACCCACCTATCCACTCACTCACTCACTCACCCACCTATCCACTCACCCACCTACCCACTCACCCACTCACTCACCCGCTCACTCACCCACTCACCCACCTACCCACTCACTCACCCACCTATCCACTCACCCACTCACTCACCCACTCACCCACCTATCCACTCACTCACTCACCCACCTATCCACTCACTCACTCACCCACCTATCCACTCACCCACTCACTCACCCGCTCACTCACTCACTCACTCACCCACATACCCACTCACCCACTCACTCACCCAGTCACTCACTCACTCACCCACCTACACCCGCTCACTCACCCGCTCACCCACTCACCCACTCACTCACTCACCCCACTCATTCACCCACTCACTTACCCAACCACTCACCCACTCACCCACTCACCCATTCACTCACTCACTCACCCACCCACTCACCTACCCACCCACTCACCCACTCACTCACTCACTCACCACCCACGGGGTATTGATTGGGCATTCGCCATGTGCCAGGTACTGATTAAAGTAGAAGGCTTACCAGTAAACGCTTTAAACAAGATCCCTGCTTTATGGAGTTTACATTTGCAGGCAGGCCTTGTGTTAAACAATCTACATGTGTTACTTTACTCAATTCTTACAGCAACCCTGTGAGGCAGGTAAATTACTCCTATTTTACAGATTAAGAACCTGAGAAGTTAAGTGACTGGTCCAGTGCCACATAGCAGGGTCTGAGGTCAGGGCAGAGGGGCTCTAACGCCTGGGCCCTGAGCTGATTTGCTGGCCCCTGGGAACGTGACTGGGGGGCACATGAATCGCACGTGTCAGTTGCACATTTGTGTGGGTTTCAGCCATGCACTCTGGAGGTGAAACCTCCAAACCAGGGCAGTTTGAGGCGTGGAGGCCAGCCCTGCGCTCTCACTGAGTTCTCTGGGCTAGTTTGGAGCATTTGGCTTCAGAAACAGACTGGCTAGGTCTGTGCCTTTTGATGAAATGGGGAGAAAAGTTGTCTCCCCAAGTCGGATCTCTGTGGATTTTAGGAATTTCACATGAATACGTGTTTCTCACGCTTCATTTTCTCCTAGTATTGCCTTCATCTAGAACATTTTTCAACGGCGTAGCTCTCAAATTCCATGTTTCTTGAGCCTACGTTAAGTATTGCTTTTCCGTGAGAAATAGACTCAAGTTCATTACCTGGGCGCGTATCACGGGTCGTTGCTCATTTGTGTAATTTTATCAAAGTGATGTGTATATTTGTGAGCGTATTTAATCTTTTGGAATCCTGTTGGGGTAAATGTAATTTATATTTTAACCTTTATTTGTTATTGCTATTTTATATTTATTTATTGTTACTAAATGAAATCCTTAGAATCGACTCAATAAAGAATTAGGTTTCACGGGACATTTTTTTTTCTATAACTTCGTGTGTTTGACTTAAAAAGTGAAGAATATGGGAAGGAGTTGAGTTTCTTGAATTTTAAGCAAAGCCATTATTTCTGACTGCTCGTATTACTTCAGCAATTGTATTTTTTAAAAATATATTTTTTTATTTTATTGATTTCTTTACAGAGAGTAAGGGAGAGGGAGAGAGAGTTAGAAACATCGATGAGAGAGAAACATCGATCAGCCGCCTCCTGCACACCCCCCACTGGGGATGTGCCCGCAACCAAGGTCCATGCCCTTGACCAGAATCGAACCCGGGACCCTTCAGTCCACAGGCCGATGCTCTATCCACTGAGCCAAACCGGTTAGGGCAGCAATTGTATTTTTAATGTCAGTTTTTCTTATAACTGTTTCTAGATTGGTACATCTTTATATTTTTATTTGAAATGGGCGTGATTGCTATCAACCCCATTTTACGGTGAAGGGGATGGGATTCAGAAGGCATCTAAGTTACGGGGAGATGCAGCGCTAAGGCCGGTCGGCTGGTTTTGAAGCCTGCGATATTCCCACTACGCCCTGGGCCCATTTTTAAAATTATGATTTGTGATAGCAGAGTGCAGGATACTCATGTCCTTGATTACAACTAGGTTCGCAACAGTTTGGGCTTAGTCTTGACTAGCCATGTAGTAAACATGATGTTTTAAAAGGTTTTTCGCTTTATTGAGGTATAATTGACATATAAAATTGTAAGACATTTAAGTGTACATCATGGAGCTTTTATATTTCTACATGTATGTTATATACACACATGAGAACATTACAGTTCTTTCTTAGCAGATTTTAATTATGTAATGCAGTTTGTCAGCTGGATGTATTAATCTTGTAGCTGAGAGTTTATACCCTTTACCAACCTGTCCCTGTTTTGCCCACCCTCCAGCCCCTGGCAACCACTTTTCTGCTCTTTGTTTCTATCAAGTTGACTGTGTGCGTGTGTGTGTGTGTGTGTGTGTGTGTGTGTGTGTGTGTCCGTGTCCGCGCACGTGGGCATGTGTGTGTGTTTGTGTTATATATGTCATTTCTCCCAAACCCTTTATTAAGAAAATTTGCAAAAATATAAAAAGGTTGAGAGGCTTGAACAGTGAACAATAAACTTACCACTTGAATTCTATAACTGCTAACATTTTGCTATATTTGCTTTTACATGTGCCATTTTGCATCGTGTGTTTGAGGACAGGATACTTCTTAAGTAGTAATTTACATAATTCTCGGAAGTCTTTGCCCAAGAACTTAATTTTAGATGTTAACACATGTGACCTGCATTATTATTTCAGAATGAGGAATTAGATAAAGTCTAGTTTTGTGATTTGGAAGTATGCTGGTTTTTGTAATTTTAGAATGGAGTACTAAATTGAGAGTAGTTGGGCAAAGTCTAGAGAACTTGAGAAATCTTACATAGTTTGAAACCCCAAGTGACTTTATGGACTCATAGAACTAAAATTATTTGGGTGACCTCAGTGATATAAAATGGAACCAGACAATGCGAACCCATTGGCAGTGTCTGAGGAATGCTAGAGATCATTCAAATTACAGGCAGTTCTGGCATACAGAGATGGGTGTATAACATGTGTCAAAAGGTCAGAATTGTCTTAAATCTAGAAGCAGGAATAGAACAGGCCTGCAAATATTTCCATGCAGTTAATTGTTCTTCTGATAACTTTTTTAACCTTAGAAGCGCATCTCTTTAAATTTCCTTCTTCCTTCGGACATAAAAATCCTCTCCTCCTTTCATATCAAGGAGTAGTTCTTGTCTCAAGGTGCTATGGAAGAAATATGCTTGTTACATGCTGGCTGATAGTTCATTTTACTTTTTGTGTTAATAACAGAAGTGATGTTGCTAGATCTAAGGGAACAGGAGCTCCAATGACTCAAGCATTCTTACTTCTTCCGTGTTTACCCAGAGTATATTTTAAACACACACACACACAAGTGAACATTTTGGGAATTCCCATGTTTTCTGTTGTGTGACTTGGCTTCCGTGGCAACCTTCTGACTTCAGTCCCGGGGGCTGTGGTTACTTGGGTGGCATGCCCTGGCTCTGCTGCCTGCTGCCGACCAGCTGTGTGACCTTGAGCAAGTCACTTAAGGTCTCTGGTTACTTGTCCATAAAGAAGTGAGGGGACTGGGTTAGGCAGTGTTTTGCATATCTACTCCAGCAGCACTAAAAATCCCTTGGTTCTGTGCTCACACTAAATTTTTTGTGGAGCTCAGATTAATTTTTATAACTAGTAGACGGATGGTCGTACTATTTGCCAATTACAATTAGAAAACATAGCTTCAAGCATATATTAACTACATAGAAACTGGATGAGAAAACATTCTGTGTGTGTGTGTGTGTGTGTGTGTGTAATGATTCATTTTCATGAAGATAAGGAATTAAAAGCTTATATGTCTAAAGTAAAATCTGATCATTAATTTTAAGCATAAATCTTGTCTGTTGCATATGCAGATCCATTCACATTTTAAAAATAATGAAAATATTGCCTTAAAACGTTGTCACATGTTTATCCAGGAGAACTTGAAAACTTCTGCTTACATGTATTTTTTTTTCTCTATAGAATATAATTTAAAAATTTTAACAACTACGGAGATAGAATTCTTTTTTCCCCCATTCACGCCCTCTCCCCAATAACTAACATAAAATGATTTGGGGGCCTACTTGACATTGAAGGCCTTTCATCCAAAGATGCAGCAGAGCTTAACCCTTTGCACTCGCTTGCTTTTTTCTCGATTCCTTTATTCTAATGCTAACCGTGTCGAGTCGCACTCGACATCCGAGTGCAAAAGGTTAAAGAACACTTGCACCTCTGGCCTGCCACCTTGTAAAAGGCCACTTAGTGCCTATTTGTGCTAAACCAACGACCTGTGGGGAGAACACGGCCTTCAGAGCCGGCCACCGCAGCTCAGCCAGCTCCCAGATGACATGGCCCCGCACGGAGCCTAGCATAAGTGCACACTCGATACTGTGCAAATCACAAAGTGATTCCGAAGGGCTGCCCTTGAGGCAGGGCTTTATGACCGTAACATTCCGGCTGTGGTTCTGGCGACAGAATGTTTACTCCCGTTTTTAAACACAAGGATGGTAGGTGTGCATTCTTCCAGCTGAAAAGGCTTAAAAAAAAAAAAAAAAAAAAAGCAGGCGAGGCTCCCTCCGAGAGAGTGAGCCTTTATGCAGCAGCCCCGGGCGGCGCGTTCCTCCGGAGCTTTGGTGGCGATCCTGGAATGCGGCTCCAACAGCAGCCCAGTCATGGGCCGGCCTGGCGGCAGGAGGGCCGCCCCGGGCTGTGCTGGCCGCGCGCTCCAGGCAGCCCATGGAAAACCGCTTTCTGGGGAGGCTGCATCACGCTCTCCCACCAATGGAAAAAATGGAACACGGCGAGGGCGTGGAGCTGGCAGGCAAAAATACAGGCAGCCTCGCACAGGATCCGCTTTTAGCTGTAACGGCCGGGCGCTGGAAGTCAGACGCCGCTTCCTGCCTGGCCATGGGCAGACGGGGAGGAGGGCTGGTGCCGGGGACGGAGCCCCGGACGCTGCAACGCGCTCTTCTCACCGACAGAGTCTGAGACAGGCTGGCTGCGGCCACCCGTTTGGGCCAAGGTAAGGTGACAGGGTGTATTGCCCCGCTTCTGGAGCGGGGACGGGATTTTACATGTGAGATCGAAGTGTTTCTTGACATGTTCTTTTGGGCGGTAGTTCATCCTGCGCTCACTTGCCTGTGGTTTACATTATTTTGTTCGTCGGCTGCACACGTTGCTGTGCCTGGGGGAATGGGACCTGGAAATTGGGGTGTCTGTATGGTTTACACACCTACTCGTGATGGATTGCCGTTGCCCACCTCCTTCTACTAATGAATCCCCCCAAAGCGGATGTATATATTGCGTGGATTTATTTTTGCTGATCTCTCGAGAAAGGACCAGCTCTCAGAATGACCACGTGAAGGCATTAATGACTATCGCCTTATCTTCACCAGACACACAGGGAAGTTAAAATGTGGCAGAGTCTGTGTTCTGTAGTTTCCTGGATGTTGTATAACCTCCGTTTTGAGCTGAGTGAGCTGCTCGACGAGTTACTTTTCAGACTTGTAATTTGAGGTTCACTGTTTGTTCAAGTTTGTCCTTAACTTTTGTCTCTAGCTTTCTGAAAAAGAAGTGGAATCCCCTGTGATCCGAGTGTGTGTGTTGGGGACGGGGGGGGGGGGGTTACCTTGTGTAAGCAGAGTGACTGAGTCACCCCTCATCCCTCCGAGGCGGCTCATTCATTAGGCGTCTGTCCCGGCACGGAGCCTACCGGCCAGGACCCGGGAAGCCGGCCTGGCATGGGGCTGCCTCCGCTTTACGTTCATTTGGCCAAGCATGTAATTCTCCGAAAATTGGTAGGTGGAGAGACAGAAATAGGGAGCTCTATTGAAGTCGCTGTAGCTCGGAGGATTATTTATAGAATTTCTGGAAAGTAAGGGCCCAGCTGCACAGCTGCTGGTTTCTCCTAACAAGTCAGAGCGTTGCGCTGCGGCCCGGCGTCCTCGGCTCGCTCACGGCGATGGGGCTGTGAGTCAGCTCAGGGTGGGCGGCGTGTCCCCCGGCCATGTCCCCTGCGTGGCGACCTCAGGCACCGCCGGGTCCTTCATTTCCTTTACAGCAGTGTCAGCTAGCGGTGGAGGGATGGCCAGTGTTGTCCAGGGAGCTTAGAATGAGCAGCCACATTGGTAACATTTTATTTAGCACTTTTAAATTTATATATATATGTGTGTGTATTATTGATTTTAGAGAGGAAGGGAGAGGGAGAGAGAGATAGAAACATCAGTGATGAGAGAGAATCATTGATCGGCTGCCTCCTGCACGCCCCACACTGGGGATCGAGCCCACAGACCAGGCATGTGCCCTGATGGGGAATCCAACTGTGGCCTCTTGGTTCATAGGTCGATGCTCCACCAATGAGCCACCCCTATTTAGTACTTTTGCGTTGGATCTAGAATGTTCTGCTGAGACACAGCCTGCAACCGTCTAGAGCAGGTTCAGAGCAAGTGTCGCCAGCCTTCTTCTGGAGCCTCATTGACTTGTCACCGGCACGGACTGAGGTCTGGTGAAGAGCCCATGACTCCATCCACAGGGACCAGACCAAAGAGTGCTGTGGATGCCAATCGATGACACCTGTCTGCAGAGTTCAGGGTGGAGGCAGTGACTTGCAAAGCCCCCTCCTTCGCCCAGGCCCGGCCCAGGGCGCCTGGGGGTGGAGATAAGGGCCGGGCTCCTTGCCAAGAGATTGCGCTTGCAAAGTGGCCCCCACTTAGCCACTAAGTGAAACAGATGGCTCTGTCCTGGAGGTCCAAGATTGTGTTTGAGAAGAGCCATAGTCCCTTTGCCGAGATTGAAGGTTAGTGCGCCGTCTCCACCCCCTCCTACCGACGACACGAGTGGGCGTGGGGGGCGCACAGGGGGGGCTGACAGGGAAGGCCGCACGCCTTCACTGAGACGCGGTGCTGCGTCTGCGTGCGCCCGCGGGGCTGCCCACTTTGTGAGATTCAGAGACAGCAAACCACGTTCGTGCGATCGCTTAGCTCAACTGTTCCGTTAAATAAAAATTATGTCCTTTTTATGGAAGCTTTAAAACAAGTCTTTTGGACATTCAGAATAATGTCAGTGATAATGGGTATTTTTCATTTGATATTAAGTGTACGCTAATAAGAGGCAAGGTGAAAATGGCTTAAAAAAGGAGGAGATTAGGGTATGGAATTGAAAAAAAAATATTAGAGACAAGAAAAAGTCATAAAACAGAGGCAGATGAACCTGAATCTCTGACTGTTGACACACAAAAGTACTAAACATTGTGTTGTAACAGTTTGAGTTTCTAATAATGGTGGGTGAGTGTCTTTTGATTACTCGGTCGTATCTAAAATGGAGGCTTTAACGTTGGCGTCCCAGGAATATACCTATACTGCATTTCAGCTCCGTACCGACCTTAAGTATTGTAGGACCGAGAAGGGACCTTAGACAGTTTGTCAAATGGGAAAACTCAAGAACACAGCGGCTTGCCCAACATTCCGGAGATGCTCGGTTCTGGATCTGGAGCGAGATCCCAGGCTTCCTGTTGGTCCTTTCCTAACACTCCCTGTTTCTTTAATTGCAAATACTTTGGCACATCCTGAGATATCTTCGTAAATTACCACAGACGTGTATGAGTATACGTACGTATGTATGTGTGTGCATATGTACCTATACTGTACATATACACGTATCTCTCCATTTGTCCTCCCTCCCTCCCAGCCTCTCCTTCCTCCCTTCTTTCTTGCCTCTGCTTACCTGCCTCCTTACCAAGCCAGACAGAAGTAAACCTCGAACCAGAGACAACACAAAGGCTTTTGTTGTTCTCGGATCCTAGTGAAGTTCAAAGCTGTGCACTCGGTTAGTGGCCCTCGTTCCCCTTGACCGAGGACTCCAGCCGCTGGTGATTAGCAGCCTTGATGAGACCTCCCCTGCCAGTCCGTTCTGGTTTCAGCCTTAGAGTAGGAGGTTTTTCACAATCCCAATCCCATTCCCATGGAAGACGGGTAGGGTTTGGTAGTTCCCAGCCTCCTGATGAGAGCCAGGCTATGGAAGGGAACAACAACAACAACAACATCGCAGGTGGGCTTCAGCTTTCAGGGCCAAGGTCATGAAGGAGCTTTCGGAAAAATGAACCTTACAGATGCAGTGATAGACGAGTTCTCCTCTGACTCTCGGGAAGGGATGTGGTAGGAGCTACAGATAGTGTCAGGAGGAAGCGGACCCAGGGCGTTCCTAGGACTTAAATAAAGGTTTTGGGATCCCAGGTATCTTCAGGGCAGCATGGAAAAGCGAAGATGATCCCTCTGCTGTTTGGTACGTGACCGTGGCACATCTCCATGGCTGCAGAGTTGTTAGAGCCAAGGTTTCTAAAACAGATGTGAAGAGGGCTAAAGAGGTATGGAGTGTGCAGCTGCGAAAGCGAAAAATCCATGTGACAAAAGCCAATGAAAGGAAACGCTGAATGGAGAGAATGAAAATAGATTTGCTTTCAAGTCGTCTGTAGCCACTCCCGGAAAGCAGAAAAAGGCATTTTAGAGATAAGTGAGAGGAACATTATACAGCAACAGCCACGAACCAGGGAACCCGGGATCTGAAGAGGGAGCAGAGAGGAAAGAACTTTGTGACAAGTGGACGTAAATTCATAGAACGCACACGCACACTCACATATATGTCTATGCATAATTTATTGAAAATTGATAGGATAGACTACCAACAGGTCAAAAACAACTGCCCAAATTAAATACAAAACAACAATAACAGAACCCCAGAAATAACTGGAACCTAGCAAAAACCTTCACTTACGTTTTTATTTTCACACTAGAGGCCCGGTGCACGAAATTCGTGCACTCAGAGGGGGTCCCTCAACCTGACTGCACCCTCTCACAGTCTGGGAACCCTCAGGGGAAATCCTTAGTGCTGCCGCAGAGGCGGGAGAGACTCCCACTACTGCTGCTGCACTAGCCAGCCATGAGCCCGGCTTCTGGCTGAGCGGGGCTCCCCCTGTGGGAGGACACTGACCACCAGGGGACAGCTCCTGCATTGAGCATCTGCCCCCTGGTGGTCAGTGCGTGTCATAGCGACCGGTCGTTCTGCTGTTTGGTCAATTTGCATATTAGCCTTTTATTATATAGGATGTGACTTAGAAGGGGGAAAATGGAAATTCTAAGTAGACACAGTGATAAGCAATTTACCAAAGACTTCCTCACTGGAGTTGATGCTCTCTAGTGCCCTACCACATGTGTATACTAGTATAGTCAGCTGTTCTCAGATGTCCTTCTCACATCCTCTAACGTACAGGGCGACTGATCTTGGATGAGTCCTCCTCGTGGGCATGAGAGTCGTTCCCTTTGGCTACTCAAG
This sequence comes from Eptesicus fuscus, assembly GCF_027574615.1. Classification (NCBI taxonomy): domain Eukaryota; kingdom Metazoa; phylum Chordata; class Mammalia; order Chiroptera; family Vespertilionidae; genus Eptesicus; species Eptesicus fuscus. Next base: position 91,783,328 of record NC_072482.1, read on the forward strand.
GACAACACTAGCAATTGCCCCTCTCCCCACTGCCACATCAGAGTTTCTTTCCAAGCATCCCACTCGCATGCAGGGATTTTTCCTAAAGGTTCACATACCTGACAACAACAACCAACATTTAAAAAACAATGTTTCTTCATCCTTCTAGCTACCATCTGATTCCATTTTCTCCTTTACAGGAAAGATCTTGAGCATGTTGTCTTTGCCAGTCTCTTGGATTTCATGGCCCTCATCCTCAAACTCACTCCAACCCGGCTGTCTCCACCCCGCTCTACTCTGGTCAAGTTCACGGCTCACCTCCTGGACTCTCTTCTCAGTCCTTGCTCTTTGAACCAAATCGCAGAGGGTGATGGCTTTTGGAGGAGTCCTCCTCATGCCCTCATCCAAGAGCAGTCGCCCTCTGCGATTTGACTCTTGTTGACAATTTCCTCCCTAAAATGACTCCCTCCCCGCCCCCCCTCCCCCAATTGGCTTTGAGGACGACATGTTCTCTTGGTCTCCTTTTAATTTGATTTGCCGACTGCTCCTTCTGTTTCCTCATGTGTTTCTCATTATCTCCTTGGCCTCTTCATGTTGGGGTGCTGCAGGGCCTCTTTGCACCTCTTCTCTTTCCTGTGTTTACTTATTCTTTTGGGGAGCTCATCTGTGTATGTTTAAATACCATCTTCACAAGCATGTTAGCAAGTCTGTAAATCTAAGCCCACCTCTTCCTGGAACTCTAGGCTCCTTTAGCTGATTGTCCACTCAACGTTGCCACCTTAACGTCCAACAGACAACTCACACCTGACATAAGCAGAAACCCACACCATGCCTCTCTCCCAAGCCTGCTCTACGTCGCCTTCCTCATTCTCACATGGCTTGCACTCAAAATCTTATCTCTCGTGGCTTGTCACCCCTCCCTCCCATCCACCCAATCCCGTTGGCTCTCTCTTCAACTCTGTCTGACTCAGACCATTTCCTATGCTCCCACCTGACTCCGACCCACATCATCTCTCACCTGAATTAGCCTAGCAGGCCCCAGGGCTCCCACTTCGCTGCCCACAGTCCAGATCCGCAGGGCAGCCACAGAATATGCCCCATGGTCAGCCTTCTCGAGGCAAAGCCCTCTAATCATGACTTTCAGTCTCAATGTGAAAGCCAAAGTCCCTAAAATGCCCCTCTGGGCTGCATTCTCTGGCTCCCTGTCCCCTCTCTGACCCCTGCTGCTCCAGCCACACTGGCCTCCTGCCTGTCCCACCTCTCTGGGCACTTGAACTTTCTCTCGTCCGTTTCCAATGCTCTTTCCCCAGCATCTACACGGTCTCCCCTCCTGCAAGTTGCTGCTTAGAAGTCACCAGTCATGGAGGCCTTCCCGTATTTTCCTTTCTAAATGACAGCACCCTCCCCTCATATTACCTACTAGAGGCCTGATGCATGAAATCGTGCAAGAGTAGGCCTTCCTTCCCGCGGCTGCTGGCACCGGCTTCCCTCTGGCACCTGGGACCCGGGCTTCCCTTGCAGCCCCGGCCTTGTCCGGAAGGTCATCCGGTCTAATTAGCATATCATGCTTTCATTATTATAGATTCCCCCTTCCCTTCTCTGCTGCTAAAGTACTTATCCCTCTCTAATGTATACTAGTGCTTATTTTCCTTTTTTATTTGTCATCTCTCCCCACTATAATATAAGCTCCATGAGATCAGGGATTTTTGGGGGGGGTCTGTTTATTGCTGTATCCCCAGGCCTGGAACAGTGTGTAGCACAGAGTAGTTGCTCACTAAACATGTATTGCATTAATTATTGCAAGTGTAGCTTACCCAGGACACCTGATGATGTAGCCAAAGCGACCTATTATAAATGCTCAATATCATTGAACTCCTATATTTTACCTTTAAAAAGGTAAATTATGTAGTTTATGATAGATATGTATTTATTAGGGAAGCAATTTTAAAATTACTTAGCATTAGATGAAATTGAAGCTTCAGAAAGATGCCCCTTGATTATTCTGTGGTCTGAGCATCCCCATCCACGTGACCTTGGTCCCCCTGGCCTATCCTCACAGTCTTTGGGAGGAGGTGTATTCGAAGTTATCATTGATATTTAGAATGATGGCCTGAAGCTTAAACTGTCAAGAAAATGAAATTCTCATTTGTGCAATGTTCTTTGTAAAGCAATAGAAAAAAAAATTTTTTTAATTTTTATGTTCCTCAGTTCACTTAAGATTTCAGATGATTTCATTCTCATCTCTCCCTCCTCAGCTGTGGGAGCCTTTTGCTGTCTGGGAAAAGGATGCCTCTAGGAAAAGACTTTTTTCAGTGCTTTTCATGTGAAGGGGGCATAGATCACATCCATTCTTCTAGAGAGGAGCCTGAAAGTTGTTAGACTTTAAAAAAAGTATATGGAGTAATTTCAGGGTTAAAAATCACAGAAAACTGTAAAACTATTTTGATGTAATGCATATGTAAAAGTCATACTAAAAAAATCCAGGTATGAATCTGACCTTTGCCCTGACTGATCTTGGTTCAAGTTTTCTTTCCCATAAACCAGAAATGACTATGGGAGCTGCTGGGATACCTGTGCCCGGGCAGCTCTGGCCCACAGCAGCTCAGAATTATTAGGTTTCAATTTTTTTTTTTAATTCCTGTAAATTATGAAATTTAAACTATACCTACTAGTACTTTTCAATTTTTTTTCTGAAAGTTTCTAGCTAAAATCTTACCAGGTTTGTTATGAATAATCATATAATTTATGAAAAAAAACTCAGCAGTAATTGGCTTGCTTTTAAACGCAGGCCCAAGAACAATTTCTAGTGTGGCCTGAAGACATACACATATAGAACTGAACTCTCAGATCGGACTACCAGCCAAGCCGAAAAGTACACGTGGGGTGGGGGTGAAGAAAGCGCCCATTTAAAATGAGGGGCACTATGTGCGGTGTAAGCCTGTTCATTTTGTGACTTGAATGGAACAGTGTATAATGGAGAGACATTTTGCCAAGAATAACTTGGTACAATTACCGTGGTGCATTCTGGTCACAGAATGTGACTGAGGTTTAGGAGTGTGGAGCCTGCTTCGGAAGCACGTGGCTGCCGGATGGACAGGCCCGAGTGGAGGAGAAGGCCTGTGGCTACAGCCTGTGGTCCTTCCCGATGGCACCCCAAAGTGTCCCTGGGAGATGTTTCCCACTGTGAGCGTTTTGGGGGGGTCCTTTGAGAAGTGCCTCCCCATGCCTAGACTCACTTTTTGTGGAATGGCTCATGTTCATAAACATTAAAAACAGGGAGGTTATTTAAAAGTCATGCTAACCATTTTGAATCTCATGTTCATAAAAGTTCCACAAAAACCTTATTAAAAAGTCATGCCAATCATTTTGAATCTTGCAATTTGTTGGTTCTGGCAGTCAAAGCCGCTCATGGTTCGTAGAGACCAGGACATTGACCAAGTTGTGGATGAGCCTTGAAGTAGACTTGGGAGAAAAGGCAGAGTGGGGCTGAACATTGGATATATTTTAAAAATGCTAGAAAGAGGGTGGATATCATGCGGGAAATGAAGGCACTTCGATCATTTCTAAAAAAAAAAAACGTTTTATCTTTACCAGGGTTTAAAAATTCTAGCCTGTATTAACTCTGTAATTTTGATTGAAATGAAGGTTTTTTTAAAAAAAATCCCCCAAATATTTTTAGTTTCCCTCCAACAGCTCCGTTTAGCTGGGCCTCTCCACTCACTGACATTCCAAAAACATACCAGCAATATTTGTGGGGTCGCTGTCTCACCGCTCTCTCATAAACCCCGTCCCGCTGATGTTGTCCTAAACGGCCTGTTGATCCTACAAATGCTTTGTGCTGCTCGTCGCTCCCTGCCTGCACACGGACCCGCCCTTTGGGGAAGGGGTCCGACCTCCAGCCCTGTTGCCTTCTCCCAGTGCCCAGCACCCGGGGAGATGTTGGAGTTGGTGAGTGGAACCGTTACTAGTATTTCCCTTCACTTGCCCAAGTTCCTGCCAACACTAAGAACATTTTCCTCCTTTGCCAACGCGGCGCCTACGCTGATCTTTGAGCTGGTGCCCACTGTGGATTCCTTCCCTCATGGCATCCCAGAGGGTCCCTAGGGCATGGTGTCCACTGTGGTGCTTCTGAGGACAGTCGGGTAGGGGTGGGGGGGAGGGGTAACAGGCAAATGACTGTCCAGGTCTCCCCAGCCTTCTCTCCCTCACTCCCCTTCCCCTCCCCTTCCCCTCCCCTCTCTAAACTTTGTCCCTGACCCCCGAGCTGAGGCCCCGCTGCCCTTATCACATTCCTGAATAGAGGGGTGCTGGGGCTGGGGGCGGGGGGACTCTTCCCATTTAGCTCACTCGCTGACTCCGTCATTTATGGATTCAGCAAGCGGTCATGGGGTGCCGTGTCTTTAGGCGTGCCCTTCCCTGTTCCTTGGCGTGCCCTTTCCTTTCTTCATCCAGCAGAATCCCACTCATCCTTCACCACTCAGTTCCGTTAGCTTCTCTGGGGGGTCATTTTTAACGTTCACAGGAATAACGTGACTGTCCAGGGAAAGTCTCTCTTAAGCGGTAGAATGTGAAGGGTGAGGACTCGGGCCTAACCTGCGGGGCCAGAACTGACCTTCGTGATGGCCATTCTTCCTGTGTCTAGCTCAAGTGTCCGCCTTGGGCAGTGATTTTTCAAATGTTCCGCCACTTGTGATTGTTTGGTTGTCCTTGGGCCTCATTGGACGGGATGCGCCATTCTGGCGAAACCGCCACTTGTGACTGTGACCGTATGTCGTTGTCTTTCAAACTCTGCTTAGGACCCTCCCTCAAGATGCATACTTCTCCTGCACAGCCAGCACACAGGCAAATGCTACCCACACATCAGAATGTAGGGTCCTAGAACAATTTGGTCTCATTTATTTTCTCTTCCATTTTATTGCATTCTCTGCGCTTCTGTTTTTATGCTGTTCTATTCACGTAACCATACTGGCCTCGAGTCATTACGTGAGTCTCAGGACCCACAGTGCGATGAGCACTTCTGGAAGCCATGCTGCAGCTGTTAGCACTCTTCCTGAACCAGGTGTGCCGCTGACCCTGCCTGTGGTGAGCTGGCTCACGGAGGTGGTGAACCGTGCTTTGCCGGGGCTATTGTCTCCGTGGAATTTATGACTTCCCCTCTGAATGCCAGCCATGCCTGCATGGCTCCTGCCCCTGGGCATTCCTTGCTGCTCATTGTCTTCTCCACTCACCCGTGAACAAGCACTTGGAAGGGGTCCTGCTGACCTGCCAGAGAGCCGGTGGCCCTCCGCAGTGGGTGCCGGCTGTGCAGGCCCGGCAGCAGCTGGCGCTCTGCCCACTCTGTGTATAAGGCTCACCCTTCCTCAGCGCCGTCCTGTGGGGAACAGATGCTCCTTCCGCCTGCCTCTTCGTACAGACTGGCTTCCAGTCTTCCCTGCGTAGAAACGCGCTCCTTCCAGTCTTGGTATTCACAGTTTGTGATTCTGGGTGCCGTTCATTGATGCGAGATGAGAAAAGCAGGCACGGGGAGTATTTACAGAGGTGGAAGTTGGATCCTTGACTCGAATGCTTTTGTTTTAGAGTTTTAGGCATATTTGTTCTGTACTTTAGTGTTTTTAATGAGACAGGCAATATAACGGGGAGGCAGGGTTCTCAGCCTTGATAGTATGGACGTCGGGGCCCAAATGATGATTTGCTGTGGGGGTTGTCCTGTGGGTTACAGGATGTTTAGCAGCATCCCTGACCTCTACCCATGAGATGCCAGTAGCATGATCCAGTGTGACAACCGAAAATGTCCACAGATAATGCCAGTTATCCCCTGGGGGCCAAGATCGCCGGGGCCGAGAATGACTGCGTTAAGGTAGTGCCAGTTGTTCACTGAGCATGTAGGTGATTTTTTTACATTTTCTAACATGAGAATCTAATAAGACAGGTACATGGCTGTGTCATGGTTTTTGTTGGCATGTGACAGATGTCAGAGAAGTTAGCTAGTTTTATATGGCTGTAGTCATTTGGGGAATTGATCAAAATCGGACAGATGCTAACACTGGAACTTGGAAAGTCCCAAACACACACACACACACACACACACACACACACACACACACACGGTGGGGCAAAAGTAGGTTATATATAAACATATGTAATAATTAGTGTACTAGTTAATAAAATGTCTGAAACAGCAGACTATTATAAGCTCTGTGTGTACTATTATAGTACATACAATGAAATTTGTAGTTAAAAATTTATAGCAGTACTGCAAATCTGTGTTGCATTTCACAGGGGTTTTTTTTTGGTTTTGTTTGTTGTTATTTTCACAGTTGATTTTCAACCTGCAAGGTAGGTAGGGCCGATATTTTTATCCTCAAGTTGCAAATATAGACAACGAGACTCAGAAAGTAGGAGTAATTTCCCCAAGGACTCACACGCTATCTGAGACCTGGAGGCAGGTCCGCAGCCCGAGTTCTCTGACACAAACCAGGCCAGGCTTCTGAGACTTGTCTCCTTAGTGATTGAGGGTCCCCCCAACCTCCCACCCGAAAGTGAGGGGAACCTGGTAGATATTGTTGTGGTTGATGATGGTCCGCCCTGTTCTTATCTCCTCCTTAGCTCTTGGCGCTATCGGAAGTGTTTGCCTTGGACAATGGTCAGGCTCCTGCTTCAGGATAAACTCTCTCTGGAGTGATGTGAGAAGCCTGTGGGTGTCTCAGGCTCGCTCAGCGTAGGTCCGCTTTTGTGCAGTGTCCCCAGGCCTCTGTTCTGCTGTCCCCAGTGAGTCCTGGCCCTCCCCGCAGCACCATCTGGCCCACCAGGGGTTCCTCTTGTTCCCCTGGAGTTGCTCCATCTGCACAGCTGGCCCAGGGCTTGGGACAAGGCAGGACTGACTGGAGGACTTTAGTTTCCTTTGCTCTAAACTCGACGCTCCCCGGAAGTGGAGACTGGGAAGCCGGTGCATCAGTTCAAGGCGAGCTGAAGGCACATGAAGAAGAGGTAAATCTTGAATGTCCTCCTGAAAGGTGATTTGCTGTGGGACCCAGTAAGTCACAGCCGCTGCTGGGGTTGTGAGGACGTATTTGCGAAATTCCTCCCTATTGCTGCACATTTCCTGGGTGAGTAGTTGATCACATTTTTAAAAAAGAACAAAAAAAAAAAAATCTTCCATTCTTGTTTAGGATTTTAGCTTAAAAAGCTGCACAGCACAGTCCTATGAAGGGGGACTGGAAGGGAATTCAGAAAATGAAAGACAGGGATTTCTTTTTAGGCTCATGAGATTGTGGTCAATTTTTAAATATCTGAATATTTTGTAATCAATAATTTGAAAATAATTATAAAAAGTGTGTACACAGCATACAATATTTGCCAAGTACACACAGTCTTAGTGCCATGTAATTATTTATTCCAGAGTGACTTCACTTAAACTATCTCTCGGTCAGCTGTGGGCCTCATGGCACGTTAGGTATACCTGATATGTACTATTGTTGCAGGTTGGTGTACCTAATGTGCATATTTTTTTCTATTTAAAGATATGGGGGCCTGTTAAGTATTTCTTTAAAAAAAAAAAAAAAAGCTCGCAGGAAATCAATTGTTTCGATCTTTTCCAGCCCCCTATGAACAACAAAAAAATTTTTAACTTGAATACCATCAAATTCCCTTAGAAAAGGAGTCTGGAGTCAGGGTGCTGACAATCTGACCTATTCATTGTCTTGCTTCTAGACAGAAACCACAGCCGGAGCATGGCAGATAGTATGTGTTCCACTTGCCAAACTCCTCAGGGACAACAATCCCATAGTTTCCCTGGGAGATCACCCTTCCCGCCATTACGTTCCTCACAAATATGGGAGATACCCTTCTTGCCACAGTTCAAGGCTGTTTTCCTTCTGCAGTGTTGAGGGGAGACATGGAACAGCTGGTCAGCATTACTGGTCCTAACATGCACATGCTATTGTCATCCGTCACCCCCTTTTCCTGCTCTAGGCAGCACTGTGTTAATCACCGAGACATTTCCCGGTGGGTCTGTACACTGATCTGTCAGGCAGACCCACTTGGGAGTGATTCCTGCTTAGTCTGTACCCAAATCGACCTTCTAACATGCAGAGTTCCTGATCTTAGAGGAAAAGCTTTCAACTGTTCAGTGTTGAGTATGATGCTAGCCACAGGCTTATCATCATATATGGCCTTTATTATGTTGAGGTATATTCCTTCTATGCCTAATTTATTAAGAGTTTTTATCATGAATGGATGCTGAATTTTGTCAAATGCCTTTTCTGTGTCTGTTGAGGTGATTATATGATTCTTTTCTTTCATTCTTATAATGCAATGTAGTACATTGATTGATTTGTGTACATTGAACCATCCTTGCATCCCAGGGATAAATTCCACTTGGTTATGGTGTATGATCCTTTGAATGTGCTGTTGAGTTTGGTTTGCTAGTATTTTATTGAGAAATTTTGCATCTATATTCATCAGGGATATTGGCCTCTAGTTTTTTTGTTTGTTTGTTTTTTTATAGGAGTGCCCTTTTCTGGTTTTGATAATAGGGTAATGTTGGCCTTGTAAAATGAGTTTGGGAATATTCCATTCTCTTCGATTTTTTTGGAAGAGTTTGGGAAGGATTGGTGTTCATTCCTTTTCAGTGTTTGGTAAAATTCACTAGTGAAGCCGTCTGGTCCTGGCCTTGTATTTGTTGGAAGATTTTTTTTATTACTGATTCAATCTCCTTTCTAGTAATTGGTCTGTTCAGATTTTCCATTTCTTCCAGACTCAGTCTTGGTTAAGTTGTATGTTTGTTTCTAAGAATTTTTCCATTTCTTTCGGATTGTCCAGTTTGTTGATGTATAGGGTTGTTCATACTTTTTTTTTTTTTCTTTAAAGAAAAACAATTCACTGTTGAAACCTCATAGCAATGCTTTCTATGTCTGCAGAGAAAATAAAGGCTTTGTGTCCCAGCAGTGATCACTGCCAGATGGCAGCACCCCCGGCCCGTCCTCTTCCTCCCCCTCCCCCCCCTAAAGGCGGGCCGCCTGCCCCTTGTGCAGTGAGGCCCAAACATGTGCTTGAGGAAAACTGTTCATCTCATTCATGAGGTCAACTTCTGTAACTTCAGTTATTCCAGCCAAGCACTGTTTCGCTGTGTGTCAGCGCTTGGGGTTTTGTGTTTACTACTGAGTCCAGTGGAGAACAATGACCGTTCTTGTCACATCAGGGTGATGCTCCCGCAGTGCTGTCGGTGCGGTGAGTCCGAGAGCTGTTTTCCTAGCGGTGGTGACAGATGAGCCATGACTCACTCGGGCGCTTTCACCTGCTCAACCCCTGAAACAAAGGCGTGCATTTGACTTGGGCTGTGTGTTGAGTTAATGGCCTTTCCAAGGTTGGATGGGCAATCCTGGCTTCCTTTACATCTCCCAAACAACCCGATGACTCAGGCAGCTCACAGACGGTTCATTTAGTACTTTGACGGTGATTTTTGGACCCAGCAGTTGTTTCTTCAGATAACTTACATGAAATCCTTGTTTTTATTTTTATTTTTTTTGGGGGGTGGCACTTGATGTCAAATGCTTGACAGAGTGTCTCCTATTGTCTGACTTTCAGGGCCGTTTCATGGACTCGCTTGTTAACCATGCTGCCTTGCTCCCAGGACCTCAGAAAGCCAACTGACCATTGATCTCCCCCAGAGCCCAAACTAGACTGCAGGTAAATCCGGCTCACGTGGCTTGTGGGTCACGGCCAGGTTGCATGACCGTGGCTAAGGCATATAAGTGCCGGTTTCATTATTTGGTCCAGCCATGTGACTTTGGATTGGTGGCCGTACCTTGTCGATATAAAAGAATTAAAATCCTGCCGAATGTGTTTGGGAACGTAACTGGAAGCCTCAACTCCAGCCTTCCTAAAACTGAGTGGGGAAGGTTTGGGTCACATTTCACTTTGAGTTTGGCGACACGAATAGATTCATTGAGGGTTTTGGGGTTTTAAAAGGAATTGAAAGAATCTAACCATTTTTTGAGATACAAGTCCTATTCGAACTTTTTTCTCTCCTCGTGTTCTAAAGTGAGGACTCTTCAAGTCTTTATAAAAGCTCTAGAGATTTGTTTTATTAAAATGTTTTTTTTTCTGCCCCAAATGAGAACTTTTACACCCCTCCCTTTTCATCTCAGCCTAGTTTTTGAGGAATTCTAGTCCTTCCTTGTGATATGTCTATCCTGTGTGACATATGAAAGCTGGAGTTATGCTATAAATGTGGTAGTTTTTTAGCAGTACTCTCTTATATTGGTAAGCAGTGTATGTAGAATGAAAATATCTCTCTCTGGCCATTAAAAAATCACTGTATTTAGACTGATAGAGGAAAGATACCTTTCCCTAATTTTTTTTTTTCCTTTAAGAATTATTGATTCAAAACCTTGTAACAACAAGACTCAAGGTAGCCCTGCCTTAAACTAATTTTTAGGCCAGTTCAATTTCTGAATTGACCTCACACGACACATTGTGTGTTTAAAGTAAGCAGCGCGTGGCCATGCAGTATCGTGCACCTGGCTGATGACTTGCAGGGTGTGGAGAACCGATTCCGGTAGGTGAGTCTCGTCCCTGCTTCTCGGCGGCGTTGTGTCGGGCACAGAGAGAAGTTGCTTGGTTCCTTTGCCACACGAAGATCATTTTTCCCTTTTTATTTTATTTTATTTTTAAAATATATTTTATTGATTTTTTTACAGAGAGGAAGGGAGAGGGATAGAGAGTTAGAAACATCGATGAGAGAGAAACATCGATCAGCTGCCTCCTGCACACCCCGTACTGGGGATGTGCCCGCAACCAAGGTACATGCCTTTGACCGGAATGGAACCTGGGACCCTTCAGTCCGCAGGCGGACGCTCTATCCACTGAGCCACACCGGTTAGGGCTATTTTTCCTTTTTTAGAGAGTTGTGTCCTATGGAATGTAATTTAGGTCCTGGCGCTCACCCATGTCCCTGTCCTCCTTCCTTCAGGTTAACATGGGGAACTCCGAGAGCCAGTACACATTTCAGGGATCTAAAAACCACGGCCACACGATCCCCGGTGCCAAGCAAAAGCCGTGCTCTCTGAAGATCCGCAGCATCCACGCCAAGGACGACAAGTCCCTGCACGGATGGGCCCACGGGGGCGGCGGCGGCGCGGGCTACAAGTCCCGGTCGCTGGCCCGCAGCTGCCTCTCTCACTTCAAGAGCAGCCAGCCTTACGCCTCCAGGCCCGGGGGGCCCGCCTGCAAGGCCCCCAAGGGCGGCGCCCCCTCCAAGCCCAGGACCATCGGCCCCGGGGGCGACCTCCGGGCCGCCCACGCCGCCTTCTGCCCCGAGAACGGGTTCCACTACGTTGGGCAGGAGCCGGCGGGAAACCACGCGGCCCCCAAGGACCGGCACGGACACCTCCTCAACTGCTACGCGGGGAACGAGAGCCTCGCCTCCACGCCGCCCAGCGAGGACCAGCGGAGCCCCCGGGTGCTCATCAAGACGCTGGGGAAGCTGGACGGCTGCCTCCGGGTGGAGTTCCACAGCGGGGGCGGCCACCCCAAGGCGGCCCCCGAGGCCGAGGCCGCGGGCGGGCCGGTGCGGCTGCTGCGCTACTCGCCCAGCCCGGGCCCCCGCGCGCGCCCCGCGCCCAGCCCGCGCCCCTCGCCCGCCCGCTCGCGCCCGCGCTCCAGCAAGGGCAGCTCCCTGAGCTCCGAGTCGTCCTGGTACGACTCGCCCTGGGGCCACGCGGAGGGCAGCGAGGCCGAGGGCCCCTTCCCCGCGCCCGCCTCGCCCGACCCCAGCCTCCCCGCGGGCTCCCCGCCCAGGGACGCCCCGAAGCCCTTCAACCAGAGCGCGTCCCTGTCCTCGCTGCGGGGGCTCGACCCGGAGGCCGCCCCGGGGAGCCGGTGCGGGGCCCGCCTCTCCGAGGAGGACTTGGGCGCGCCCGCCGGCCTCAGCCACCGCGTGTCCTTCGCCTCCGACATGGACGTGCTGTCCCGCGTGGGGCGCGGGGACCCCGGCCGGTACGCGTCCTTCACGCTGCCCTGCAGGAAGTCCAAGGCCCTGGCGGAGGACGCGGCCAAGAAGGACACCCTGAAGGCCAGGATGCGCCGCATCAGCGACTGGACGGGGAGCCTGTCCCGGAAGAAGCGGAAACTGCAGGTGAGCTGGCCGGGCAGCGGCACCAAGGATGCCCCGCTCTCCTCTGGGAAATGGGCGCGTGGGCAGAAGGTGCCGCACCGCTGGGCCGGGGCCTCAGGGGGCCCAAGACCTGCGATCCTGTTTGCAGGTGTGGGTGGTGGTTGTTTTCTCCTTTTGCTTCAGATTTGCATTTTCTTCTATTTAAAAAAAAATTTTTTTTTTAATTGATTTCAGACAGGAAGGGAGAGAGAGAGAGAGAGAGAGAGAGAGAAACATCAATGATGAGAGAGAATCATTGCTCAGCTGCCTCCTGCCCACCCCCTACTGGGGATGGAGCCCGCAACCCAGGCATGTGCCCTGACCGGGAATCCAAGGGTGACCTCCTGGTTCCTAGGTCCACGCTCAACCACTGAGCCACGCCTGCCGACTTAGGTTCAGTTGTCGTCTGCTGTGACCCCCATTGACACTGGCCTTGAGCCGGTGAGTCCACGTCTCTGATTTGCACAGAGCGTGTCTCTCCTCTGCACTGTGCACACTTATGGGCTAAAGCATGTCAGGTGGCCGTGCCTCACTTGGAGGGAGGGAGGCCGGGAGTAGGAGATAACCCTGCCCTGGGCCCCAGGGAGGACCAGGATGCGTGTGGGCCGCACGCCTGCAGAGTCCCCAGGGAATTCTCTAGAGGACTGGCGGTCCGTGCTCGGCGCTGAAGGAAAATGCGCGTTCACCATGACGAGGTGACATTGGCCCTCTTTCCTAGAAAGTGAGGGGTGGTGACCAGTTTTCCCTTAGCTCCCAGGATGCCGAGTGACATCCGGAGTCTCTCTCTCAGCGTCCTCGTTTATGATGATCTGATTGGAGGAATGGAAATCGGTCTGCTCAGTGCACCTGTGTCACATGGCATGTTAGCGTCACACCCAAAACACAACCAGAGAGCCTATTTAGGGGCATTCATTCATCCATTCCTATTTGCTGAACGCTGCTCGTCCCTGGCTATTAGGATTCTAGATGGAAAGATTTCGAAATTTATTCGAGACTGGGGAAGTTCATGTCTGTGTATAAGAATCAGCTACAAATACTAAAATGTCATCTTTTCCCATTGCTCGGGGAGAACATTTTGTCTTTGCTACCTCTGAACATTTCCAGGCTAGCGCGACAGCTTGAAGTCTCTCATTCGAAACCATGTCAAGAGGGTTTGCAGGTCGTGTTTAAGTTTGGCATTACAGTGCCTTTCTGACGGGGTCCTGCTTCTGGACACCCCGTGGTGGTTCTTGCTGAGTATGAGGCAGCCCCGTGTTTGGGGCGCTGAGTCAGAGTCCTGCTCATCGCTGAAACCGTGTTAACGCTAGCTACATGCGAAGTATTGCTTCACTTCCTAAGAGTTTTTGAAGAATAACAAGTGACAGTTTTGTTTTTTTTTAAAAAATCAAACTATTTTGAAAGTTTCCTAAATGACTCACTGCAGCTGGCTTATTTGCTCTGTTCTTGCGTAAGTACCCGTGTATAAATAAACGTGGCTTTGGGACACTGTGTAAACACACACGGAAAACAGTATTTTCATTAGTAATAGCCGTGTTCGGGGTTCAGCTGTTTATTGTCGCTGGGTATTTGGAAGCACTCTTCAGAGCTGATGATTTTCCTACAAAAGATAGCAAGTGATCGCTGCTTTGCCGCTTGCTTTCTGGGTGGAATTCCAGGAAATAAAACCCCTTTTCACATTGCAGTATTCAAAATAAGGCCAATAGTGCATGGCCCTGGACGCAGTTTTCTTTCATTTTTATTCTAGTGGATAAGGAACCAACATTGAAAGGCCACTGGCAGCCGAGTAGGTGAGCGTGGTTAGCATCTCTCGGCAGAGTGACCGTGACCTAAGCTCCCAGTTTGGGATGTCAGTATCTTTTGAGTCATAATTCAAGCTCTCTTTCCTGCTCTTTACCAATGAATGGGCTGTATGGAAGGTGTTTTTCCTGAATGACAAGACTTGTAATCTAGATGTAAGAGGACAGCTTCATGTTTTCAGCTCTGTGCTCGGCCCGTTCAGTACCCAGTGCACAGAGTCCTCGTAGGGGTCGCAGTTATTGTAGAAATTTTAATTTTATTTAGAGCTGCCTGTCTCCGATTCTGTGTTGAAATCAATATGAACGCCAAGAACCGTGTCTCTGGTATGCCCAGTGCCTAGAACAGGGGTGGGGGACGTCCGGCCAGCGGGTGTAAAAGGCCCGCGAAATCATGTGGTGTGGCCCTGCCCAGGCATGAGGGGTGAGTTAATTAAATGTTTCACCAAACACAGCAGGCTAATTTTTAAGTTGATAATTTTGTACGGCCCGAGAGTGATGTTATAAATATCCAAATGGCCCTTGGCAGAACAAAGGTTCCCCACCCCTGGCCTAGAATAAAGCAGATGTTCAAGTGAAAGGATGAGAGTGAATGCAGAGTAAATTCTTTTCATGAAAGACATTCCCAAATTAAGCACACAATATTAACGATGAAGAAAGGGGGCATGGCTCCGCTGCGTGCCCGCTGTGGCTGAGGGATCTCAGGAGCCTGGTTTCTTCAGTGGGAAAGGAAGCTGCCGGAGACCCCGAGCCTAGACCTGGGCAGGTGGCGGGGAGCTGGAGGCCGTGTTTACCTTGCGGACAGGTTTGTGCCTCGAAGCTTGTGCTTCGCCACACTGAGTCCCATGTCCCCTCCCCCCTTGACCCTGGAACTAGGATTTTCTAATTTACCTTTAAAAGGATGCAGGAAAAAAACACAAATAGACTGCAAGGACATGAATTTTTGCCCCTAAGCCTCCGATTCACAGTCAGCAAAGAAACCTCAGCCTAGAAATCTTCACGCATGTGTTTTAAATACACTAGTTGATTTCTTGATGCTAAGCGTAGGTTACATGGAGCAGAGTCAGTGGTATTTTTGTTTCTGTGTTGAAGCGTTGACTCCACCGGCTATAAACTGGGCTGGGCAGCACTATTCCCACAGCTCTTTCTGGTTTAGAGACTTGATTAAAGATGCGCTTTTGCTAAAAGCATCTTGCTCAGTGGCAACAGCACTAGCGACCAACAGTGCCCCACGTGTGCCGTGTCAGGGGGTGGGGGGGACGCTTTGGATGTGCGTAACTTCTGATCGGGGTCATCTGGTTGCTCCCAGGAGCCGAGGTCCAAGGAGGGCAGCGACTACTTCGACAGCCGCTCGGATGGCCTGAACGCAGACGTCCCGGGGCCTTTCCAGGCGCCTGCCTCGCTGTGGGCGGGGGGCTCGGCGCAGCTCCTGTCCCAGAGAAGCGAGTCCGCTCACGCGATCGGCAGCGACCCCCTCCGGCAGAACATTTATGA
This sequence comes from Eptesicus fuscus, assembly GCF_027574615.1. NCBI lineage: Eukaryota > Metazoa > Chordata > Mammalia > Chiroptera > Vespertilionidae > Eptesicus > Eptesicus fuscus. The sequence goes on from NC_072482.1 coordinate 91,798,748, forward strand.
AAACTTCATGCGCGAGTTGGAAATCAGCAGGACCAACACGGAGAACATAGACACGTCCACGGAAACCGCCGAGTCCAGCAGCGAGTCCCTCAGCTCTTTGGAGCAGCTGGACCTGCTCTTCGAGAAGGAGCAGGGGGTGGTCCGGAAAGCCGGCTGGCTCTTCTTCAAGCCCCTCGTCACGCTGCAGAAGGAGAAGAAGCTGGAGCTGGTGGCCCGGAGGAAGTGGAAACAGTACTGGGTGACCCTGAAAGGTGAGTGAGTGCGCCGGGGACCCCGGGCCTCGGGACCCTCCCTCCGCTGTGCTCTCTCCTGGGGCTGCCGGGGCCCGCGCTCACATCAGTTCATGTGAAGGGAGTTGACATAGGATCTTCCTGCATGCTTTACTACAATCTCTCTCTCTCTCTCAGATTTTAAAATTGATTTTTAGAGAGAGATGAAGGGAGAGGGACAGAGAGAGAGAGAGAAACATTGATGTGAAGGGGAACATGGATCTGCTGCCTGCTGCAAGCCCCCAGCCGGGGATTGAGCCCAAAACTTGGGCAGATGTCCTGACTGGGACGATGCCCAATCAACTGAGCCACACTGGCCAGGGCTACAAACACTTTCTCAAACCCATGCGATATGGCTTACTTAATATTCACATTTGTGATTCCATCTGACACATGATTGAACTTCATAGTTTTTGCTTATTATGTTGTAGGTATTTCTGTACCACCTTTAAATACCTTTACTGTATCTGGAGGGAAGAAAATACCCCCAAATAAGTAAGCAAATGTAGTTTAGTTATTTGGAATGCAGATCCCGAATCTCCTATTGGGCACGTGTTCAGATTGTAGAACTAGGATCTCATCTGGGTTATTTGATTTGTGTCCTCCCACCTTTATGAAGTAAGCGAGTCACATTGATACCGTAGAAAACCGAATGCTTTGTGTGTGTGTTTTTAAATATATTTTATTGATTTTTTACAGAGAGGAAGGGAGAGGGAAAGAGAGTTAGAAACATCGATCAGCTGGGGATGTGCCCGCAACCAAGGTACATGCCCTTGACCGGAATCGAACCTGGGATCTTTCAGTCTGCAGGCTGACGCTCTATCCACTGAACCAACCCGGTTAGGGCCAAATGCTTTGTTTTTAATGAACAGGGATCAGGAGTAAGGATCTGATAGAAGTTTCTCCCAAGCATTGCTGTTTGAAACTTAGGGTCGCCTTGCTCGGTGTGGGCGCATGGACGGCGCATGGACTTGCAGGGACGCAGAGGCCCAGGAGGGGCGCGGCTCTCAGTGGGCACAGTGCCGAGTTACACCGACGGGGCAGGAACAGCGGCCGCGCAGCCCCGGCGTTTCTGCGCAGTTGTCCTGTGACTTCTTCAGAGGAACTGAGTGTGGTGTCCAGAGTCCGACCGCATTCCTGGGCCGACGCCCTTCCTCGTCACGGGAGGAAGCAGAAACGGGGATCACATCCCAGACAGTGTGTGTGAAAGGCTGGAGCCCCCCACACACACACACTGTGCCCCTCGCTAGCTTTCTGCTTTGTTGGCCCCTATTTAGAAACGTTGAGCCCTCCGGCCCCCAACCTTGGGGTGCTGACGTGATTGCATAATGACCCCTACGCCCCTCTGCGACAGGTGCACCCTTCCCCGGCAAACTGGAGGGTTGATAAAACCCGAGCCCAGCATCCTACAGAGTGCTGTCCTCTGCGCTCCGGGTTCGGGTCCCGTGACACCGTGCGGCTGAGGAAGGCACAGGCCTCGCCTGGGTTTGGCATCCAGGGAAGCAGGCGCTCACCCTGAATGACGGACGGGATCTGGAACGTTGGAATAATGGCTTGAATCGGCAAGAAAAAATGCTGGAGGGAGAAGCTATGCTCTAAGGCCTAATAACCAAATAACTCCCCGAGGACACGGTAGGGAGACGTGGCCGCAAAGTATGACAAGTGAAGACGGTGTGGGGTTTGATGTGCAGCCCGTCCATGGCAGGAGTGTCCGTTGGGGTGAGGCCAAGGTGGTCGTAAGCGTGACTGAAAAGCGAATGTGAGGTCCGGCTCTCTTTCTCCGCCCTGCTCTCTCCTCGGCGGGGTGCTGTGGAAGTTCGTTAGTAGACAGATGTTTCTCAGACAGATCCCACCTGACCTGTCACTGGGGAGGGGAGTGCCTGTGTCCCTCGGTGTGGGGGGCGCAACATCTGGACTTGTTTGTGAATCAGTCGGACGCTGCCTCTTATTGGTGTGGTCGTTAGAACAGACGCACTCTGGTCCATATGTGTCATGTACTTATTTTTTAAAATGTATTTTTATTGATTTCAGAGAGGAAGGGAGAGGGGGAGAGAGCTAGAAACATCGGTGATGAGAATCATTGACCGGCTGCCTCCTGCATGCCCCCTGCTGGGGATCGAGCCCGCAACTCAGGCCTGTGCCCTGACCTGGAATCGAACCGTGACCTCCCGGTTCATAGGTTGATGCTCAACCTCTGAGCCACACCGGTGGCCGCCTAGCTGTACCTACTTTTTTTATTTTAATGTAAAATTTGTTGATTAAAATTGATGCTTTGGGAAGTTGTTCCCTACCTGTCTTACAGCTTTCAAACCCGCCCTCTGTATGTCCTCGGGTGGCGGTGGTGGCGGCGTGTGATGGTGTGTGTGTGTGTGTGTGTGTGTGTGTGTGTGTGTGTGTGTGTGTACGTATTCTGTGAGAAGCAGGGCCATAGGTGACACCAGGGGGATGGAGAGCCGTGCCGCAGGGAGGGTGACATAAGGATCTGGGACTGTTTAGCCGGGAGGAAATAAGGACTGAGCTGAGAGTAAACAGCAGTCTTGTGGCAGAGACACGGAATTTAACCTGGTTCACCAGAGGTCAGGACAGGACTCATAGATGGAAGACAGGAGGATTCTGAATTTCACGTAAAAAGAAAGAAACAAACAGCGGCTGGGCCGTGGGCAAGTGGAAAGCTCCTGCTTTCCTGCGTCCCGTCCCGGCCGCTGGCACCTGCACAGAGCCGGCCGCTGGAGGCTCCCGGGGAGGCCAGGCCCGTATCACTTGAGGTTGGAAGAGCGCATCTCAGGGTTCTTGCTTTCCGTCCTGTAAGCCAGGGGTCCTCAAACTTTTTAAACAGGGGGCCGGTTCACTGTCCCTCAGACCGTTTGGAGGGCCGGACTATAGTTTAAAAAACAAACAAACTATGAACAAATTCCTATGCACACGGCACATATCTTATTTTGAAGTAAAAAAACAAAACGGCAGAAACACCCGCATGTGGCCCGCGGGCCGTAGTTTGAGGACGCCTGCCAGTGTAAGCCACACCGGGACCTCTGGCTGCCGACTTCAGGGATGGGGTGGTCCCGAGTCATCTCGGATGATTACGAACGAGATCTGCGGTCCGGCCTGGGCCCTGCCGTCTCGTGCTTCTTGTAAAACACTTCCAGACCCGCGGGCGAGGGGTGCTTTGTCAGTAAATGTTACCAAGCTTCCTTCCCGCTGCAGCCAAGGAGAGGCGTGCCGGAGAGACGTTTCCCCAGCACAACCCTTCCCCGTGGCTTTCCTCACCTCTCCTCTCCGGGGACTCAGCGTGTTGATTTTATTTATTTACTTATTTATTTTTTTAAAAAAATATATTTTATTGATTTTTTACAGAGAGGAAGGGAGAGGGATAGAGAGCTAGAAACATCGATGAGAGAGAAACATCGATGAGAGAGAAACATCGACCAGCTGCCTCCTGCACACCCCCCACCAGGGATGTGCCCGCAACCGAGATACATGCCCTTGACCGGAATCGAACCTGGGACCCTTCAGTCCGCAGACCGACGCTCTATCCACTGAACCAAACCGGTTTCGGCAAGCGTGTTGATTTTGGCGCTCTTGGCTTAGAATCCAAGTTGTAATGCTTGGACTTAGCCATTTGGTTTAATCTTGGTTAAAAACATATATATGTGTCTGTATGCACATGTGATCACTGAGGCAGAATTTTAAAATTATCCTGGAGGTATCTGTGTAAAGAAACTGGAAACAGTATTCTGGAGAGAGAACCGATTAGCAAACCGCCTGATTACCTACCGACATCGAATGATGGGGATGCTCAGGGCACAGGTGTGTTTTAGGGCTCCAGGGTGTAATGCATCCTTAACAAAGATAGTCCTGTCTTTTCCAATGAGTGGATTCTCATGCGGTTCACAGGGGGCGTCCTGGGCGGAATAGTTGCCCAGGTCATTAAAGAGATCCTCAGGATGCACAACAGCGGGCCGATGTCAGCAGGGGGGTGCATAAAGGAAGTTTAGGGTGCTGGCGGCTCTGCCCCTCGATAGGACAAGGAATGGAGGGATGAGTTTGGGTTCGAAGGATGTCAACAAAAAGGTGGATTTGGAGGAGAACAGAGACTAACGGCTCTTCTTCGCGGGTGATCGTTCTAGTAGGACATCTCCTCTTGTACGTCCGCTGCTGTCCCAGCCTGTTTTCTCTTTGTGCTACTGTGGCGGGCACTGCCACTGTCCACTCCCCAGGTCACCACCAGCTCCTGGCGGGGACTGGGTGGGGGCCTGACAGCCACGACCCTGGGGGTGCCGGGCCTGACATGCTGCAGCCCCTCCTGTCAGCCGAGGCCCCCCCACCGGCGTCAGAGACCCAGGCTAGGTCAACTGGCCGTAACAGATCTGCGATCGACTTCCTGTGCTTCAAATTCCGCAGCAGCGGCGGCGCTCCGCATACGGGCTTACCCCCGGCCTGGCTCTAAAGCGAAACGTCCCGTTTGGGTCTCGTGCCGCCACGTGAGAGCTGCATTCTGTCGTCCGTGGGGTGGGAGGTTGGGCAACACCCTGGCATCTGCCCAGCGTGGTGTTCATTTCCTCTGGACGCACTGATTCAAACCACGGCGCCGGGAGCACAATGCGAGGGAGGCGGGGAAGTCCAGCGTTAACCCTTGGGAGGAATTTGGGCTTGGGGACGGCTGGTGTTGCTCTGTCATCTTTGTCCCGATTCCTGGCCCCAAGGTCATGCATGGCACTGGGTCCCCAGCGGCAGTGCCGGTCCCTGACGGAAAGATTGCGGGTATTGCTTCCACGTGATGCTGGAGGGAGAGACGCTCGGCCCCGCAGAAGCAGCTCTGCCCGTAAACCTCGTGCTGCCCTTCCTCCTTCGGAGGGCCTCGCTCAAAGCTTGGACGAGTTTTGTTTGTGGAAAGAGCGTTGCTCATGCTTCTAGAAACCATAAAGCACAGGGGAGGGAGAAAGGGAGCCGTTTCTGAGGGCAGGGCGAGGGGCCGGCGTCTTTTTCTCCTGCCTTCTGTGCTGCATTACATAGACATGTTAAGATTTGTGTTTTGTGTTTTTTTTTTTTAATTTATCTTTATTGTTGAGAGTATTACAGATGCCCCCCCAACCCCCCCAACCCTACCCCCAGGCCTTCACTAAACGATTGTCTGTGTCCATGGGTTATGCACATATGCCTATAGGTTCTCTTAATCTCTCCCCACCCACCCCTGCCTTCCCCCTGAGATTTGTTTTTAAAGGAAAACATGAAAGTGGGAAGAGTGAAATTGTTTTTAAATGGTAATTATAGTAATTATAGGACATTCTATCTAATTATCAGAACAGACCTTTAATAACTTCTGCCTACAGCACTTTATGAGCCTGTTGGGGGAAGCTCTATACTTGCAAGCATATGCGGCGGCATTTTTGGATGGTGGGGGGATGTATTACACCCTGGAGCCCTGAAATTCAGGGAGCAAATACTTTCTCTTTTCTCTCAATCTAAACTGGTAAGATGATAGTAATATTTCCTGTCGCTGTGCGATAGAAGAATATACTAATGTTGTTTTACTTGGCATTTGGAGAATAAACTGGTGTGTTCACATAAGTGGTCAGGTTCCCAGGCTTACTGGGTTTCAGGTGACCGCGTACTGTCCGTGTGGAAGCTCCGGTAGCTAACGAATACGGGAGTTTCTCCGGCCTCCTGCACTGAGCTCTCTCTAATGGGTGTTGTGGGTAAGAGCGAGCCCTCTGGGGCCAGAGGGTCTGGGTCCAGCTGTGGAACCTGCACAGGTGGTGTCGCCTTAGCTTTCCCATCTGTGAAATGGGCCGATGAGCACGCCTGCCTTCCTGGGCAGCTGTGGGGCCCGGTGAGCCAGTAGGTGTGGAATTCCGAGAGGCGTTCCTGGCAGGGGGAGTAAGCAGCAGTACGTGACGATACGTGCGTAGTACTGCTCTTACCAACATTACACGCAGACCCCCCTCATTTCACCAGCTCACGCTAATACACCCAGGCACACTTTGGAGACCAGCGTTTCCTTCTGTGTGACTCAGCTGCTGCGTTCAGTCTGTTTGTGAGAGACCTGCCTTCTCCCGGCTCCCCGGGGTCCTCAGGCCGTGTGACAGGCCGGCCGCTTCTCCCCGCAGGCTGCACGCTGCTCTTCTACGAGACCTACGGCAAGAACTCCCTGGACCAGAGCAGCGCGCCCCGCTGCGCCCTGTTCGCGGAGGACAGCATCGTGCAGGCCGTGCCCGAGCACCCCAAGAAGGAGAACGTGTTCTGCCTCAGCAACTCCTTCGGGGACGTCTACCTGTTCCAGGTACCGCCGAGCGTCCTTCGCCAGGCCTGAGACGGCGCGTCCACTGAGGGTGTGAGGGGCAGAGCGAGAGGACAGCTTGGCAGTGACAGGGCCACAGCTCAGTTAGGCTGGGGGTCGGGCTTAGCCCCGAGCCAGGCCCAGTGCCGGTCAGTCACTCGCGCAGCGAGCGTTTCCTGGTGCCCACGGGTGTTCTTCATACAAAGCAAAGTCCCGATCCCTGTCCGGGAACAGCAGGTGATCTAGTGGGTGTGAGGTCCGAAATCCCCAGAGTGGAGGCTTAAAAAAAAAAACACACACACACACACCGAGTGGCCAGATTATTATGACCTATGAATGCATAATAATCTGGCCACTCAGTGTATATCCTATATAATAAAAGGCTAATATACAAATTGTCCCCTCGACCAGGAGTTCGACCAGCAGGCAGGTCGGCCAACCGCCCATGTCCCCTTCCCCTGGCCAGGCTGGCCGGACCCCACCCATGCACGAATACATGCACTGGGCCTCTAATACACACACACACACACACACACACACACACACACATAATTGATTTCAGAGAAGAAGAGAGAGGGAGAGAGAGATAGAAACATCAATGATGAGAGAGAATCATTGATCTGCTGCCTCCTGCACATCCCGCACTGGGGATCGAGCTCACAACCCAGACATGTGCCCTGACCGGGAATCGAACCGTGACCTCCTGGTTCATAGGTCGACGCTCAACCACTGAGCCATGCTGGCCGGTGAGTGGAGGCTTCATAGATGAAGCCGGGGGAGTGCGCACAGGAGAGGCTAGGTTCTTGCTGAGGGCCCAGTGGCAGTGGGAGAAGCGGCTGTTCAGGACACGCTCCCAGCCGAATGCTCTGCGGTCTCGTCTCCCGGCGGGAGTGGTGGTAGGGACGGCAAGGTTCAGGTGACCTGCTGCTGGGACTTTTTGCAACTTTCCAGCAAACGAGAAGTCACAGAGCATGGTGGCACCACGCCCGGGGACTGGGGGCTTAGGAGTGAGTGTGGCTGTTTCCGCATATGGGGAACCGAAAGTGCTTCTCCTGCTTAGAGCCACGCGCCTCCGCCCGTCCTGCTCCATTCAGACTTTCTTGCTTTTGAGTGAAATATACCCCTTATCTGACAGTATCATGGTCTTTGTGTCCGAAGGTCCTGAGAGCAGAGAAAAAACATTCTTTTATTGACATTTTTCATAATTGAGTCCATACTGTAGACATGAAGTTTCATATCCTGGTTTCAAATTTTAATCCTACTGTTTTCTCATCCTATTAAATTTATGAGCATAAGCCAAGTTAAGAGAGCAGCACAACACTGAGTGGCCATACCTGGCTTTCTTAGTGCTCCCCTGCCCTAGGCTTACAGCTTGATTCTAGCTCATCTTCCCATATGTCTGGGGCTGCAGGATCATATATATATACAATGTTTTTTAATTAATTTCAGAGAGAAGAAGGGAGAGGGAGAGAGAGAGAGAAACATCAATGATAAGAATCACTGATCGGCTGCCTCTTGCATGCCCCACATTGGGGATCGAGCCTGCAACCCAGGCATGTGCCCTGACCGGGAATCGAACTGTGACCTCCTGGTTCATGGCTGATGCTCAGCCAGCTGAGCCACCCGGGCCGGGCAGGATTATGTCTGCTCTGCTCCCCCCGTTCTCCCAGGCCCTCTGGAATCAGGGAAGCTGTGAGCCTGAGTTGAGTGGTTGTGTGTGTTTTTGAAATTAGACAGTTTTATGGGGTGAAGGTACCCCTTCGGTGTTACACATCCAAACCGTGGAGAGCACTTTGTGCTAAAACAGTTCTAAAGAGTTTTTATTTTTATTTTATTTATTCACCCTCCTGCGTTTAGGCCACGAGCCAGACAGATCTGGAAAACTGGGTCACTGCCATCCACTCGGCGTGCGCGTCCCTCTTCGCGAAGAAGCGCGGCAAGGAGGACACGGTCCGGCTGCTGAAGACCCAGACCAGAAACCTGGCTCAGAAGATAGACATGGACAGCAAGATGAAGAAGATGGCCGAGCTGCAGCTGTCCGTGGTCAGCGACCCCAAGAACAGGAAAGCCATAGAGAACCAGGTACTGCTGCCGCCCCGGATGCCCCTCCCCTGGCTCGGCTGGCGGCGGCCTTGCCCGTCTCCCGGGAACAGGTGCCGTGGCTTCTCACCCCGGCACCTGCTGGCTGCCTGTCTGTGGCCTGGGTGGTGGGATGTGCTTTTCGGCCTTCGGCTGCTGTGCACATCTCATGCGGTGTTTTGTGCCAAAAGCTTTTTTCCTAATATTGAGCCGCTGCCCCTTGCCTCGCTGCGTCTCTCAGATACTGTCCCTTTCAGGACAAACGCCGTAGAATAAAACCACTAGGGCAGTGGTCGGCAAACTGCGGCTCGCGAGCCACATGCGGCTCTTTGGCCCCTTGAGTTTTTAGCAAAGCCAGCTTAGGAGTACCCTAATTAAGTTAATAACAGTGTACCTACCTATATAGTGTAAGTTTAAAAAATGTGGCTCTCAAAAGAAATTTCAATCGTTGTCCTGTTGATATTTGGCTCCGTTGACTAATGAGTTTGCCGACCACTGGCCCAGAGGATGAGAGGTAAATCCCTGCGGCTGTGGGTTCCAGAAAGCAGCGTTGCTTCCATTGCAGGTGAAGTGCTGAGGAACACGCCTCCTCTGGTCTGACTTCACGTAACGACGAAACAGGCAGCGTTGGTGCTCCGTGCCTTTCAGAGGAGAAGCCGCTTCTGAGCGTGTTTTTCTCTTTGCTCAGACAGCCCACCACGCGGGCGCGTGTCACTGACAGTTCCGAGCTCCGTGCTCCGGTGCCCCTGACGGTTCAGGGCGCCCACTCAGCCCTCACGGCGACGGGAGTGGGGGGAAGCGTGGCTTTCACTCCTCCTGGCTCTCCAAGCCGGAACCTTGAGGCCACGCGGTAGCCCTCTGGTGGGATGCCCAGGCCGGGGTTTTCAGGACTTTCTGTATCGTCGCGCGTTTAGGCCCAGGGAGAGAGAGGGAAAGCTAGTGCCGTGGAATGGCTCCTGGCTGGTCTCCCCCTCCCCCTCCTCCTCCTCCGCTTTTCCTCGTTCTGGCTGCATGAAGTCCAAGCCAGCATGTTTAGAAATTTAATATTTTCATTAAACGTAACTTGATTCCCTTGCCCACAGTTGGTAAATACTTTGTGACGTCACCGTTGGAGTTAATTCTCTGAGTGGGACGTGAGGGGTGACTCTCACCTAATGCCCACACAGACCCACGGTCCGGGTGGTTGGGTGCCCGAGGAGAAACTGTGTTAAAGAGTTAGGGCAGTTCTTACTTGCGGCCCATTCTACATCCTTTGACAGAATCGTCACTTCCGTGGTTTTTTAAGCACAAATATGACTAATTTTTCATTTCAATCCTCCCCTCCCCCACCCTGCTTTCCTCACCCTTCCCATGCATGCACACACTCACCATCTCATGCCAGCCAGGCTTGTGAATTTTGGGGAAGAAATCATTGGGATTGAACTTCAGAAATTCCACCTGAAAACCTCCTCCCCACCACAGTGGCAGGGTTTCAGGGCGTTTTCCCAGAGGGCTTTGCAGCGGGCCACGTGAACTCCCTTTTCTGCACCCACTGTCCTTGCCTCGCTCGCCAGATGCTGTGTGCTCTCCCCTTGCGGACGCGAAGTGCACGCGATGCTGGGGGGACAGGCACGTGCTTACAATCACTTTTATGGGATGGTCTGAGAGGACGTTCTGTGACGCTACAAAGGCAAAGGTATTTACAGATCAAGACCAATACGAGCGTGATCTCTCAAACATCCCCTAAGTATCGTTTTCTCGAAACGACCTTTGGAAAACTTCTTTAAAAGAGCAGTGCTTTATCCACTTACTTTAAAATCTGAACTTTACATGAAAGAAAATATTGTTTTATTCATGTAGTGCTTTCCCCCAGGGACCCCAAGAATCTCAGGAAAAAAGCCACTCATAGCTTAATAGCTGAACTCACAGGGCACATTGCATCGTGCAAGATGAAGCCTCTGCGACAGGTCTTGTTGCAAGAACCGGGGTGGACAAGATCACGGTCAATGGCTTGTCCAAATAAAAAGACCCTGACCACAGTAGCGGCTGAACTTCGTCCCGTTGGGTGGTGGATGCTTTGCTGTAAGACACCCATCTTATGGTCTGGCCCCAGGGCCGCTGGGGTCTGGGTGGGGCAGAATGACGCAACTTTCACATGAGCGTATCCCGTGTGGAGCCGGCCACGCGGCCAGGCCGCATGTCGGCTTCCTTTTGAAGTTGGGAGGCAGGAAGAGCTGTAAATTAAGTCCAGTGAGAACTTTTTTTTTTTTCCTTTCTGCTTATTATTTTCCACAAGTAAACAGGGACAAAACCTCACCACCCTTAGGCGGTCGTGGCTTCCTTCCAGATGGCTCCCCCATCCCTGATGAGCCCTGTGCCTTTCTCACTCCCCGTGGGTCACGGGACCAGAGAGGGAGGGGCGGTTAGAATGGGGTGATGCAGGGGGGCGCACACTCATGGTTGGTGGGCGTGGGAGGGCTCTGGGTTTGTGAAACGTGGGCTTCATCTTAAATATTTACTTCAAGTTTTAAAATGACGGGGGATGGATTGAATTTGGACAGTTGGAAGCTGGCGAAGGGAACAAAGCCTGAGGGAAATACGATATATATGGGGGGTGTGGTGGGGGCAAGCAACTTGGGGAGTAAGGGATGGAGAGTCTGCGAAGGGTTTTGAGGGAGACAAGGCCAGACGATGGAGGTGCCGGGCCAAAGGGAGGGCTTCATTCAGGAGGAGGCAGCGTGGAGCCGGCGGGAGGATCTGGGGCAGGAGATGAGCATTCAGCCGAGTTCTGTGAGTGCAAGTCTGGGCCAGGCAAATGCACTCAGCACAGGGACTCGGAGGAGATGCTTCCTTAGCCCTCGGGGTGCTCTCAGATGAGCAGGGAGACAGAGAGCTGAGCGTGGAGTGTCCACATCTTATAATGAGTTCAGGGCAAGTGATACTCCAGAGTGTTTGGAAGACAGACTGGAAGTGTAGCCTCCTGTGCAGTCACGGAGGACTTCCTGGCGGAGGGATGCCTGAATTGCTTCTTAAAGAATGAGACGGAGTTCATCAGAAGAGGAATGGAGCTGGGCATTCCAGGCCCAGGGCCAGCACGGGCGAAGGCAGGGCGCGCTGAAACCACGCGGTGCCCCCGGCGTGTGACTGTTCGGGCACGCGATGTGCAGGCGGGAGAGACGGAGGGTGAGCAGGCCCGCCTCCCGTCCTCTCTGTGCCACCACAGACGCTGCCAGGATTGCCCTCCCTCTGATGCATCCTACGCACAAGGCCAGAGTGCTTTTTGCATCTAAAAGCGGATCTGATCATGCGAGGACCATGTTTAAAAATCTTTTAGTGGCTCCCCATTGCTTACAAAACAAAGTCCCTGGTAACCTCTCCCCACCTCCGCCTTCATCGTACAACACCGAACTTCCACTTCTTCTTTGGGTTTTGCCTCAGGCAGAGAAGACCCATGTGAGCCACACACCTGCATGCAGACTGACCCCCATCCCCTGACCCCTGGCCGTCCGAGGGACGGGGTACTTCCTGCAGGAGCTGCCCTTGACTCCCCTCGCACCCTCTCCATCCGGGCCCCCTTCTCTTCTCCCATACGTCTTGGCGTCTCTGTCACTGCTCTCGGCACCCTGTTCTGTAATGACCTCCTTGTGTATAAGGTTGCTCCTAGCATGAAGTATGACCCCCTAAAGCAGGGGTGGGGGACCTTTTTCCTGCCAAGGGCCATTTGGATATTGATAACATCATTCGAGGGCCATACAAAACTATCAAGTTAAAAATTAGCCTGCTATTCATTTGGTCAAACATTTACTTAACTCACCCCAATGCCTTGGCAGGGCCAGACCAAATGATTGTGCGGGCCTTACATGGCCCGAGGGCCAGACATCCCCCACCCCTAAAGGATCTGTCGCTTCCTAAGTCTGTCCCCCTGGTGCTTCACTCAGCGAATGCACCCGTGTCTTCCTTCCTCTTGACTGTCCACTTTGAGTCCTTCTCTGCCATGGCACTCACCCCACTCCTCACCCTGCTCCTCTCCAGCTCTCAGCCTCTTTCCCTCAGGCCTTCCCTCCTTCCTTCCCCAGCTAACATCTCCTCGGGCTACGATCATGTATGATTTCACAGTAACTCCATGGGGTCCAGTGTGTGTGCATCACCCATGTGGTGGATGAGTAATAGACCCGCGAGAGGTTAAGTGCGTTTTCTGATGTCACACAGCTGCTAAGTGGCAGAGCTGGGATTCAAACACAGGTCTGTGCTTCTACCCAAAGGGCTCTCCTGCCTCCTGCAGTAAGACTTGTGTGAATCAGATTATGTTTCACTTGCTAATTAGCCAGGCGATGGTTGGTTTTGTATAAAAGAGAAATTAATCCTTAATTTACATGTTTTCATAACTTGGAATTTTCAGCTCAACTTGATGGGAAGTATCCTATCTCTTAAAGAGGGAATATGCTAATTGACCCTCACACCATCACAAAGATGGCGGTGCCCACAGCCAATAAGGAGGGAATATGTTAATTGACTGTCCCACCCTCAAAGATGGCAGCGCCCACAGCCACAAGATGGTGGCACCCAGTCCCCTCTGCCCTCACTGTCCCCACCTCTGGAGTCCCCCAGTTCCCTCAGCCCCCCAGTCACCCAGGGCCGGCCCGAGGTGCAGGCAAGCCTCAGATGGTGGCTGCCCAGCCACCCAGGGCCGGCCGAGGCTTGTGCTGCCGGCAGTGGCAGCAGCAGAGGTGTGTTGGAGCGTCGCCTTCCCCTGATCGCCAGGTCGCCTCCTGCCCCTGAGGGCTCCCGGGCTGTGAGAGGGGGCAGGCCGGGCTGAGGGACCTCCCCCCCGCCCCCCCCCTCTCCAGTGCATGAATTTTCATGCACCGGGCCTCTAGTATTTATTATAAAGCTGAATTTCCTGGCATGTGAGTTATACCTGGAAGGCAAAACAAAACCACCTTGGCTGTTGTTCTAACCACTAGCTAGCCTCAGTGTGGTCTGCGTCACTGCATGGGTTTCTCTGTGAAGAGAGGTTTTGGTGCTTGGAACGTGGAACTTTTCAGCTTCTTCTGTCAAAAGGGAAGAACACTCATCTTTCAGGGCAAACCTGGTGGTGGACGAAGACCATGCACTGCGATCAGATGACTAAGAGGTAGAAAATATTGTGTGAGGAGACCTGGGTGTGGCCTGCATGTGCTGGTCATCTTTTTATGTGTCATTACTCATCTGCTGTGTTCAGCCTTGGATGCCATCTCCTCCCCCTCCCACTTTCCAGCGCTCAGTAAATGAATGCAGCTATGTTAGCAATAAAGAGGAAACTTTTACATTGTATCTGTGAAAGTGCTCAAAAATGGGAGTTTTCCTCCTCAATATTGTTAATTTTTCCATTTGAAATGAAACACAGTGGAAACCTCTTTAGAGCAAGTTTTCTTTATCCTTGTCATTTTTTTTTTTTTTTGTGCATGGACGTTAAAAGAAAACATGCCCGGCCAGTGTGGGTCAGTGGTTGAGTGTTGACCAGGAGGTAATGGTTCGATTCCCGGTCAGAGCACATACCCGGGTTGCTGGCTCGATCCCCAGTGCGGGGTGTGTAGGAGGCAGCCAATTGAGGATTGTCTCTCCTCATTGATGTTTCTATCTGTCTCTCCCTCTACCTTCCTCTCTGAAATCAATAAAAATTTATTTATATTTTTTAAAAAAAGAAAGAAATGAAAGCTTACTCTTCAAAGAAGTTGAGTTTTTATTCTCATGTCCTGAGATTTATTTTAAAAATGAAGAAATACGTAGGGGCAATTATCAGGTTTTCAGGAATTTTGAAAAATGGAAAAAAAAAAACAGCCTTGGTACAGGAGAATTGATTTGGGACATTTTAATTTTAGGTAATGTTAGAAAAAAATCTCCAGAACTCCTCTGAAAAAATGTGACGTCAGATAACATTACTATTTTAGTGATGATGATTGCATTTTCCTAAAGTAGTGTATGTCTAAGTAGCTACAAAATTGTCTTCTATTTCTCCCTTTACTTTTAAAAAATATATCTCCATCTCCTCCTTTACCTCATCTTTTGAAGGATAATTATAAAATATAACGTTACTTTAAATTTGGGCTGAACTTGCACATGGCTGGTAGGAAATTGAAATGCAAAATGTTCGCATGGCCCTCGAATGATGTTATAAATGTCCACATAGGGCCCCCAACTGAGAGCGTAGATGGTCTTACATCCCGTGTGTAGAACACGCGGGGGCTGTGGGGAGAAAAACAGTTGGTAATTGGATGGACATTTAAATACAAGTTGCTGAAGCAGTTCTTGGCTAGGACACGGATAGCTGCCTTAGGAGTGAGAAGACCTGGGACCCAGCTGTGTCGTAAGTACATGGTAGAGGCTTGCCGCCACGTATTGTTCACTCGGCATCCGCTTTGAGCCTTGCTGGTCTGGAAGGGCAGCTTATAATGTGACCCCGGGCAAGTCACTTCCCTCCTGGGCCTCAGCCTCCTGTGCTGAGATGAAAAGGTGGGCTAACCCTGCTCCCGCAGCAGCCTCATTGCCGATGTTGCCAGACTTTCTCAGTATTACAAGATCTGTTCTGAGCTCGTGCGTCCAGTCTTTCCTTTTTCCTTTGTTTAATCTTTTATTTTTCTCTTTGTGTAAACTTTATTTATTTATTTATTTATTTAATTTCTTTATTGTTTAAAGTATTACATGAGTCTCCTCCCCCCCCCCCCCCATGCATCCAGTCTTTCTACTGTCCTCTTCCCTTCACGTAACCCAGGGGTCCTCAAACTTTTTAAACAGGGGGCCAGTTCACTGTCCCTCAGACCGTTGGAGGGCCGGACTATAGTTTAAAAAAAAAACAACTATGAACAAATTCCTATGCACACTGCACATATCTTATTTTGAAGTAAAAAAACAAAACGGCAAAAACACCCGCCTGTGGCCCGCGGGCCGTAGTTTGAGGACGCCTGACGTAACCCAAGCCTCTGACTCCATGTCTGCACTGTACTTACTCACCTGCATGTTCCCCCAAGTCCTTCCCGACCACTTTGGTGACTCTGTGGGAAAAAAAGTCAAATATTTCATTGTTCTTATCCAACCACAAATCCTCATTTAACCTCCATGACTGATTCTCTCTATAAAAAGCCATGACCTTAAAAAAACCAGGTAATTACTGTCTTGAGATATGGACTAGATGTGTGACTAATGATGGCTTACTTTGCCTCAGAGATCTATGGGGATAAAGGATGCATTAGTCAGGGTTCTCCAGAGACATGGAACCAATAGGACATATGGAAAAATATAAAGAGACTTATTAGAAGGGATGGGCCCGTGTGATTATGGAGGTGGGCAAGTCCCAAGATCTGCAGAGTGAGTCGGCAACCGGAGACCCCGGAGAGCTGGCTCCCGGCCCAAGAATGGCAGGCTCAAGGTGAAGGAAGAGCCAATGTTTCATTCAGTTCAAGTCCAAAGGCAGGAAAAACCAACATCTCAGTTGGAAGGCCATTAGGCAGGAGGAATTCTCCTTTGGAGGGGGGCGGGGTTGGGGTTCAGCCGTTTTGTTCTATTCAGTCTTCACTTGATTCCATGAGGCCCACCCACATTAGAAAGGGCAATCTGCTCTTCAGTCGACCCATTTAAAGTTAATCTCATCCAAGAGCATCCACAAAGAAGCACCCAGAATAAAGTTTGACCACACAGCCGGACACTCCTTGGCCCAGTCAAGTCAAATTGACCCACAGAATGAGCCATCACAAAGGCTCCCTCAGCATAAGGATCGGAAGCATTGTTGAAATAGGTCCTAAGGTCCCATCTCATTTGTATTTTCTAATTTCAATTTAAAAATTACCTCTACAATAGACACTATTGACTGAGAAACCCATTTTTTGAACTTGAGCAAACTTCTTGAGCTTCATAAGATCTGCTTTAAGCTGTTGGGTCTGCCAGCCCTGTCTTCCTTCCTGCAAACCCAGGCATCTGAATCCATGTTCTTCCCGGGAATTCGCCTGCATTTTGCCCCACGTTTTGGGTGGAGAGGTCTGTGTGCTGGAGATTATCACGGCGTTTCTGACCAAACTGTGGTTCCCTGTTTAAGATGGAACTGTCTTTACCTTCCAGTTGCACTTTGATGTTGGTCACCTAAATGCATTGATGCCTTTAAACATAGTTTATAAAGTGCAGGATCCAGTGACAGTGTGAGAGATTGTCATCTTCCTCGATCTCTAGTGCTTGGCATAGACCTGGATTTTATTTTATTTTATTATTAAAATATATTTTTATTGATTTCAGAAAGGAAGAGAGAGAGAGAGAGAGAGAGAGAGGGAGAGAGAAACATCAATGATGAGAGAGAATCATTGATCAGCTGCCTCCTGCACGCCCCCCACTGGGGATTGAGCCCGTAGCCCCGGCATGTACCCTTGACTAGAATTGAACCCAGGACCCTTCAGTCTGCAGGCCACGCTCCATCCACTGAGCCAAACCAGCTGGGGTTATTTTATTTTATGTCTTTATTTCTTTTAACCCACTGTGGACGGCTTGGGCTTCTTTATCTTCTGGTATCCAATGGCTCCTTGGTTTTCTTTCTCTCATGCGTCCACCCTCTACAGAACATCTAGAAAATATCTCAGAAACTGGTTCACCTGGAGGTATGAATAAGGGAGAAGCTTTAATAAACAGCGACATTTTATTAGAAGACAGAACAATGCATTTAGAAGTGTGGATTTTCAGGAATCGGCTCGAGAAGGTAGTTGTGAGACAGGCTGGGAATATTCTTCCCTTGTGCCTGATAGCTTTATTTGTCCTGATCCCTAAAGTGCATTTGCTTCTTACTATCTTGAGTTACTGGCTCAGAATGTGCAGGAATGTAAAGCCATGCCGCCCACATGTCCAGCATCCATTTGTGTGCCATTCAGCGCATCTGTCAACATGAAGGGAATGACACGCAGTGGAAAAGCTGACTTCCCATTGAGCCTCCCGCCTACGTCAGGTGTCTCCAGAGGTCGTGCCCCTCGGGCAAGGCACCGTGGGGACCCCCGACGCAGTGCTGTACCGTCTGACCCGCTGGCTGTGTTTGGGCGGGCGGGCTGGAGCGGGGCGCGGGTGGAGGGCTAATTTCAACCAGGCCACAGTGTGGGAAAGGGATCGCATTTTCCGTTTGACCCGTGAACGCTCCTCCTTTTTCTTTAAATCGCCCCTGTTCTTCTTCCCCAGATTCAGCAGTGGGAGCAGAACCTGGAGCGGTTCCACATGGACCTGTTCAGGATGCGCTGCTACCTGGCCAGCCTGCAGGGCGGGGAGCTGCCCAACCCCAAGAGCCTCCTGGCCGCCGCCAGCCGCCCCTCCAAGCTGGCCCTGGGCAGGCTGGGCATCCTGTCCGTCTCCTCTTTCCACGCCCTGGTGAGTCCCCAGGGGGACGGAGGACGCTCCCCTTTCTCCGGCTCCTGGCCCTCAGCTCCGCTGTGACCTAGCCCAGTGACTGGGATAGAGGGGGCTGCGGGGGGAGGCATCCTGGCTTCGCTGCTGCTCCGGGGATCCAGCTCCTGGGAGACAGTCGCTGACCGTTCACATCTGCACCTGCCTTTCCGTCTGTCCCTCCCGGACAGTCAGGACGGCGGGCTCCCCGGGTGTGGCTGCCCGGGGGTGAATTAAAGGGCTGGTTGATGGTTACATTACAGGGCTTCCTGAAATCATGCCTGTGGGGGTGGGTCTGTGGTGTCCCAGCTCAGCCTGGGGAGGGGTCCCGTGGGTGTTTTGTCCCCTGCTGCCCCGGTGGAGCGATCCGAAGGTGGTCAAAGCCCGTCTAACCAGTGGGTGATGCTCTGTGGTGGGTGCCCATCGGCTACGCCAGCCACGCCACAGCTTCGGGGCGGGTCAGTGCCTTTAGAGCAGGCAGCGGGCGCTGTCAGGCAGCTTAATCCCGTCCCCCCTCCCCACCCCCCGTACTACCCTCAAGGCTCTAAACTGTTCTGAATCAGGTGTGTTCTCGAGACGACTCTGCTTTCCGCAAGCGAACGCTCTCGCTGACCCAGCGAGGAAGAAGCAAGAAGGGCCTGTTTTCTTCTCTGAAAGGGCTGGACACGCTGGCCAGGAGAGGCAAGGAGAAGAGGCCCTCCCTAACTCAGGCAAGTGCCTCTGCTCTGAGCTATCCCAGGCCTCACAGGACATCCTGGTCCTCCCCCCCCCCCCCACACCGGTGCAGATCCTGGGTTCCCCCACCCCCACCCCCACCACACACCGCTGCAAATCCTGGGTCCCCCCCTCACCGCTGCAAATCATAAATGCTCACTGTCCGTTAACAATGGGATCAGCGTTGGTTCAAAGGAATGCAGCCTCAGCCTGGACTTTCCCCAAATGAAGCACACAAATTGCGCACTTTCCCTTTGGTGCCCCTTGCACCCTCCTGGGTGCTTGGTGACACAGGAAGAAGAATCAGAAAAGAATCCCCACTTTTCATTGCCTTTCGTGCTCATATTTATGTCTCCTATAGATTTCATGTTAAAATAAATGTGCGAGACTGGTAATCAGAGTGCCTGCAGCTGCATTCGCTGGGTCGTGCCAGACACTTGGCTTCCTTGTGCCTTGGACCAAGGGGGCCTTTTGTCATTACATTTGTCAGACGAGGGGCCCGAGGCCTGAGCAGGCGAGGGGCTTCCTTACCCCTGCTCACCCAGCAGCCGCGGGGCCGGGCCGTGGTCATCCTGTCCCATACGCTGGCCGGCTGCTGCCACTGAATTTCCAGGAGGAAGGGCGGCTGTTTGAACATCTTACCAAGTAAGGCATAGCCTGAGCCCTTGGTGTTGAAGTGCGGCCCCCGGACAGTGAAACGTTTTCAGGACCTTCTGAGAGCTCATCGCTGAAGCATTTCCTAGCACCGAGTACAGGGAGCCGTATGAACTTCATGTTGCTGACTGCCATGTTTTAGGGTAACTGTTTCTCCAGGGACTCTGGAACACATGAGTTATCTATCATATGATGATCGAAGGGAAGAGGGAAAGTGTTCGAGATGACGTCCGAAGAGGGTCTTGTTTTGGTTTTTGACAGATTATTACTCTGACTCTGCTGTCCATATCATCTGGAAGCGAGGGTCACCTTTTATGGAGCTTTATTTTCTGATTTTTATATAGCTATTTACTTGATGATGCATGACACGTTTGTGAACGTTAAGAAGTTGAATCATCCAAGCACTTTCTATTAGCAGGACTTAGGTTGGACTTGAAAATAAGTTTTGCCAACATAGCCATTAATGATTAGAATTAATTGTTTAAATTGGGCTCAGATTACCAAAAAAAACCTTCTTGTGATTTCATTGGCCAGTCCCACGGCGCTCTAATGGGCAAGAGGAACGTATTATTGCATCTGTTTTATAAAGCATTTGTATTTAAACAGCTACCCCCATTTATTTTAACTAAGCATTCCTTCTGGTATAGGGATGCTGAAGAAATTCCTTTGACTTACAGGGCTGTTTTCATGGCGTATTTATGCTTCGGTACTGCAGACTCGGATAACCAGGGTTAATCGAGTTGCAGATTGAATTAAGGGCATTTGTTTTTATGGATCCATGGGACTCAGAAATCTGCCTGCAGCTGGTTGAATAATGAACATTGCACTTCAGGAGTTTTCCTCCGCTAATCACTCTTGGAGGATGTTTACAACTTGTACAAACCGTCTATTTGTATCCAGTCAGCATATTGTGTTCGTTAGTGGAACACCGAAAGGCAGTCATTCCTGAGCGGTGGGAGGAGGGGCTGTGGCGTTTTTAGATATTCCCCTCTCGGTGGTGCCTCGTGAACAGCTCAACAGTGAGTCACCCTGACTTGAAATCTGTTAAGGTTGGCGTCAAGCCAGTCAGTCCTATGTGAGCATTTTTTAGGGGCCAGCCTGGCCAGCCCCAAGGGAAACTTTATAGGTGCTTCCTGATGAGTAGTAGGGAGCCTCAGGGTTTGCAGGGAGGAGTTTGTTATGGAGATGGTGACAACAGTCCCCCATGGAGGCTCAGGACCGGAGCTTCACGGCAGACACCCAGACACCGACACGGAGCCCTGGGCCTCGGCCCTCTCCTGGAAAATTGGCTCCAGGCGTCCCAGCGGTCTGTGGCATCCAGTGAATGAAGTATTGTCACATTAGTCATTAGCTCCAAACGGGGGCGGGGGGGGGGGGAATGCTACTGTGGGTTTTAACAGTGGAAAATATGAATGAAACCATGTACTCTTGACTATAACAGTATTTGTCTAAGTAGACTATTAGTATGGAACCCTACAATACATACATACATATACAGATGGATGGAAGGGTGGAAGGAAGGAAAGAAAAGAAAGGGAAGAAAGACAGACAGACAGACATTGGTGGTTTTTCTTCATATTCACTGATGTTTGGACATCAGCCCAAGAAGGAGGTGCACACTTTCTCCTGTGACATTTTCCTAATGTTGAGAATGCCCGGAGCTGTGAGTCCTCCCCCCCCCCATCCCCCCCCCGCCCCATCTCACTTGCTAATGGGCTTCCCTTTATCAGCAGCCCTGGTGGCGTGGGCCCATTTGTGACAGGCAGGCTGTGATTTGCTACTCACTTCCCTTCAGCGATCCAAGCGGTAATTACAGGCCATTTGATCCGGGAGCATCTGCTGTGAGAACACGGAGCTTCCGTTTCCCTCCTCCAGGCTCGCAGTAAATGCTTTTGTGGGAGCTGCCCTATCAGGGGGGCTGAAGTGGTTTGTAAACCTTAACCAGCTCATCTGCAGAGGCCAGAGGGCAGGTCAGCCGTGAGGCTCCGGGTTCGTGGCCGGAGCTGGACCGCACGGTGGGTGGTCTGAGCTTCAGTGCTCACCACGGTTCCCAGGGCGGCTCTCACCAGGTCTGCACAGGGTTCATCACAGAATCACAGCGGTTAAACCTGTTTCAGTGCAATGCCACCCTCCAGACTGGGCTTCAGAAAGTTCTTTCCCAAGGTTGGACCCTTCAGCCTTGCCTGTGTTGCTCAGTTGGTTGAGCATCAACCAGGAACCAAGAGGTCCCCGGTTCGATTCCCGGTCAGGGCACATGCTGAGGTTGCTGGCTTGATCCCCCGTAGGGGGCATGCAGGAGGCAGCCAATCAGTGAAGTTTCTATCTCTATTCCTCTCCCTTCCTCTCCCTCTAAAATCAATAAAAACATTATATATAAAAAAAAAAGAGGTACAGTTTATGTACCTTCAAATGCCATTCCTCACACCAGCCCCCCACCTCCCACGAGGCTGACATTTTAAGCATCCTTTAAAGGGCCAGATACTGAAGCCCGGAGCCCGGAGACAGATCACCAGCCCTGACAAGGCTGGGATTGGACCCAGGTTGTCTGTTATATTTCCACTGTCTCCGTCTGTCTGCTGCAGGAGCTGGAAACCTGGAATGGGCTAATTGGAAGATAATTTTGAGGGGGAGTGAGAGGGAGAGGAGGGGGAGGAGGCAGGCTGGGTTTGCACCAGGCTTGACAGGGGTAGCCAATCACGTGCTGGGAGGGGTGGGGGGGAGTGGTAAGGATTAAACTGGGAGGAGGGCTTTCCAGATGGCTCCTTTTGAGGCTCTGCTTTTCAAGATCTGTTCCTTTCAAAGAACGGAGGAGAACGCTTCCCCTGGCCTGTTGGAAATAAAGCATGTGTATTCTCAGCCTGGATAGCATTGTCCCTTGAGGAAATCAATCTAGTTTTCTGTCCAAATGGGCAAAACTTCTAACAGCCTAGGAGAGCTATAAGCACCACACAGCCTTTTCTTTTTCTAGTTCAAATGAATGAATCAGTTCCACATTCTCGGTGCTTCCTTTGCATAAGCACATTTTACCTCTGTGATTGCATACACTCTGGTGTGTGTGTGTGTGTGTGTGTGTGTGTGTGTGTGTGTGTGTTACACACAGAAAAAATCCTATGTAAATTTTCATGGAGGTATCTCTTGAGAGGTCTGGGTCCCTCTTGGCCTTGCTGGGCGCCTTCTCTTCTGCTGTCCACTCCACCTTAGGTCACGGGTGGACTCAGGAGGTGATTCCTCAGAGCCGCTGTGGGCACAGAGCCCTGATTAATGGAGTATAAAATGCGTGTTTCTTTTGTCCTCCCTTCCATCTCTGCACCTCCCTGCACCCTGTTCTCTCGTCCAGGGCTCCTTCCCTGGCAATAATCTGTTCATTTCTCCTCTTGAATTTTTCGGGAACATTAAGACGTTGACACTGCACAAACAGACTTAAATAAGATACGGGAAATGGGAAGCTTTTCCCTTGCAAGCCTATGTATGACCCAAGTTCTGGGTGTTTGCAAGTCAGCACCCACGTGTTGGGTGTGTCCTGGGTGCTGGACGCACTGTGTTAGGGCGGGAGGAGGCCGGAGGCTCTGCTGTTGTGTCAGTCACCCTAGCACCTGGGGCTCCCGGGCCGCTGTGGCCAGGGACACAGGCCAGAAGCTCATAACTGCGTGGACTTGGGGAAGGGGAAGCGAGCAGGAGAGACTTCATGAGATGGGTAGCATTTGAAACGAGGGTGATGGCTATAAATGGCGTCAGCATTGCCGCTGTGGGACAGGGTCCTGAACAAGAATCCGGAGGCAAACATGGCATTGACTCCTGGGTGGGGAATGAATGGCGGGCGTGTGTCCTGCATCGCAGAAAGGAACGGGGGCAGGGAGGTGGCAGCCTTTCTGTGGGGAGGTGACTGCCCAGCTGATATTTCCGTCTAGTGTCATGGTGGTGAGCACACACTGGGCCAGGTTCTCAGGTTCAGATCCCCACAGTAGCACAGTCATCGCTCCTGCGTGAGCTCGGGCAAGGTTTGAGAACTTTCCCAGCCTCGTTTTCCTCACCTGTCCAAATAGAGGGCTGTGAATCCTGAGTGGCTGTCAGCAGGTCAAAGCGGATTGCATCGGCCCTGTGTGCCGGCCTCTGATGGACAGCGGGGGTGGGGCCAGGAGGGATAGTTGTGGATTGGCATTTCTCGTGTCCCTCTCCCGCCCGTCTGTCCTCAGTCACATTTCTCCTGTTGGGTTCCCAAAGTGCCAAATTAAACTGCTTTGCCGCAGGAATCGGGACTCTGATTTCCTTAGTGTGGTTTCTTACTCCACAGTGACCCCTGCTGGGGGTTTGGGTCGATTCTGAGTAAGCCTGGTCTGAGAGGTTGGGTCTGCGCCTTTAAGGCAGTAAGTCCCTGCTGTGGCTGCCTCACCTGGTTGAAATCACAGCTCACTGCTCAGATGACAAGAACCTGGGAGGTTTTCCCAGCGGAGAGGATGGAGAGGACGGAGAGGACGCGGTCCTGTGAGATGAGGACCCTCAGGAGAGTGTGGTGTCCGTGCTGCTTCTCCCGTCCTTGGCTCCAGGCATCTGCTCCATTGTCTCTTTTTTCCTTTCGTTTTGGCACGTGGGGTTCATATTCATCCTGGGCTGCCGTCACGTGTCCAGGAAAATGTACAGGAAGTGGCAGGTCCGTGGCAGGTCCAGAAATGCCTCTCAGAGATGATCAGCACTTTCAAAATCGGCAGCACAGAAAGATAGGTCTTCCCTTGCTTTGCCTGAACCTGTTGATGTTTTCTTTTCTTTTCTTTTTTTTTTTTTACAGAGAGGAAGAGAGAGGGATAGAGAGTTAGAAACATCGATGAGAGAGAAACATCCATCAGCTGCCTCTTGCACACCCCCTACTGGGGATGTGCCCGCAACCAAGGTACATGCCCTTGACCGGAATCGAACCTGGGACCCTTGAGTCCGCAGGCCGACGCTCTATCCACTGAGCCAAACCGGCCTCGGCTGATGTTTTCTTAAAAATTTCTTTAATATATTTGTTTGTTTTCAACTCCTACATAGGAGGATTTTTTACTTTTTTTTTAATGCTTGGAATTCAGAGTGAAATCATCAATAAGAACTTGAATGTGTGACGAGGGGGATAGAATTCTGTGTCAGACTGAATCCGTCTGTAAGGTTCCTGCTGTAGAAGGTGTTTTCACATGTATCATCTCCTTTGCTCACAAACTCGTATTGTTAGTTAATGACCTTGTGCAGTTATATGACTAATACCTGCTTCCGCAGAGTGGGACACAGGCTCAGCAAGGGGAGTGTCCCATCCCGGGTCACCGCTTGCTGGTTGAGCGTTTGTGGCTCGAGCATCAGGTCTCTCCAGCCCTCAGGTCTCTGCTTCACCATCAGACCCATGGGACCTGGTCAAAGGAAAGCATTTCTGATTGACTTGCCAAGTGTTCACTAGTTTTCTTTATAAAACGTTGGAAGTACAGGTTAGCATGAAGTCATTGAATGACCGCGGGGATGAAGTTTAGGAAACTCAGCTTGTTCGGAAAAGGCTGATGTTTGGGGATGATTTCTTTCTAAAAGGATATGTAGATGTGGAACTGCTGAAGGACAGGAAAACCTTTCCCCAGGATGAAGGGCTGATTTTTAGGAGCAAGTAGAAGTAAGGGAGAAGAAAAGCGTGCTTGGCTTAAGTGCAGTTCAGGGGTAGGATGCAGGCGGGCATCTGTGGCCATGGATGAGAGTGTCGCAAAATTCAGGCGGATCATGGCTTAGAGGCAGTTAAGAGGCAGAGTGCGTAGTGGCCAGAACACGGGCCAAGGAGTCAGTTGACTTCCACTCGGCCTCCCTGGGCATCAGTTTCATGTGGGTTAAACAAAGAAGGAAAAACTGGGCTTGTCTGCCAGCCCCAGAGGATCAAGAGAAGCCAGAGATGGAAGGAGTGTGAAAGGGTTAAGATAAAACTAGAGGCCCGGTGCACAAAATTCATGCACCTGGGGGGGGGGGTGTCCCTCAGCCCAACCTGCACCCTCTCCAATCTGGGACCCCTCAGGGGATGTCCGATTGCCAGTTTAGGCCTGATCCCTGTGGGCCTAAACCGGCAGTCGGACATCCCTCTCACAATCTGGGACTGCTGGCTCCCAACCGCTCACCTGCCTGCCAGCCTGATCACCCCCTAACCACTCCCCTGCCAGCCTGATGGATGCCTAACTGCTCTCCTGCTGGCCCGATTGCCCCCAACTGCCCTCCCCTGCTGGCCCGGTTGCCCCCAACTGCCCTACCCTGCCAGCCTGGTTGCCCCCAACTGCCCTCCTCTGCCAGCCCAGTCACCCCCAACTGCCCTCCCCTGCTGGCCTGGTTGCCCCTAACTGCCCTCCCCTGCTGGCCTGATCGCCCAACTACCCTCCCCTGCCGGCCATCTTGTGGTGGCCATCTTTGACCACATGGGGGTGACCATCTGTGCGAAGGCGTGAGGGTCAATTTGCATATTACCTTTTTATTATATAGGATAATCCCATAAATGAAGGGGATATGATTTCAGTAGTTTCCCGCATTTTAAAAAATCAAGTCAGTCTGCATTTCCTTTTGGAATCTGAAAACAGGTCGACGAACTTCTGCACATGTGCGGCTCAGCAGTGGATGGTGCTCCCCGAGACCACCCATGGGAAGTCCAGACCTACATTCACTTCCAGGACAGTCAAGGCGTTACCGTGGTGATCAAGCCGGACCACAGAGTGGAAGACATTTTGACTTTGGCATGCAAGGTAATGGGTTTCGCTGCAGAGCTGTAATTCTGAAGAAAAAGAATCATTAATGTCGCATTCCTATGCCTCCTACGTCTGTGGTTCTCAGACCTCACATTCTACACCAGGGAAATAGTAACTTCTTAATGGGTGTATTTATTAGCATTCTCCGTGTCCATCTTTCAGAAGTCAGGATGGCTAGGGCAGGGCCCCTCATCTTCCTGAAGAGCCTGAGCTATTCACTGAAATTCTCTAAACCCCTTTCTGGATTGAGTAAATCTGAAGGCTGTTGTCATTTAAGTTACTTGGAGATGGTGCTCTAAGCTTCGAAGTAGTTTGATTTGATCCTAAGTAGTTTTACCGAGTTCCACTGGATTAAGCAAGTAACTTGATACCATTCACAGTGGTTTCATGCAGACCGTTATGAGATGTTTTATTCATTATTCAAATTGGGCTTTATTTCTGAAAAGATAGCTTATGGTAAGTCACTGAGACAAAAATAGACCCAGCACCTTCAGATTAATGTTTTTAGACCACCAGATGGCAGAGGAGAGCTTAAATATTTTTAAGTTTTCAGAGAAAGTACAACCGACCATAGGAAAAGGTAAAAAAGGAATGTAGAGCCTAGTAACTCGTTACCATGCACACTTAATAGATGTAGATGATCCTTCATTTTAGTTCTCCCTTGTCACTTTGATTTAAGCCTCAGTATACCAGACATTTGCATAGGTTACATATGAATTTCCTTTTCCTCCATTATGTAAGGTTCTTTAGTCAGTCAGCAATGGTGTTTTATAGCAATGATGCCATGTGTATGTGGGTACATATTTTCCTTTTGAAAAGTTTTTAGAATAGGAAATTCCTAATTCTGAAGTCTGTAGAATATGATATTTCACCAATTTCTCTGCTTTAGTAGTAGGAAACAACTTAAAGTTAGGTACAACCAATATGTAAAGAGATAGCATGTGCTGAAATAGTACGATGCAGGGCTGGGCAAAAGTAGGTTTATAGTTGTAGTACAAATATATAACATAATAATTAGCAAATAATAAGAATAAGCCCTATGTTTCACGCACTCACAACTAGCCCTACTTTTGCCCAACCCTGTATATTCTATTGTCAGATATCTGGGACTAGAACCTTGCATTTAGTGGTAAACAGTATCATTTAGAAAAAAACTTTGAAAATAATTGTCTGTTCTTGCCATTTTTAAATTCAAGCTCTTATATATGGCTTAAACTCAGCAACTTCCATATGGTATTTGATTTTTTAGAAATTTCCACTTTGACTTTTAATGAGCAGTGATGAATTTAGAAAGAATATTTACAACCTGAATAATTGTCCCTGTCCTTACAGATGAGGCAGGTGGAACCCAGCCACTATGGCCTGCAACTCCGAAAACTGGTAGATGAGAACATCGAGTACTGCATTCCTGCCCCCTATGAATACCTGCAAGAACAGGTGAGTGGGAGTCAGCCGTAGGACGAGAATTGGAGCCACATCCATGGCCTCTTAATTTAAACAATAAGTAATTGGGGGGAGGGTTCTATTTAAATTTGGCGTCTAGTTTGGAAACAATCAAGATCCATTTCCGAGATTCCGTGACATCAGATCCCTGGCTTTGTGGCTTTCACCTTTCGTAGGTCTATGACGAAATAGAAGTCTTTCCGCTGAATGTTTATGACGTGCAGCTCACGAAGACCGGGAGTGTGTCTGACTTTGGTGAGCAGAGCAGCGCCCTTACTATTCTTTCCGAGTTTGCCATGGTATCTTATGACCTAATTTTCCCCCTTAAATTTTTATTTTCAGAAATTAGGATAGTAGTTTCTGGGCTTGCTTTATCTCCTTCATTTTTATTTATATTAGCAGGCTAAAAAGATATGTATTGATACTAGGCAAAGAGGCCAAAATAATTAAAAGGACAAAATATAAAAGTGGATGAGAAATCGGAAATGATGGCGGTAGCACTTTAATGAATTTGCATGCCAGGTGCTGCTCTAGGCTGAGTCACTCAGGATTCATGTGACAGCGTCTTTGCTCCCAGCTCACTTCCACCCGCCCGGAGTGCGATCCCTCCTGCCCCCCTCCTCACGCCTCCCTGGTGGTGTAAATCAGACCTGTCCTTCCAGAACTAACTGAAGGTCTAACTTTCTTGAAGAAGCCTATTTGATTGCTTTAGCCTCCGTTTAACAACTCAGGGTCAGTGCTACCCAAATCACTTTGAAATGTTTAATTCTTGCATTTCTGTTTACCTGGTTTTGAGCTCTCTCTAGAGTATGCTCCTGTATAAAGTTCATTTCTGTCTTTCATTCTGTCTTTTATCATAGGAACTCAATAATTAGATAATCACCAATAGAAAGACTATTTCTTACTTTGTTAAATGTGTTATTAATATACCTGTCTTTCTTAAAATGACTCAAGCTGATCAAATTCTCCTCATGGTTTTTTATGTTAAAATTTCCTCTGTATGATTTGGTCTTTGTTTCTTGTTTCTCGTAATCTGTTGGACCCAAATGTTACGTTGGCGTATCCTTGGAAGCCCTCGTCACGTTTCGTCCATGCTTGTGTTGGCCTTCACTCTACTTCCCCCGTGACCCTTGGGGACTCTCCTTTGCGCTTGAATGACTGAAGGACTGAATGAGGGGCAAACGGGAACATGCCATCCTTCCTTCCTCGGAGGCTCCCAGGGGTCTGGGACCAGGACAGGCCGGCAAGGTGCTCCCCACCGTGGAGTCAGAGGAGGGCAGTGTCCAAGGCCAAGGCTTGTTTCCAGGGTTCCATGTAGTCACATGTAGGGCAAGCACTCTCTCCATCCCAGTGTTTTTCTACCTCCTTAAATGCCTCGCCTCACGTACTAGTATATACAGTTATTTCCTAACAAGTATTTATTTCATTGAACTGAACTTGGCTTATTTCAATAAGAGTAGTTTTTGTTCTTAACATTAAAAAATCAAAATTGTGGTGAAACACACATAACGTTTGCCATCTTAATCATTTTTTTAGAATGGTTAACAATGACAGTTCAGTGTACACTCACATTGTTGTGCAACCATCACCGCCATCCATCTGCAGGACTGTTTTCATCCTGCAAAACCGGAACTCGGTACCTGTTAGAGAGTAACTCCCATTCTTCCTCCCCCAGCCCCTGGCAACCCCCATTCTACTCTCTGTCTCTACACATTTGACTACTCTGGGTACCTCCGGCAGTTACTCGTCCCTCTGAGCCTGGCTTATTTTCACAGAGCAGAAGGTCCTCAAGGTGTGTCCATGCCATAGAATGTATCAGAATGCCCTTCCTTTTGAAAGCGTGAGCCATGTTCCACTGTACGGACATACCACAGTGTATCCATTCATCTGTGGGTGGACCGTGGGGTTGCTTTGGCCTTTGGCCTGGTGTCAGTCACGCTTCTGTGAACATGCGTGCATGGCCCCTGTTTTCAATAAGCTTGTTTCATGTTTATTAAACCTTTAGATCTGACGTGTCCCTCTTTTGCTGATCCTGCTAGCTACTTGTGCTTTCAAAATAGTTGTGACTTAGGCTCTCTCTCCATGCTGTGCTTAGAAGAATGGACGTTCGAGCAGACCCTGCTGAGCTGGGAAGTCCATGAGGGAGATGAGCTGAGGCCTGTGTCCCCTTTATTTTGTTCGCAGGGTTTGCAGTGACCGCGCAGGTGGATGAGCGCCAGCATCTCAGCCGAATATTTGTCAGCGACGTCCTCCCCGACGGCCTGGCGTACGGAGAAGGTCCGTGCGGCGCCTCCCAACTCACTCGAACCCGTGCAGTGCGGTCTCGATAGCGCAACTTCCTTCTTACAGTGGTGTCAGAAAATGGTTTTCCCTAGAATTTTAAAGAAAGTGAACGTAATCGTTTAGCTGGAAATACATACGCATATGTGTGTGTGTACGCTTTGGCAGGGCTTATTAAAGTACATTTCATTTCCAAAATGTAATAGAATCAGCTGTTACGCTGTGTGTACATTTCGGGGGGACGCCCTGTGCATACACAGAGAGCACATACATGCATATCATACAGACGGACAGAGGAAGAGGTGAGAGCCAGGCAGGCAGACAGACACAGATAAAACACGTGTGACTTCCCGGGGCACTTCACAGCGGATAAATGAGGAGAGCAGTTCATCCGGACGGCTCTCAGATGGTCTCCCTTTCAAACTGCTCCGTCCGATCCCAGCCGCGAGGGAGCGGGGCTTTGTTACCAGGGGCGTCCAAATACATTTCGGCACTTCCTTGGAAGGTAGCAACTGAACAGCCCTTGGGAGAGCACCGTCTTGAAATCTTTCCTCTGAGTAATCTCTCTCTCTTCTCTTCCTCTGTTTCCCCATCCTCCTAGGACTGAGGAAGGGCAACGAGATCATGACCTTGAATGGGGAAGCTGTGTCTGACCTTGACCTGAAGCAGATGGAGGCCCTGTTCTCCGAGAAGAGCGTTGGGCTCACTCTGGTCGCCCGGCCGCCAGGCACCAAGGGAACCCTGTGCACCTCCTGGTCGGACAGTGACCTCTTCTCCAGGGACCAGAAGGACCTGCTCCCCCCTCCCAACCAGTCCCAGCTCCTGGAGGAGTTCCTGGACAACTTCAGAAAGGACACGGCAAATGGTAAGCGCGGGCCTCCCCTCCTTCACCGCTGGCATCCACAGCTAAACTTCGTAGGCTGTTCTTTTGCTGACTAACTTCGATGATTTCAGCTGTTTAAAGTGCTTTCTCATGTATTAGGAGAAGAACACGAATGCCAACCAAGTAGACTTGGTCAAAATCCCATGCATGTTAGTAATCATAACACTTGCCACGAAAACAGAATATAATTTTGCACCAAGTCGCATTCTTTAAAATTGCAGCATCTTTACCAGGTCACGCGTGCTACTTAGTATTGTCATTGCTTTGTGATTGAGGTAGACAAAAGCCGACATAAATGCCAAGGTTGATTTTTCTATTCAGCTGAGTCGAAGGCAGAAACATTTCGCGGTGATCTGTTGGGTTCTCAGAAGAGTCGATGCAATTCAGTTCTTTTCCTCTTTTGTTGAGTACTACTTTGTCAGCAGACTGCACACCTGTAATGTAGGCCACGAATGAAAAAGTCTGTTTTAATGTAGGCCACGAATGAAAAAGTTTGTTTAGGCCTGAAAGCGACACATCGTTTGCCAGTTTATTTTTCTAACGGTGAGATTTCCATCCGAGGCAGTCATGGGGAGGGTTGAGCTCCTGAGCTTGTCCCCATGCAGATCTCACACATCGCAGTCAGTGACGTAGGGGCTGCGCTGACCCTGACCGGGTGCCCGCTGAGCTCCCGGAGGAAGCCGGGCGAGCCCCGCAGGGACCAAGCCCACCCCGTCTTTATCCAGGAGGCACAGGGTGTAATTTTTATACTTGATTACAACGATAGAGGATTTCCAATTGAAATCGCGGCATGGTTACCAAAAATGAATGAAAAACACGAACGAGAAGTTGTTAGGCTAGCATTAATTATAAAGCAAGTACATTAGGCCATTTTTGGAATCAAAGAATCAGACTGTGAGATTTGGGACTCAATAAGGTATCCAGTGCTTTCTGCTCCTCTCTTGAGGCTTCACTCCAATTTCAAATGCCACGAAATCGACTGCTGGCGTATAAAAGTGAGTGTCATAAAACAGAAGTTATGACGGAACTAATTAATTGTTGGCTCCGTGAGGGCCGTCCTTCAGCTTCCCCGGCTGCGTGATAGGCCCCCGTGTTCCGCTAGCACACACGCGTGTCCCCTCTCTGGATTCATTATTCTCGAGGGACGCATTCCCTGCCTGTTATTTCTCTATGTGTTTTATCATCATACAAAGTCACTGCCATCATAGCACCTTGGTACTTGTAGGAATGAGTTTCTATGGAGACCAACAAACAGGTGTAAATTTACCCTTTTTTAAATAGTAAGGATCAGGTAGGTCAATTATGCTTGTTGTCCCCCTCCCCACTCGCCCCCAAGGAGGCAGAATAAAGCAGTGGTCCTGCATACAGGTAGGATGACATGACTCATCCTAGGGGGCCATCCTGCTGTTCTCACCTCGATGACTTACTTGCCTAAGGAGCGCGTGCGTGTCTGTGGGTGCAGACGGCTTAGCTGCTCGGAGCGTGGCGGTGCTGGTCCCCGCTGCTCTTCCCGCAGGTCCCCGTGCAGCTGCGGGCCGCATCCTCGGTCCCTCCCTCCCTGGGCGGTGCTTCTCCTGCAGCCGGGGCAGAGCCGCTGACCACTCCCGGGGTTCCCCGCCAGACTGTGTGCTCTGTGGGGGTGAATCATCCTCCCCAGAGCGCACGCCGCCCCTCCTGCCCGGCGGAGACTGGCCCCTGCTGTTCCGTGGCCATGGGCTTGGGCGGAAACCAGGCAGCCACAGCGGCCTGCTTCCCCAAACCCTCTGCTCTCCCGGGGTGGCTTGTTTTCTCCTGAAGCAGTTGCATAGCTCGTGAAGGAAGGGAAGTACCTGCGAGTGAACATCTCCGAGGGAAGTCTGTCCAGTTTGAAGGTTAGGGGAAAGGGAAGTCAGGGGTGGGTAGATGGGAAAATGAAAGATAAACAGAGAAATAAGGGCAAGTCTCTCATTTGTGCATAATATTGCGATTACGTGAGAGGCCTGTCGACACCAAGAGGGGGGTTGTGGTAACAAGCTGGCAGGCAGACCTGGGTTCGGGTCCTGGCTTGACCTTTCCAGGTTGTGCGACTTTGGGGGCAGCCCTCGAGCAGAGAGGTCTGAGTGTGGGTGAATGCACCCCAGCCGCCTGTCCCCTGCTGGGACGGTTCTTCAGGTGGCCCCTGGAATTGAGCCCCATTTGATGTTAACCGGAGCTCGCTCACACTGGTCCGAACCGGAGCATTTTCTGAACACGTCTGTGCCAAGGCTGTGAGGATTAAATGAGATGATATGTGTTAAGTTTTCGGTAAAGCGCAGCTGTTGTGCTTGTGTGTTGCTATTCTCTGAATCAGGAGTTATTTGCCCCAAACTTCCAATATTGTCCTCCTGCATGTGCTCGGGGGGCAGCCACTTGACTTGTTAGCTCACATCTTGTTCACCAGGACACACTGTCCCATCGGCATGTGGAGGGCACGGAGGAGCAAAGACCTTCCAGCACTCACCAGCTTTGCTATGATACTCCCATGATGCTCTGTGAAGAGGGGCTGAAGCTCCCATGATGCTCTGTGAAGAGGGGCTGATGCTCCCATGATGCTCTGTGAAGAGTGGCTTTGCTGTGATATTCCCATGATGCTCTGTGAAGAGTGGCTTTGCTGTGATGCTCCCATGATGCTCTGTGAAGAGTGGCTTTGCTGTGATATTCCCATGATGCTCTGTGAAGAGTGGCTTTGCTATGATACTCCCATGATGCTCTGTGAAGAGGGGCTTTGCTATGATACCCCCATGATGCTCTGTGAAGAAGGGCTTTGCTATGATATTCCCATGATGCTCTGTGAAGAAGGGCTTTGCTATGATGCTCCCATGATGCTCTGTGAAGAGTGGCTTTGCTATGATACTCCCATGATGCTCTGTGAAGAGGGGCTTGCTGTGATATTCCCATGATGCTCTGTGAAGAGTGGCTTTGCTATGATACTCCCATGATGCTCTGTGAAGAGGGGCTTTGCTATGATGCTCCCATTTTGCTCTGTGAAGAGCGGAACAGACAAGAAATACACAGGGAATTGACGAGAGTTCAATATTAGGTTCCTTTGTGTCCTTAGAGATGAATGGCCCTTTGAGTCTCGTGTTCCAGGGTTTGAAGTTCTGTCTTCGTGATGCACCGTAGAAAGAGAGGAAATGTCCGTGGGCTGTCTCTGACTTGAGCGGAAACATCATCTGTAAAGACTTCTTATAGAGAGAATTCATTTTGCCACTGGAATTCCCCCAAG
Organism: Eptesicus fuscus; assembly: GCF_027574615.1. NCBI lineage: Eukaryota > Metazoa > Chordata > Mammalia > Chiroptera > Vespertilionidae > Eptesicus > Eptesicus fuscus. Next base: position 91,832,685 of record NC_072482.1, read on the forward strand.
AGCCCGGTGTTATTTTTAAGCCAACAAAGCGGCCATTGAGGGGATTGGCCGCGCCAGCCCTGTTTATACTGGGCTCCTATTAATGATGTTTTTGTGATTTAAGCAGGAAAATCCCTTCTCTAATATATGCCATCGGTTGAAAAATTCCAACAGCTTTTAAGAGTTTCATCGGGCATGCAGTTCCTGAACAAAGTCTTTATGTGAGCACTGAACTTGCTGTGGCATTAATGTATTTTCCGTCTATCAACAGCTATTAATCCTGCATTGTTAAGGGCGGGGGTTTATTTAACAGGAGACAAACTAGAAAAGGCCTCTGTGTTCCTTCTGCCATTTAGACACCATCAGCCCAGCAGATGCTTACCAGATGATGAAGGTAATTGCAGCCTGGGGTTCTTTTTTTAATCCCTCACCCCACTTTGAATCACTCCCTTTCCAAATTGAGGTATGGGTGGTGTGGCGTCTCCAGCTACCAGAAGCCACTTAGATGCAAATTTGCTCTTTGGAATGAATTGCCCCCGCGAATGTCTGTGTCCGTTATACACCTTTGCACCAGGGGAAGAATTATAGAGCCGGCTCTGATGTGGCCAACCCCCTTATTTCCTGTTTATGAGAGCGATGGCACTTTGCCGCCCATCCCCGGGTGTAGGATGACTAACAACACCGAGCTCAGAGAATGTGCTGCTTGTGTGTAAAGCTGCTCTTACTGGGTCTGTCTGGCTGACACCCCGGAGGCCCAGATGTAAAAACATATTAGAGTTCCTAAAGATGGCTGGTGTATTTAAAAATCTGGTTGGGAAATACTAGTTTTACCAGAACACAGAGAACTGGGGCCTCAAAATTCTGAGTTTCTTATAGAGTTTTCACTCCCATCCATGGACGTGAGCATGCGGTCTTCTGTTTGCTGGGGAGGGAATGACGGTCCTGGGACCCCGATTCCCTTATAAAACTTAGTGTTGTTGGGGCATTTGGTTTCCTTTTTCTCATTCGCATTCATTTATTTCTTCACTTGATTAATTTAACGAAACACACAATTACATGTTGTTAAGTGTTGCAGGCACCTGAAGGTGAAGTAGACATTTTCTCCACGTTGATAGTGAGTGGGAACGGCGAAACACAATCATTCATGATTTGCAAACAATACTTGGCATTACAAAGAAGAAAAGGTCCCGCCGAGAGGTAGCATCCCACGGATTTTCCTGTTGATTTTGAGCAACAGGGGCCAGCAGAGAGCTGTGAGAATCAGAGAGAAGTTTCTGGAAGAGACAGGTCAGAGCCCGAGCATCTGACCTGAGCTGCAGGTGCCCAGGGGATAGATCGGGACGCCTGTGGCGGGGGCTCGACCTGGGACACAGGCCGGAAGCAGAGGTCACCTGGCCTGTGTGTGGAGGGAAAATGGGAATCAGAACACAGAGAATTTGTGTGGCCGTTTCATGGCCGCTGACGTGTGGCGAGGTGCTCCCAGGAGGAGACTGTGCCCTGCGTTCAGCTCTGCTGCTCCACTGCAGCCTCACCGCTTTGGGACTTGAAGCCTTGTCGATTTTCATGACTGGAAGTACCTTGTACATTAATCCTCAGATAAATGTTTGGGGGGAAAGAAGGAATGACTGCAGGTGCCCTGTCAAATCCAAGTGCACCTCAGCATCGTGAAGCCATATCTGCGAACAGTGTGGTCCTCACAGGTCACCTGTAGGTGTAGCAGGCCCTGGTGGCCTGTGGTAGGGGCAGCTGGTGGCGAGAGACACCCTGTAGCAAAGAAGACGTGGACTGTGGGAGCTGAGGGAGAAGCTGATAAATCAAGTTTGCTAGCACTTGGCGTAAAAACTAGTCCTATATTATCTCTCCTCCATTACAGGCAAATGCATCTTTCAGGTAAGACTTGCCAGAATGTTGCTGTAGAACAACACTGGATGAAATTTCTATTGGATATGTCGCTTTTAATAGCCATTCGAGAATGTAGGACAAGCATGTCAAACTTACGGCCCGCGGGCCGCGTGCCGCGTTTATTTGGCCCGCGTTAGCCTTTGAGTTTGACATGCTTGGTGTAGGACGACTAGGTCAAATGTATGCTGTGCGTGCAGAGTGAGCGGGGTCCCTGCGAAGTGGCTGTTCTGTGGAGCTGTGACAGCTGTTGGAAAAAGAATACTTTATAGCCTGTTACCTGAAAGGAAAAAAAAGATAGGACTATTCCTGCGGATGCTACGAGTATTTTAATTGCCCTTTCAGATCGTTTTATTCTTTTTTAATATTACACCAGAACTCAACAAGTGCTCGGCCCTTCAAGGTTAGGTGCAACGTGGAATCCGAAACATGATTGGTGGACTTTTCTGGGTTCCGTTGAAATCCACTGGCCTGCCTTGCACTTTGGATGGATCTTTTCCTCACGGATGACTTTGCAGCCTGCAATGGGCAGTGTTGACTTGGGAACCAGCAGGTCACTAGGTCGCGCAGAGTAGAGATGGGCAGGTTGCAGCTGCGGAAGGGGCACCCGTGGTTGCCAGGGAGAATGAGGCAGTGACGGAGGGGAGGATGGGCCATGTGGACGTCCGGAGGCAAAGCTTTCCAGGCAGAGGGCACAGTGACAGGTGCCCTGAGACGGAGGTGCACGTGGCAAGTTGAAGGCCCAGCAAATCGTCCAGGGGCCTGGAGAGGAGGCCCGGAGGACCGGTGAGGGACGAGCAGAGAGGGCTTTATAGGTGAAAAGTCTGACGTTTCCTCCGAGGACCAGGAGGGCCATCCCGGGCATGTGAGCAGAGCAGTGGCGGGAGCTGACCAGTGTTCTGAAAGCGTGGCCGTTGAGAACAGACTGCAGGAGGCCAGGGGTGGGACAAGGCGTTTGCAGTGCGGATCCGGGCGAGAGGCGATGCTGGCTTTGCTCTGGGTGGAGGCAGCGCCTTCAGGACTTGCTCAGAGGTTGGTGTGGGTGTGAGGAAGCAGGAGGCCAGGGCGGCTTCCTGGTTTGGCTGAGAAACCGGAGGATGGAGTTGCCTTCTAGAAGGGGAGGCTGTCTGGGGGCAGCGCTGCGGGGGACCAGGACTTCGTTTTGGAACACCGTGCTAAGCTTCTCTCTGAATAATGAATATTCCACCTGCTTCCAAATGGTTTTAAAATGGCTGATACTGAAAGCCGTCCACAAAATCCATCAAAATTAACAACGTAAAGGGAAAGAGGGGGGACCTGAATGACAAATTGCCTATTCTAAAGATTTCCACTAAGTGTAAGGCGAAAACATGCTTGTTTATAGGAGAAATCAATCATGTTTAAAACACAAGTACAGCAAATCAATTGCTCTCATTTCAGACCTTTCAGTTATGATTTGTTGCATCTTATACATTTATTTCTGATCCTACAGGGCTCAGCTCTGATTAGCCATTTATAAATTGTCCATTCCCACATAAAGCCTTTTATCTGTTACCCATTTTTGCTTTTGGGCCATTAACGTCTTTCACATGTTATGGGAGAAAATGACAAAGTTCAAATGATCCAATTTTGTTACTTGTTAGTAGCTCTGGGCAAACGTATTTGGAAAGAAACATTGGGAGTTGCTAGCGAAATGATTTTGTGTCTTCCTCAAGGAGCCCTGACGGCTGCCCCTGGAGGGTGGGTGACGCTGGACCACGTGGCGCAGTTCATAGAATGCCCTTCCTTCTGAGTCTCCCAGTGGGCTTCCTCCGGGACCTGGAATTCCCAGGGAAGCACTGGGAAGTGTCTAAACAGAAGGACATGCTGTTCACAACTTCTCTACACTCGCCTTTCCAGTTCTGGTTCTTGTGGGTCTAATTCCGACTCACGTTTCCGTTGACAAATTGGCACCACCCGCTTCTGAGAAGTTTGGGCATCTTTGCATAGTAGCATTATAACTCTGGCTGTAAGGGAATTGTGCTGAGACTTGCATACCTGTGGGGACGCTGGGTGGCCCCTGACTCTGCTGGGCTGAGAACCATAGACCCAGCCCCGGCATCTGGCTGTGTCCTGGGAGAACACGGAGCCCAGTTCATGTCCCTCGTCTGTGTTGCTCTGCAGCTTTCATGGCTGATCGGTGCCCATGGCACCAGATATTGTGGCCGCTAAACCCAAACGACAACTAAAAAAGAGCAGTAATTTCTGTATCACCAGCATAGGGCAGCACTGATGGGAGATAGGTGTTGAGTTCTATTTGCTGAGTCGTGACGTAATGAAAACGTGTGTGGATCTGGAAGAAGGCGACCTGGGTTCTGGGCCTCATGTTTGACCTTGAACAAGTTCCTAGAACTTCTATTTCCTTAACTCTTAAAATGAAGGATTGTGCAAGACAGTTAAGCATTTTTTCTTTCTCTCAAGTTTAGTTATTTAATGCTAGAGGCCTGGTGCATGAAATTTGTGCATGGTGGGGGGGTCCCCTCAGCCCAGCCTGCACCCTCTCCAATCTGGGACCCCTTGGGGGATGTCGGACTGCCGGTTTAGGCCCGGACATCTCTCTCACAATCTGGGACCACTGGCTCCTAATGCTCACCTGCCTGCCTGCCTAATTGTCCCTAACTGCCCCCCTGCTTGCCTGGTCACCTCCGATTGCTCCCCCTGCCAGCCCTGGTCGCCCCTAACTGTACCCCCCCTGCCGGCCTGGTCGCCCCCAGCTACCTCCACTGCGGGTCTGGTTGCCCCACGCAGCCTGCTGTTCAGTTGTTTGGTCGCCCCTCACTAACCCCCTGCCGGCCTGGTGGCCCCACGCAGCCTGCTGCTTGGTCGTTTGGTCACCCCTCACTAACTCCCCTGCTGGCCTGGTGGCCCCACGCACCCTGCTGCTCGGTCGTTTGGTCGCCCCTCACTCACTCCCCTGCCGGCCTGGTTGCCCCACGCAGCCTGTTCAGTTGTCCGTTCAGTTGCGATGGTCGCTTAGGCTTTTATATATATAGATGATTAAGGCAACAATTTAATGGCTGTGGGGATGTGTATTTCTTACAATAGTCTGTGAAGGGAAAAAACAGCAGTGGAGGGAGCTTTCCGTTTTGTGACAAATCTCCTGGCCTCTTTAAATAGAACCAGGTCTTGACTGCCCTGGAGAGAGTTAGTTAAGGCTTAGTAATAATAGCAGGCTGTGTCAAACCTAAAGATCACAGCGAGCCTTAAAACCACGAATTACCCCCTCCACCACCCTGATGGGCGTTTATCATCACTCGACTTTCACAGCTGGGTAAACCGAGGCACGTGAAGTTGCTGGTCCCTTGGACAAGGTCGTGGTGGTTGTAGACAGGGCGAGAACTGTGTCTTCTTGTTTTTCCCTCCGCGTAGGGGAACATGTCTGGATTTTAACCACTTTTTTTTTTCTTTTAAAAAGTTCTGTATTAACACACCTAGAGTAAAATCCAATGATAATGTTCTCTGCAGTGAAACAGATTCAGGCGTAACCAGATCGGTGAAGGCCCAGTCTTACCTGTGTTCCTATAGGGGGCTGGGGTGCTAGCAGAAACTGCGGCCTCGTGATTATCTGGGGTTTTCTCTGTTCGGGGAAAGGTCAGGTGTTTAGTAATAGTTTCACTAGCTTTGTTTGAGTGCCTTTTTAAATCATTCACACAGACTTTCGTTAACCTTGAGGGAACGTGACCATATATTTTGTGTCATTTGGTCCTTTGGAACCCACAGGTGGTGGAGTTTCACTGTAACTCTCATTTCTCTCCTGTAAAATCTACATTAACATTCTTATCTTTAAAAAAACACCTGAGGATAATTCACATACCGTTAAATTCATTAAAGTGTACCACTCATTGGGTTTTTAGTATATTCACAAAGTTGCAAAACCATCACCACTATCTAATTCCAGAACATTTCATCACCTGAAAAAGAAACTCGGTACTCATCAGCAGTCACCCCGAATCCCCCCAACCCCCGGTCTCTGACGACCGCTACTCTCCTGTCTGTTCCTGTGGATGCGCCTAATCTGGATATTTCATATGTGGATATGGAACCATACAATATAATCTTTTGCATCTGGCTTCTTTCTTTCTTTTATACATATAATATATGTATGTTATTTCAGAGAGGAAGGGGGAGTAGGGAGAGAGAAACATCAATGATGAGAGAATCATTGATTGGCTGCTTACTGGGGATCCAGTTGGCAACCCAGGCATGTGCCCTGACCCAGAATCGAACCAGTGACCTTCTGGTTCATGGGTTAACACTCAACCACTGAGCTACACTGGCCCGGGTGGCTTCTTTGATTTAGCTTAAAGTTTTCTGGGTTCATCAGTGTGGTAGCATGAGTTGGTGAATATTCTATTTGACCTTTTTAAACCCCACAGGACAATGGCACTTCCTGAAAGCAGGTGTTACTCAAGTTTTCTTTCTCCTACAGCATAGAAATCATGTGCACTTTTTTTTTAGGTTTCTTCTCAGGGTCTTTGAATAGAACTCCAACTCCAAGTAGCTTGGAAGGGTTTTGAACTTAAACTTGACTCGATTAACGTTCTCTAAGTGTCTGAAATACAGTGGTGTCTGTCCCATGCCCCTGATTGTAATTAAGTGTGGCGTCTGGGTGGTCCTCCCAGCTGTGGCAGGAATCAGCTCTGGTAGAATCGAAACTTTGGCTGTAGATCCCTTTTACCATTGACCTTGTAGGTTTCATCAGGGACCCCGATGCACCTCCTTTCTGTGGGCTAAGTGCGTGCCTCTGTCACAGGCACTGCCCAGCTAGCCAAGGAGAAGGGCGGCTCAGTCATCTCCCTTCTCCCCTCTTCTGAGAAGGCCTCTTCCTCCCCGAGGTGGTAATTCACATGCAGGTGGCCTACAGCATGTACCCACCCTGAAATCACCTGCCATATTCCTGTGCCTCTGAGCATCCTTGCAGACTCCGAGGGTATTTAGCACAAGATAATTGAATCAAATCGTGGCAGCCTGCTATCAAGAAACATTTGCTATGGTACTTAACTTCTCTGTTTATCACCAGAGATATTGCCTTGTCAAAACCATCACCGATTGGCTGTGACCTCAGGTTCAGTGGACATGGAAGATTTATGAAATTTACATTTTCCTGGCATGGTATTTATGCTAGGATGGAATTAGTTCTCTGCAAGCTTTAACAATGACATTCAAGCTGCCCCCTTGAATTTCTTTGACACAAGATAAATACAACAATAAAGAAATGTCGATCCCAGTTATCTTCAGAAATGTAGGTTAACTTTTATGTCAGAAGCACTTACTATGAGGGTGGTCTCTGTGAATGGTATAGTTTTGGAATTGACTAGCTTTCGAATGAAGTCAACTCGAAGTTATTTTTCCCCTCTTGCCGAATAGTCCATCTGTTTCTATTATTTCCTTTAATTGGTGGTATTTTCATTTTGTCTCACTGACTGGTGAAGAGTAATATTTGCCTGGATGACAGAGCACAGCAAGTGTGATTAATGAAAGATCTTACACACCACTGCATTTTTTTTTTTTTTTAAGAAAAAGCATGAGAAAAATTTAGGGCAATCTGAGTTAATTAAAACTAATTATTGTTATACAAAGTTTGCAAATTTTAATTTAAAAGTCGGGCCATTTAAAGCTCTTCTGTGCAAATGAACTCATTGCTCATTGTGCTCTTGGCACCATGATAAACTGCCTTGTGAGGATTTTATAATAGCGGGTGAAACTTGGAGAACGGAGAAAATCGTCATTTTGCACCTACAAAATGCTGAACCCTTAACACTGGCACCTTTGAATTACCAAAATCATTACCTTTCCTTACAACTGTTGAAATTGCTTTTCATTCACTTTTCTTTTTGTGTTGCTCTTATTGCTTTTAGTGAAGTTATGCATGGAGGTAGATTATATTAAGACGAATTGTACTTCAGGACAGTAAAGGTATTTAGTATCAAAGAGGGGGCTTTGGATCCCACTGGGGATTAGTGTGCTGCAAGGATGCTCTGAAGCACAAAAAGCATCGCTTAAAAATCATTTCCATCCTCACTGTCGTCTTTTTACGTCAAAGGAATCCTCAGTCCTGTCAGAGTAGGAAAAGTCCACAGGCTGAAGCAGAGTTTCCCTGACGCTGTGACTACCATCATTGATTTCCCACAAAGTCTTATCGGACCGCAGAGGGAAAAACAAATGTTCTTTCAGCTTCTTGTTTTGGGCCTTCTCGAGGTTTTTTAGCTCAGTTCCTCTGATCGTTGCTGTCTGTGAGTCCCCAGGAGTCATTCTGGGACTTTGGTAGGGGTTCCCGACCTTCTTTTCTGGGGACCAGCTAGCTGCCTGTGCTCCGCAGGTCAGCTCCCTCCTTGCGACCAAGCCGCCTGGTGTGTCCCAGCAGCCAGCTGGGTGGTGTCTGCGGCCTGGGAAGACCTTGCTGCTTCTCCATGGCTTCCTGGTATGGAGGAGGAGGCCGCCAAAGAGGCTGGGATCCAAGGGTCGCATCAGCAGGATGAGGCCAACATCGGCGCTGCCTGCGGAGCGGAGTGAGAGCCCAGGAGTAAGCAGCAGGCAGGAGGCCAGCAGGCACCCCGTGCCCGAGCCCTCTCCCAGGCCCCACCCTGTGCCACCCTGCCCCAGCGGCCCCCCCAGCTGGTGCTCCTGTGCCGTGCCATGGCGGGTGGTGAGTGGGGAGCCCACACTCCTGTGCGCTCCCGGGCCAGGCTGGCTTTGGAAGAGACGGAGATGTGAACTCGGAATGCCTATGACGAGCAGTGTGGGCGAGGCAACCTTAACGGCAGCATTTCCCGGTGTTCCTATTTTTAAGTTGAAACCCAGGATGTTACTTGAACACCGGTTTTGCCCTTTAGCTGTAAAGGAATTGGGGCTGCAGGCTGCCTGGCGGCGAGGGACAGGAGTGGGCGCGGTAGTGACAGAGCAGGAAGGCGCTGCATGGTGGGGCGTCTCATACCTGAAGCCTCGTGCTTCCCGGGGCGCTGCAGGGCGCACAGGGGTGCGGGAGACAGCCACCTTCCCGGGCAGCCGCCTGGCGTGTCGTCACTCTCCGAAAAGTGGTTTTTGGTTAAAGGAGAAAGATGCCTGCGCCTGGTTTCACCTGATGGTGGGGGAGGAGGGGGGGGGGAGTGGGGTGCTCAGTACCCTCTGAGGAGAGAATAATTGAACATGTTGGTCCAAATGGAGGCGCCAAGCTGCTGAGCAGAAGCTCTTGCTGGACCCCAAATTGTTCCCTTCCCCAGGAATAAGATGAGAAAGACAAAGGGCGTCGTTCCTAGTATACATAGATGTCTTGACTTGATTTTGTAGTTTTTTCATTATTTACAGTCAGGCTGGCTAAAGACTCCTGGAGCCAGCCGGGACGTCTGTCGTGTGGCGTGATCTTGGGCTGGGTGGGGAGCATGTGCTTACTGTGACCTGCGGATCAAGCGCCCTGACCCGTGTCCCAGGGAGCCCGCCGCGCCAGGAGGCTCCCGAGGTGGAGGCGGTGTTTGGGCCGGGAGGGAGGCTCTGTTTACCCGCCTTCCCCGCTGGCGCCTGGGCTGTGGGTGGAGTGGAGTGGGGGCTGCACACAGGACGGGATGTCGGGCCTGTGTAAGGCAGTTTGCTACATGAGCATTCCACGGCGACCGGCCACTTCTGTTGAAAGGCACTTGCTGTTCTCCCAGAACTTGCTTTGTTCTCATTTCTCCCCGGGAGAGAGTGCTGAGGACACTCCTCCTCGCGGGGCAGAGGTCCTGGAGAACTCCGAGGCTCTGGGAACTGGGATCCACCGCCCTGAGCTTGGCCGTGGGTGCATTGCTGGTGGGTTGGAAAAGGGGTCGGTCACCAGGGAGACGGGTTATGCCCAGATGCCCTCAGCCTCCGTGGCAGTGGGTGGTGGAACCCCCGAAGGCCACGGGGGAGCCCCAGGGACTCCCAGTGAAGCCCTCCTTCCTGAGTGGGCCGGGTTTTGACAGGAAGGGCATCAGGTGTCTGTTACCTGGTAAACATTTCGCCTTTGTAAGCCGTCAAAAGGGGGTTTTCAGCATTTAGGTTCCAAAGACTCAGAATTCACAGGGCACCTGCTTTGGACATGGTTCCCCCATCTAGTTGTGCAGGCTCCCGGCTCCTTGTGCCCGAGGCATCGGGGAGACCCTCAGTTCTCCGTAGTCTTTGTTTGGCCACCTGTCAGTACACAGCTGACATGTAGCAGGCGCTGTAGAGATCTCCACCAATCAGTGCAGCCGTGTGCGGCCTGCTTCCTGTGCTTGGGAAGCTCCTTGGAAATGCCGGAGCTTTAGGTTACAAGGCGCAGGCAGCAGCTGTGCAGGTTCGATGCTGTCACTTGGTCGTGTGCTCTGCCATGTGCGGACCAGTATCCCTATCTGTGAGCTCCATCAACCTCCTCGGGCTCCCACGGCTTCTGAAGTTCTCCCACGGGCCGTTGTCCCTGCCCTCACCAGGCTGAAGAGTTTGCCAATGTCTTCTCAGCCTTGATCAACTCAGACAGGTATGAGATGGATCACTTCCTGTTGTGGCTGACTGGGATCCAACACCACCTGGTTTCACCTCCTTGAGGGGACAGTCTCCCCAATACAAGAGTTAGAATGATAATCTACGTCACATTTTGATAGAGGCATGCCTTTCCGTCTTTCTACAATGCGTTATTTTGAGACCCACTGGGAAGAGTTGTTGAGGTGGCGTGTGTGTAGAGTTGTAGGTTGGAAAACCACATGCTCTACTTAACCTTTTATACTATGTCTTAACCCTCCCCTGGATGTTAACGAAGTTTTCTCTTCCTCTCGGGACTTTCAATTTAGGATGAAGTTGTGTTGATGCCAGGAAAAGAAGAATTATACTTGCAAATGAGCAGGTTGTGGGTTGTAATAAGAATCTATGATATTGCATCCTTGGTGTTCCAAGACATCCCTGGCAATTTGCCCTCACTTAGCCAAAAATAGGCAAGTGCCAACAGTGGTCACTGCTGTTTTATTTTTGGTCCAAATAAATGATGTAGGACCAGAGTTTAGTGAAGTACAGTTTGCACACAAATGATGAGAGTGACAAGGTGTTCAAGCCATAGTTTGGGTTGGTCATTGGTCTCCTTTGACCAAAACAGACAAATGTTGCTTCTTCAGTTAGTGCTGTTTCAGACCAGCTATGTGCGAATTGTAACTTCAGTGTCGTAAAGACTGCTGTGGTCTGCCTTCTAGGTTGTTCGTTGTTTTTTCTTTCCTTCTTTTGCTGTCTGAGCCTTTAGGCCAGTCATGGCTATTCCGTGCATGTGGCCAAACTCACAGATGTGTTTGTCCCTTTCCGACAGATTTCAGCAACGTCCCCGACATCACCACTGGCCTGAAGAGGAGTCAGACGGATGGCACGCTGGACCAGGCTTCCCACAGGGAGAAGATGGAGCAGACGTTCAGGGTAAGACGCTGTCCCAAATCTCACACAAGGACCCCGAGGTGGGAAAAAGAAGATGGAGTTACCCCATCCTTAGGTCCAGCAGTCGTTACAAACATTATCCCTAAAGAAAATAGTTCCCATATTTATTTGAAATGAAGTACTAACAGGAAACATTGCCTGTACCCAGACCTACCTTCATGCTTCTGGGAGGGTCCCACAGAGCCGCCAACATGGCCATCCCTACATAATCTCGGGTGTTCTGAAAGTCATGTTAAATTACTATTCTGTTCTTTCCTACCTTTTTGGGGGGGTGGGGGGCAAAGATCAATTATATTTTGAATGTTGTCATTTTGTTGTGGTAAAATATATGATGTAAAATGAACCATGTCCAGCACCGTCAGTGGTGAACCTAAGGGGTGGTGGTGAAGGATTAAAGAAAACAGACAAGAGAATATAGCTGGGGCCAGGTGGGACAGTGTTCTCAGATGGAGAGACAGAGCCTGCAAGTGGAGTCTTTATTTTATAGTCAGATCCCACGAGGCAAAGCAAGGGCATGGTCAAGATGTTTACAATGTTCTCGCGAGTTTCAAATCTACTTAATTACATGCACCTGAGAACTCTATCAAGTTTTGTTTTGGCAGCACTTGCTGCACCTCCCACAGCCTACATCACTCAGCCACCTGGGACCACAGGTTCGGACCATAAGGTCAAGCTTACAACCATAGCCTTTGGCTATAATTGTGCTGGGGGGGGGTTTGCCCTCCAAGCTGGGACCTGCACATGGCTTTGCCACTAGAGGACCATGCCCTCTCATTAGTCCAAGGCTTGAACCTGTCCAAACGCTGTAGCCGCTCTCCACAGTACAATTTGCCATCTTAGCAATTTGTTAGTGTTCACTACAGTGGTGTTAGTACATTCACAATATTGTGCAACTGTTACCATTTCCATAACTTTTTCATCATGACAGACAAATTTTTACCCATTAGACCAGTGATGGGCAACCTTTTGAGCTTGGTGTGTCAAATTTCACCAAAAAACTGAGCATAACTCGGGTAGTGTGTCACTTTGAGGAAAAAACATTATTTCGCAAATGTTTCATCCTCGGCATGCGGCTGCCTCAGCGGCCGCGTGTCATCAGAAATGGCTACGCATGTCAGTGCTGACATGCGTGTCATAGGTTCGCCATCACTGCATTAGACAATGCCTCCACATTCAACCCAGCCCCCCAGCCCCTGGTAACCTCTGTATCCTTTCTGTCCCACTTGCCTATTCTGGGTGATCTCATTTTTGAGTGATCATACGACATTTGTCCTTTTGTTTCTGGATTATTTCACTTAGCATAATGCTTTCAAGGTTCATCCAGGTGTAGTGTCAGAACTTCCCTACTTTTTATGGCTGAATAATATTCCATTGTATGAATATACTGCATATGTTTATCCATTCACCTGTTGGTGGGCATCTGGGTTGTTTCCACCATTTGGCTATTGTGAGTAATGCTTTGATGAACATTGGCATACAAATACCTGTTTGAATTTGTGTATTCAGTTCTTCTGGGTATGTTTCTAGGAGCGGAATTGCAGGTCATATGGTAATTCCATCTTTATCCTTTTCAGGATTAGCCCCACAGTTTTCCACAGTGCCACACCATTATTTTCCATTCCCACCAGCAAAGTACCAGCATCCAGGTTCTCTGCACCCACACTTGTTATATTCAATGCTTTTCCTACATTTTTAACTGTTCTAAGCTGTCCTTTCAGAAATGGTCTGATTGACACAATCACTTTTAATGCACAGTCTAGTTTTAACTGAATTTGAAATTATACCTGCATTACATTCCTTGCTTTTGTCTTAAATGCAAAATAAGAATGGAGGGAATATAAGCAATGGCAGCTATTTAAATAAAACTTATAGTAGGACCACAACCCAGTTGGGTTTAGACTAGCACTACCAGGAGCCCGTCCCTTGGTGAGTGGCCATGTGGCACACTCTGGTGCCTGGTGACAGTCACTGTAAGAAGGTGGCCCAGGTTAGAGCCCGGCGGCCTCTCCTCTGCCCAGCCAGTCCCTTTCTTCTCACCTGTACGCACCCCCCATTTCCCTGTCCACCTCTAACCGCGCCCCCTCCCCGCCCCTCCCCAATTCCTCATACAAAGCAAATACTCAGCTGCCTTCACTGGTCTGGTCGTGCCCCCAGGACGCAGTCTCTTTTGCTAAACTGAAATCATCAGCGTTTTTAGTCTTACTACTCTGTTCTGTCTCTGGTGAGTTATTCACTTTTGGAAACGCAGTATTGTAGCTTGTACTCATCTCTTTTCTGTTTGGAGATAATAGACACTAGAGCATCAAACAGATGTGTTTTGATTGCTTTGTTTTAAATATTTTATAAAAAGCAAATGCTTCTGAAACACTCAGAAGCTGGTCTGTCTCTTTAAGGTTAGTGTGCCTGTGGGCCCGCACAATGGGGCAGCCTGGGGAAATCACATAGCCCTGTAGCGACAGTGACCTCCTCTCTGTTTTCATCGGTGCAAGTTATACATTAAAATTCGTAAGAAAAATATTAAATTCTCTCCAAATTTTACTTGAAGATTCAATAAAATAAATATGCAAATTACCATGTGAAGGCCGTTTCCAGCTCTTCTTCACAATATCTATCTACTACTTCACAATATTTATCATAACGAAACAAAACTGTTACAAAATGAACATTGGAGCATCCCTCAGAAATTGAGAAGAGGAGTGAAAGCTGCGGTTGAGCTTGAAATGGGGGCCATCTGAGCTTTAATTTTCATTGTTAAAATGGCTCAAAGAGGAAGCAAGTAAATACCAAAGAACATCCTAAAAAAAAAAACAGTGAAAGGGACTATTAGCATGTTAGGCTTTCACTGTCAAATCCCTCTCACGTCTAGAGGAGTTACCTCACCTTTTCAAATTTGAAGATACCTGTCAATCTAAACCAGTGCATTTCAGTGCATTAGACAAATCCTAGTGACATGCCAGGCAGTCACTCAGCTCTCACGTTCTTGGTTCCTTAGGGAAAAAGAGTGAGTGGTCATCCTAAGTAACAAGTATGATGGATAATAGGGAAAGACCATTTTGAATTGTATTGAATTCTGATTTATTTTTATTTATTTACTAGAGGCCTGGTGCACGAATTCGTGCACCAGTGGGGTCCTTTGGCCTGGCCTGTGGGACCAGGCTGAAACTGGCTCTCTGACATCCCCCAAAGGATCCCAGATTGCGAGTGGGCGCAGGCCAGGCCGAGGGACCCCACTGGTGTATGATTGAGGCTGGGGAGGGACGCAGGAGGTTGGCCAGTCGGGGAGGGTCCGCGGGATGGCTCCAGGGTGTGTCAGCCCATCAGTACCAATGGGCTGGACCCCAGCAGCCAGTTAACCTACCAGTCGGAGCGTCTGCCCCCTGGTGGTCAGTGCAAATCATAGCGAGCAGTTGAGCGGTCTTAGCATATCATTAGCATATTATGCTTTGATTGGTTGAACAGATGACCGGATGACCAGACACTTAGCATATTAGACTTTTATTATATAGGGTTTTATTTTTTTTAACATCCTATAACATCAGGTTATATCTAAAAGCAGTCCTTTTCTGTTTTCCAAATGGCGATTTGGGAGTTTTGTCCTGCTTGCCCGGTGTGTGCTGGGCGTGGGTCTTTCTGGGTCGCACTGGCGCTGCCTCATGATGGTCTCACGATGCCCACAGGAGGTGGTCACCCCGCAGAAAGACCTGTCTCTGTGTCCCCGGCTCCCCACTCTGGCCCATCAGACCTACTCAGGGGTCATTAACTTCTTTTTGGATTAGGCCCTGCTTGGACCCGGGCTGTTTGGGATATTTGACTAACAAAAATCTAGACTTGAGAATAAGGAAGCATTTCCCTTGAAAATCACAGGCAGCCTGGCTGGATGGCTACAGCTGTGAGTGGGGCTTTTGACAGCCCCACAATGTCTGCAAATGGTTCTTAATTGATTGCCTCCTTTCTCCGAGGGCACCTATTACTGTCACGGCTCTGTGTGCTCCCCATCAACCTCTCCTGTGTGGGGGAGGCGGTTTTCTCCCAGTGTCGTTAGCAATTAGCTTGCACTCCTGTTTGGAGTCTGAAAGGAATAAACAGTTTCTTTTTTCGGCGAGGGGGTTGAACGAGTTTCTGGTTCGTTTCTGAAAACTTGGGGCGTGTGCAGCAGCCCCCACAGAAATGCTGTTCTCTGCTCTCCGAGCTGGCTGCAGCGATGTGGCCCTGGCTTCTGTCACCTCCACCTGTGCCCTCGCTCGGGGCCCTCCCGGAGCGGGCAGGCTCACGGCATTAGCGGGGAGACCCAGAGGCGGGGGTGCGCCTCCCACAGCCCTGGCGCTGCCTGGGAGGAAGAGCGTGGTGGCGCTAGGACGTCCTTGAGACTGTGACTTGGAAGAACATTTGGGTTGTTTTTTTTTTTTTTTCATTGCCTGGGGATGAGAGTGAGAGAGAACGCGTGGAGAACTGGGAACGCGTGTCTTACTCACTTCCAGCAGCAGGCTGGAGAGGTAGTCATTTCTCCCCGAGGGAGCAGGTGGCTGAACTTGCCCTGTTGATGCCCGGCGGGTAAGTGAACGAGGGTGCGCATTGGGACCCCAGGGGGGCGTGCTTGCCTGGTGTGTTCTTTTCTGGGTCTGGAAAGTTGATTTACTCTACAATGTCTGAAGACTGTGATGCAGCTGAGAAGGTGAGCCTTTCCAGAAGGGTTTCTGACAGTGACCCGTAAGCACGGTAGCTATGTAAGGATGAGAGAGAGAGTTTCTTTGGCTCCTAGTGGTTCTGTGGGGCCATCAACCTTCCTTTCCTCATTCCGAGGAGCCACGGCTCTTTCAATTGACCTGGGAAATCTCTCTGTCCTCTTAAAATATGAAGATACAGAAAATCCCGGGGACATTTCAAATACCGGCTCTGTAGAATACGTTGGACAAGAGAGAGGAATAATCGGGGGGCTGTAAGCGATTTTAGGCTTTTTGTCAAATTTCCTGGGAGCGCAGCACACCATCTCATGGGGCTTGATGCCGTGAGAGAAAAGCCACGAACGTGAGGCCGTTTTCCCACCAGGTAAGCAGCGTTTTTCCTGAGTTCCGCCCGATGAAACATTTTCCAGCTTTTCAGAGGGGTTTTATGTAAGCGCCCCGTGTGGCTTTGGCAGTGAGTATTTTCGTAGTTTGTAGGCGTGTGTTGATGGAACAGAGCGCATCGGGAATCTGGAGATGCTCAGCGTGCTCACTGCGTGCTGTGCTCTTTGCAACTGAGCCAGGCTGAAGAGGTATTTTGCCCCGATTACTTTTCCAAGGAGAATAAAGGGACATGCCCTCGTGGTTATGTTGTGGTGCAAAGCACAAGCGTAACTTGCGTTTAATAGTTAATGCCGGCTCACCCACTTAGCTTAACCTTTGGCGGGTTTCTGTTTCACGTGAATTGCTTTTAAGAGCTCAGGTAACTAAGGAGCTAAAGAGAAAGAAAAAGATTATTGGGCATTGCTCCCTCCAGCATTCTCGAGTTAACCCATCTTTCTTACCTTCCTCTGAGTCTCCTGCATTTTTTTCAAGCTCTGTTTGGCTGTAAGATGTTTTTGTTAAGATATAATTTATTTATAAGTATTGACCTTTCTACATGGCTGCTACGCTAAACATGGCATCTTTAAACCCACGTTATCTGACATAATCCCCAGGTGACTGAACCGAGAGCTTCCTCAGAGCAAACCCATTGTCCTTGGAAAAGGACCTGGGGTCTGATGCCCTCCGGCTGTGAGAACCATTTTCAGCGGTTGAATTGCAGGCAGCCTTTGCCTGTAGGCACTGGGATCAGAAGAAGGACTCTTGACCTGCTGGTTGGAAACCTGAATCCATATTCTGGTCCACCAGCTGTTCCCCTGTGTGACTTGGGACAAGGTCCCCAACTCTTCTAAGCTTTTGCATCCTCATCGATAAGTAAAAATAGCAATGCCACCAACCCCGTGTGGTTCAGAGGATCGGGGATGACTAGAAGCACAAAAATAAGGGCTTATTGGGCTAAAAGTCCCCCTTCCCCATGGGCCTCACGTAGACACGTGTCTGAACGCTTTCCCCTCTGCTCTCCGGGGCTTGCCGCCGCCCTCTCAGCTGCCTACTAGTCTTTCTGTTGTTGTTAGTCCTCATCTGAGGATTTTTCCCATTGATTTTTAAAGAGAGTGAAAGGGAGGGGGAGAGACAGAGAGAGAAACATCGCTGTGAGAGAGACATCGGTTGGGCACACGTCCCGACTGGGGCCAGGGATCTAGCCTGCAACTGAGGTACGTGCCCTTGACCGGAATCAAACCCGGGACCCTTCAGTCCACAGGCCGACGCTCGAGCCACTGAGCCAAACCGGCCAGGGCACCTTCTAGTCTTCTGGAGGTTAGTGTGAGTGGGCAGACCCTGCTGAGCTGTCCCGAGAGATGAAATCGAACTGGAAGCCAAGGGCCTTGGCCATTGAGTCCTCCTAGCTCGGTGTCGTCTGCCCGCCTTCGGGCACAGGTTCCCGGCCGCGCTGTGAATTGCTGACCTCGGGTGCAGGGCCGCTCCCAGGGGCCGAGGGGGGCTGGTGTGCGCCGGCTCTGCGTGCCCCTTCGGCAGGAGAGGGCTGGGGCGGCTGCGCTGCTGGGGCGGCGGAGACACGTTGCCGGGTCTTGCAGACTTTCTGCCTTCGGACCAGAGGCGTCCCGTCAGGACCTGGGCGGGCGCCAGGGACGCAGGCTGCGTGTTCTCCTATTCTGGCCCCGCGGGTCCCTTTGGAGGGACTGGGTGCAGGGCTGGGACGCGGCCAGTGCCCGGCTTCGTTCGCATTGGTGCCTGAAAGGCCATCTGATCTTCGTGGCCAGTGGGTTTGTTTTTTAATTTCCCATTTTCTTAGCCTCGGGGGGTTAGTCCTGCTCTTCCTGGATCCTCAGGGCTGACGTGTGGGGAGATGCCATCTCTGCCGGGTGTGGCCGGAGGGGACAAGGCCACAGTGGGGCACAGAGTCCTGACTCTCTGGTGCTAAGGACCCCTTACACCTGCCAGTCAGCAGGTGGAATGAGAAAGGACTAGAAGCACAAATATAAGGGCTTATTAGGCCAAAGGTCCCCCCTTCCCCGTGTGCCTCACATAGACACACGTGTCTGAATGCTTTGCCCTCTGCTCACCGGGCATGCCGCCACCCCCGGTGCCCGTGAGAACAAGAAGGAAGAAGAGAAAACCAGCTCCCAGTGCAGGTGTGGGGAGGCCCAGCTGTGAGCTTGGGGTGAACCCGGAGGCGAGACCCTGGGCCGTGGCCGCGTGGCCAGCAGCGTGGGAAGGGAGAGCGTGTCCGGGGGAAGGAGGATGGACAGCAGCAGGGACTCTCAGGGGGTCTTGCTGGTGGTGACCTCTCTCCGCTTCCTCTCAGCCGTGGCTGCAGGGCAGGGTCCTCAGGGTTTAGGTTGGGCCAGGAGTGTCCCTGGACAGAGCACGCTGACCAGTGGAAGGGGGCTGTGGCCACTGGCAGCGTGTGGGCTGATTGGGCCCCCACACGGACACTGGTGAGGGCTCCGGCGCCGGGACTGCTGCTAGACGAGCCCGGCTGGGGCGCAGGGACCTCCGGAGGCTGTGATGTTCCGCAGATGGGGGCACGGGCTTGCGTGTTCTGTGCTAATGTCAAATACACGGGTGTTTAGGCAGCGGCGGCATGGAGCCGGGGGACTGGTCTGGAAGGCAGGCTGCAGGGTCTCTGCTCTGGAGGCCTGGGCCAGCCACACCCCTCCCCCCGGCTCTCCCTTCCTCTCCCCTCCCCCCAGCTGTGGAGTGGGGACGGTCCCCCTGACTCACAGAGGCGGGAAGGATTAGGGTCACAGACCCCTTCTTCCTTTTCCCCTGGGTAACTGGCTTTCCGTTCGTGGGGCTGGTGCCCTTGTAGCTCTTTCTTCCCTCCTTCCTTTTCCACCTCTCACTTCCTTCCTGCCTTCCTCTGGCCCCTGCGTCTCACTCTCCTCCACGCTTTCCCTTTTCATCCTGTTTTTCTGGGGGAAAAAGAAAAAATCTTAAGAATCCCAACACGAAGAAGAAAGGAGGAAGTCATGTGGAGGCGGGAACCGCCCAGCTGGGGATCAGGCTGGGGGGCGGGGGTGGCTATTAATGCTTTATGTGTTTTTTCTTGAACGTGCTAAGAGTCATGAAGGGGTGTTAAGTAAATAGCACCCCCCCCCCCTTAAATGGCAACTAAATATTAGCTTGAGACCAGAAGGGACAGGATTAATGGTGGTGGTTGGACATCCTGGATTGTTGAGCACCAATCACAACATTGGTATAAAGTGATTGGGGGGAGGGGGGGGTTGCTATTTATTTAATACTCCTCCATGACTCTTAGCACGTTCAAGAAAAAACACATAAAGCATTAATAGCTTTATGTGTTTTTAAGTTTTAAGTTATAGCTTTATGTGTTTTTAGTAGCTTTATGTGTTTTTAAGTTTTAGTAAATATATAGCATTATAGCTTTTATACATTAATAGCTTTATGTGTTTTTAAGTTTTAAGTTTTTACTGTAAAGAAAATGTTATAGAACGGCCTTTGGTCAAATAGACAGCTGTCAGGTAGACGCTGTTAAATAGACGCTCAGTCCAGGGCCTTCGCCTGGCCACCGCCCATCAGCCGGCGTGCGCGCTGTGGCCGCTCGGTGCTCTCCGCTTGTCTTGAAGGACCAGCAGGCAGTCACATCTGGCTGTGGTCGGCCACTGCTGAGCGCCATGGATCTTCTCTCTTTACTGTTACCAAGACCGGGGTGGTGCAGCGCGTGTTCTGCTGCCTGTTCATTCCTTTTCACTCAGACGATCTCAGAAGGCGCGCTCAGGGCTCGCCCTGGCCAGCGGTTGAAATTGCCATGTGATGCCTTCTTCACGCATTTTGTGCACTTGTCAGTAGAGACTGTATTCAAAGGGAAACTGGGCACATGAAGGTGTATTCAAGTTGCAGTGTTTTGTGTTTTAGGCCTTTCATTACTCAGAGCGGAGCCTCACTTTTTAAAAAATACATTTTTAAAATTGATTTCAGAGAGGAAGGGAGAGGAGGAGAGAGAGAGAAAGTTCAATGATGAGAGAGTACCACTGATCGGCTGCCTCCTGCACGCCCCACACTGGGGATCGAGCCCGCAACCCGGCCACGTCCCCTGACTGGGAATTGAACCTTGACCTCCTGCTTCATAGGTCAACACTCAACCACCGAGCCACACCGGCTGGGCCAGAGTCTCGCTTTTGAATACGGTCCCAGCCCCACAGTGTGGCTGCTTTGACTTTAAAAAAAAAAAAGTTGTGGAACATTGTTCTGCGTCACATTGCAATTTCCTCTCTGGTCTCGGCTCCGAGGAGACCTGTGTGCCACCCTGCGTTCGGGGCGAGGGAGGGCAGGCCGTGGAGCCGCTGCCCACGAGCCGTCACACGGGCACACGGGGGCGCGTTCACCACCTCCGACCCCAGCCTCCACCTGCTGAGAGGAGAGCCCGGGGTTGGTTTTGCCTCTCGGTCTCCTGCTGTCCTTGGTAACAGCATGAAGAACAGGGCCACACGGAGTGTGTTTGCCACCAACACGGGAGACAGGAGGGAACCGAAGGTATGAGCTGCAAGCCCCCTCCCCCAATTCTGCTGCCTCCTTTCCACTCTTTGGTCGCTGCCTCTCCTCCTCCCCCTCCTCCTCCTCCTCCTCCTCCTCCCTCAGTTTGCTCGTTCCGCTTCCCGCGCGTCCCTTCTCCTCGGTGGTTCACCTTCCTTCGCACTCGAACTCTGCGCTGCCACCTGCGTTCTCCTGGGTGTGCAGAACACAGATGTCAGAGGAGGAAGTGCTTAGATGTGCAGTTGCTTCCACTCCTGGCCGGGCTTTGCTGAGAAACCACAGCGTTGCCTAACGTAGGGGTCCTCTGCCTACCCCTCCGGCTGCGTTGAGCTGGCCTTGGAATTCTCTAGATCCCACCCCCTTCATTCAGTCACAGGATGAAGGATAAGCCGATGAGCGGACGGGCCCGGGGGCTGCAGGCATCGGGACGGGGCGGGCTGTGCCCGGCCCTCCTCTCTGTGGCCCACGGGAGGCCTTGATAAGATGGCTTTATATAGATGCGTTTCCAAGATAGACAGCCAGTAATCTCAGGTGAGATTTAAAAATAATTTTCTCTGTCTGATGCTTTACTTCTTTAAAGATTTTTTTTTTCAAGGTAGGGCTCCCCACTGGAGCTCCATTCTTGCAGAATTACATTTACAAAGACCCCAAATAATAAAAACGACCCCATCCCCCAGGGGGTAAAAGTGTCGTCATAAGTGAACTTTTTGTACTCTTGCTTTGATATTCTTTGCTGCTTTTCCTGCTCTCTCTCTTTTTGGTGGTGGGAGGAACATTGCAAGAAAAAATGCCACCATTTGACATCAGAAATATCGGGTTAAAAAACAAGTCTAGCAGTAAGTGTCCTAATAGTGTCTGTCTTGCTATTTCCTAATATTTCCAAAATATTTGCATATATTCCTAATACATCTATCCAAAACTGTCTCCTAAGAGGAAGCTATTATATGGCGACAATATGTCAGTGGTGACCTGATAAAAAGACTGCTTGGACAGTGGTAGAGTTACATTAAGAGCGAAGCAAGACAGACTGCATTAGTCTGTGTCCCAGTGGAGCCCACCGTCTGTGAGGGTTGGGAGACCCAAGGCTTAGGATCCAAAAGAAAGTGGACCAAGCCAACCAGATGGAGCCAGCCGGGACACAGCTCTACTACCACCCAGAAGCTGATCTAAGATGCCAGGTAATGTTAACGAGGAGCTGGAATGCTTTCCTGAGCCTCTTGGATCTGCTCTCGGAGCTGAGTCCTTGGTCTGCCCTGTTGGTTTTTCTAGGTTAGGGAGTTAGGAGCCCACCTGTTACCACCACACAGGAAATGAAGGAGGAGTCAGCCGGGGGCAGGCTGGGCGCAGGTAGTTGGGCAGACAGGTCCGGGTCAACAGTGGACACTGACCCAGCCTGAGCTGTTAAACCCGAGGGAGCACGGGGCCTCCTGTCAGGGTTCAACTGTAATGACCTCAGTCTTCTGTGTATAGCATAGACTTGCCCAGAAAGTTGGTGGCTAACAAATTTGTCCAAGCTCTAGTCTGTCAAGAATTTGATTAGAACTGGTGTTATTGACACGTTTTCTCTTCAAATAAAGCAGTGATTTTCAACATTTTTCATCTCATGGCATATACAAAGTAATTGCTAAAATTATGTGGCACACCAAAAATATATTTTTTGCCCATCTGACCAAATAAATAGGTGTAATTTTGATTCATTCACATTGGATAGCTATTGTTGTATTGGTTGTTGTCATTTTTTTTTTTTTTATTTGACAGTCTAAGGGAAAAGAGATTGGTGCCCCTGACTAGATAGTCAGATATTGCATGTTTTAAAAATACTTGTGACACACCGGTTGAAAATTGCTGAAATACAGTGACAAAGATAGAAAAATTGTCTCAACTCCTAGTACATTCTAAGACTATGTAACATTAAAGACCTTTCCTGAAACAAACAAACAAACAAACCAAACAGTTCAATAATATGTCATCAATGGCCAAGAATCAAGTCAAAGACATAACCCTTGAATAGAAATGCTGTGTGTAAGAAAACCGGCCCTAAGCATGGAAACCAACCAGAATGCTAGTGTTAAATGGAAACGTTAACCATTAAAGGGAGCGTTATTGTCAACACACAAGTTCAAACGAACTGATGTGATTCTCAGAACAAAAGCTGGTTAGAAAAAATGGAAGGAAGAGAATAACGATGAAGCTGAGGCCTGACAGAAAGGCCTGTGGGTGGAAAGTGGGTGGAGGGGAGTGAGGCAGATAAGGAGCATCATAGTTAAAGATGCTTCACAAAAACAGCAGGAAGAGCCTGGTTTAGAGCCTTCTTTATCCAGATGAACATTTAGAACGAACGTTAAATGATACAGGTAATCACAGAGAGAATTTAAATACAGGTCTTCATGCCCACGTCCCAGGAAAAGCAGACGGAATCATCCGAAAGCAGCACAGGTGAAAACTGTTAGAGGATGTAAGAGTCGTTTTTCTGAGGCCTGGATCCGAGCCAGGGGAGCCGCAGGTGTTTCTGCTCTGTCGTCGGCGCAGCTGAGAGCATGCTACACCAAAGGGTTGATGCCCTGTGTGAAGTCAGATGTCATTTGTAGCCTCTGGAAAAAGATATAAAAGTCATTTTTAAATTTATGTTTTACTCACGGAAAAATTTCAGAATTAGGTGGTATAGATTATTCTGAATTTTAATTCAGACTTAAAAGGAGAATCTTTTTTTGTTCTTGGTGTATCTCTTTCTATCAGCGGTTGGTGAACTTTTCCTGTAAATACGTGAGGCCCTGGCAGCCACTCAGCTCTGCATTTCAGCGTGGAGGCAGCGTGGACAGCAGGCAGATGAATGAGCATGGCCGAGTGCTAATAAAACTTTATCTGCATCAACACGTGGCAGCCTGGCTTTGGCCCGAGGGCCGTAGTGTGCTGCCCCCTGTTCTCAGGCTCCGCCTGTACCTCAGCTGCGTGTTGCAGGTGGGGTCACCGGTCTCTTGTATGCCATGCTTTTGCATTCAGAAGTCCGGGGGGAGATTCTGGCCCGCGCCCAGATCTTTCCAAAAATAGGGACTTTTTTTTAAAACGCCGTGGGACGCGGGACAAATTGTTAAAAATCGGGACTGTCCCGCCAAAAGCGGGACGATCTGGTCACCTTAATTTAAGGGTACCTTAGAAGTAAGCCGTGTCTTCTGCTCTGGGTGAAAAATGGAAGAGAAAATGCAGCCCCTGGCACAGGATCTGTAGACAGGACGAGCTGTTTGTGTAAATTACATGAGAATGACATCGAAACACCCAGCGCTGTCTGTGCGAGATGCCTGGGGATGTGGAACGCTGTCCCAGCCCTGACACATCCTTGGCAGGGAGAGCGTGTCTTCTTCATTCCCCAGTTCTCACCAAACCCGAGTTAAATAAAGAACCGAGCAGAAGGCAGGCAGCAGGCCTGGTCCACGCTGGCTCCGGCTCAGCGGCTTCCTCCGAAGAGGGGACTGTGGTGTGGGAGCCACAGTCACAGGTCCCTCCCTCCCGGCTCCCAGCTCTGACCTGCCTTCTCGGGCCGTGCCGCCTGCACACAGGACTGGCTGCCCGGCACACCTGCCACAGCGGTGCCCTCGCCTTCCAAGGCCGGATGCCCGCTAGGTGGCCCCTGGCCTCTGCCTGCCTCCCGCGGGCCTTTGCACAGCCTTCGCCTTCTCCTCTGCTCCCCATTCAGCCGCAGCCCAGCCTGCTGGCCCTCCATCCACCCCCCCACCCCCGTTTTGTTTCTCCCTGGAGCCCTTACACGTGTGTCTGAGATACTGCGCACCCCGCTTTCTGTCCTCTGTCCTCGTCACCTCTCTGCCTGTGTGAAGGTTGGGGTCTCCCTCTTTTGCTTCTGAGCACCTAGCACGGAGCCCAGCCGAGAGCAGGTGCTGAATTAAAAAACTGCTGAATAAATGAAATTGGGTTGTTCTGGCCTTTCCTTCAGGGAACTTGGAGGAAATGTATTCTTCTACACTTCTAAAAATAACAGAACTTGGAAAACTGAGCTCCCTGTGCCAATTATAACCGTTACTTCCCAGCCTGGCGCTGTGCGGAGGCTCTGCCCGCGTTACCTCCCTGCCTCCCCTCCAGGCCCCGGTCAGGGGAGCCCTGCTTCACAGGGGAGCCACCTGAGCCCGGAGGAGTGGGCCCAGGCTCCCGATGGCACTGGTGTTTCACGGGGCGGCTGCGGAACCTCAGTCAGCGTCCCGAAATGGATGATGCATGTGTTAGGGTCGCACGAGGCCGAAAGTGGTAAAGAATTATAAAGGTACTGGGTCATCTGGAACCCAGATGGGCTGAACCCCCAAATGATGCCAGTCCCCAGGGATGGGGAGTCATGTTTTAAAGGACTTTAGGCGGGCTTTTTCGGCAGGGAACTCTCTGGGAGCGTCCAGATCCTGGGAAAGTCCAAAGGGGAGAGATAATGGTCTTAGCAAATGCGGGGAGAGGGGAGCCAGATACCTGGCAGGGGTTGGCCCTGCAGACAGCTAGACGGTTCCTGTGCCCTCAGGGTCCTGCCGATGCCTCCTCGCCCCTCATCTGTACAGTCCGGGCAGGGACTAAATGCCAGCAAGTTCTGTGAGACCACCTCCCCTGTCTGTGGCCGAGAGCAGGTACTCGACAAATGCACGCTCCCTTGCCTCCTTGCCCCAGGTGGTGACTGGAGGGGTAACTTCGTGGAATAAGCCCTACTGCTTCTCTTTCATCAAGGAAATCGACTCAGAAATGAGTCCACGAAGGGCTAGAACTCGGGGCTTCTGAATGGTGTCTGTGCTTTTCACCCCATCAGCACACATACGTGTAAAAATATCTCAGCCGCAAGTCACTGTTCCTAGCAATGGCTTATCAGAGACACCCAGAATTCCACCCTCAGCAGCCAGTGTTGGTAGCCATCACTGAGGATGGGCGACCTGCAGCATCACCAGGTGAGCCTTTCAGGCGCGTCTCAAACCACATTTACAGCCCCTCCGTTTAGGGCCCTGCCTCCTTTTGACCCCAAGTCATCCTCACGGCGCCCGGGGACAACAGCCACCTGTTCAGGGCGAGGAGGTGGGTCACTCACACCCGAGCACTTCACTGTGGCACCTCAGAAAGAACACTGGCCATGAAAATCTCACCTCACATCCCCTCTTCAAGTTCATCTTACCAGAAGTTTTCGTAAAATGAATTCTGGTTCTCTAAAACGGCAAGAGACTTTATTTTTAAGATCTCGTTATTTTAACACTGCATTGTTAGGTGTGAATTTTGACATCCCAGCAAGGCAAAGCTGTCATCTCCCCAGCTGCCATTTAACTTATGGTGCATTTTGTCAGATCTTATTTTATGCAATATATGTGAGTTTAATATAGATTCTATAGAACTGGAAACTATTTTTCAGGACTGCAGAATTATGTTGTCTGAGATGGTGGTGCAGAAATACCAGGAAAGAGATTTCAAATAAGTGAGTTTTAGGGTCTGAGTATCATTATCTTGGATGGTTGAGCTCAGTTAGTAGAGCACCAGACCCGAACTCCAGGGTCAGAGGTGCGGTTCTGTCTGCTTCCGCCTGTCTCCTGAGCTCAGTCCACACACCTTTACCTGGCCATCCTTCAGTGCAGACCCTGGGACAGGGTGATCGGCAGCACCACTCAGGCGAAACCAAGCAGTGTTTGCTACGCTGATGGGTATACCAGTTGTTCTCTCTTGGCCGCATGTGAGCATCACTTGGGAAACGTTTTTCAAATGCCCGTACCTGGGGCCCTAGAGATTCTGATCCAGTTGGTTTGGGTGTGTATATTTTTAAAGCTCCCAATCAAGCCACTATGTGGCCAGGGTTGACACCCACTGGAGAGGAGGACAGGATTCGGGGTGGGGTGGGGAGGAATTGTTACATTCCCTGGTGCTCCGTTAGGATGCTCATGTCCCGGAAGAGAAGGAAGCCCCTTTTGGCTGCACTGCCCTCCTTGGCGTTCACTCCATGTCATTCAGCTCTCAGGGCACGACCCCAGTGTCGGCGTTTCTTTAATAGTGAATCATAAGATTCCATTGTTTTACACAGGAGACATTTTGATAGATCCAGTTGCCTTGATTGGAGCCTTACGACCCACATGTTTTCTTGTTCTTGGGCAATTTGCCCAGAATGAGTGTTCTGACAGGTGGTGGCAGAAATGTGCTTGTGTTCCCAGCTGAGGACAAAACTTGGTGGATCATGTGTGTATCCAAGGAGACTCATTAGTACTCACGTGTGGAGCTTTTGGAGAATAAATTCTGTGATATGTGTTTATATGTCCAGTTGGAGGCTAAGTGCCTGCTTGATGGTCGGGCTGACTTTTGTACCAAGACTAGTGTGGAAACAAAAGAGAAGCAGTTCTATTTAAAAGAGCCCCATGGCCTGGGAGTCCTCATCGCTGACCCCTGTGGGGGCCTACGTCACCGCACCCTGGGCTTATCCTGTGGTTCTTCCTTGGAACATGCTCCTTCCGTGACCAAGTTACAACCCGCTTCTCCACCGGAGCCTCCCCGGCGGCTCCTTCCAGAGTGACGCTTCCGTGCGCTGATGTGTGTGACTTTCTCGTTTGTTCCACACAAGCTTGTGTTCGTTTCCCGGCTGCCTTGGCAGGGCTCGTGCAGAAACTGCCTTCTGTTTCTTTGGAGGCTGAGCAGGCCCTCAGCCGGTACCCGTCAAATTGACTTGAAAGACTAGCCCAGATCTACGTTGAGTTTTATTGCTGAGGTAGATTCCATCCGTTGAAGACGCTGTGTTGGGGGGAGGGTAGATCAGAGGGAGAGAAGGCAGGGCAAGAGCACCCTGCTTTCTCTTCGAGGCACTGTAGTTTCCCAGGGGGCAGCTTGGATAACCAGCACTCACCAGGCCACTGAGGGTGACCAACATGCTTGTGGAAGATGTTCATGCTCTGAAATATGAATTAAATGAGTATCAGGAGATGCTTGACATGTTCAGCTTCTTACCTTAGACAGAGTGACAGAGATCAGGCGCGAAGGCATTTAAACCAGAGGGTTTTAGTTGCGGGACAGAAAGTTGCCGCGCTAGATGGGTATTAGTCATCACATTGGGACTAAGCTGCTTTGTTAATCAATAATATTTTCAGGGCAACAGAGGTGACAGAACACTTACTGTCAAACAGCCTGTGAGCTGGGCTGGGGGTGGGGGGGGACAATGACAGAGAAAGGCGTGGCCTGCCCTTGACCGGCTCACAGCCTGGCAGGTGCTGAGACGGGCTGGGTAGAACAGGAAGATAAATAGGCATTTTAAACGTAACCTGATGGGGCCCCAGGCTCTGCGCAGGCAGGCAGGAGGCCTTTGGAAGGTTTGTACCGCCAGCCGAAGGCAGGAGCATACAGTATTTCTCCTGGGCAAGGCTTGATTGCACTGTGTGTCTAACTAGGAATGTGCATTGAAGGTTGTTAGTCCCCGGACATCCCTGCTCCCTCCCTCCTGCCTCTCAATCTGAGATTCTGTTCCCACTACTTGGAACAAGAACCTTTGCTCCCCCCAGCCCCATGGCCCCTCTGAGGTTTCCCAGAGCCCGTTCACTCAGTTCTCCCGGGCTTGCTGTGTCATCTGCTCCCTGTCTGTGGCCCCGTGGGGTTCTGACCCTTTCAGGGCAGGGACCTTACCTTTCCTGTAAGTCTCTGTCTCTGCTCTCCTTTCTAGCTTCTACAACTCAACTTTTACACTTTGCAACTTGGTGCAAGACTGCAGAGCTTAATGGTTAGGTTTGAGGGCAGAACCCCAAGTCCATTGAAGCATCCTAAATTTACTAAATCTAATGTGCCACAGTTAGATTCTCTGCTCATTGTCGCTTTCACATGGGAGACTGAGCTGTGTCAGGCCAACCACTGAGGGGACAGAGGGGACCAAATGGGGCTCTTGTTGTGCCCTTAGGGAGCCGGGACATGATCTTAGAGCAACCTCAACAGTATCGCAGTGAGTCTGTGCCTCCTTCTCTAGCTTCCGTACTAGAGATGCACCTGCCCCCCAGCCCGCAACGATGAAGCATTGGGTGGAGATACTGAACGGTGCAAGCTCGGACCTTCCCCCAGCATCTTAAGTGACAGAGTGGTTTGCGGCGGATGAAACCATCTGCCCTGGTTATGGCCCCCATGAGATTCCCAGGCAGGGATGGCGACACTGTTTACGTCCTTGTGGGCAGTGGATAGTAACGGACAGTGTCCTGTCCATTTTCCCACCTCTGTCCCCTCTCAGAGTGCGGAACAGATCACTGCGCTGTGTAGGAGTTTTAACGCCACCCAGACCACCAGCATGGAAGGGCCGCGGGAGGGCCAGGACCCACCTCCGAGGCCCCTGGCCCGCCACCTGTCGGATGCGGATCGCCTCCGAAAAGTCATCCAGGAGCTGATGGACACAGAGAAGTCCTACGTGAAGGTAAAGGAGGGGCAGTGCATGCTTTCCTGCTCTCCCAGTCTGTGGTGGCCAGTGGTATGGCGACTGGGGTCCCTGGGTGACGCCCGCTGGACCCCACCATGCACTCGAAGTGAATTGCTGCAGAGGAGGGAGGGGAGGGGGAGAGGGTGGAAATGCTTGGAGGACTCGGGAAAAATGAGATCTCGGCTCATTTGTTACCAAGGTAGCTTTCACTATGGAAACAGATGCTCCAGTTTGTGCGACCTGTGGAAGGGCGTCTGTGCTGGGTTAGCACCTGGGCACGGAGATCACGTTAGGTGATGGGGAACGAGGGCACAGCTGGTTTACAGGCGACCTCTGAGACGGGCCCCAGACGCCGCCTGACCGTGGTCCCTGCGGGACAGGTTCTACCACTGATGTCCCCTCATCAGGGGCATTCCCACATGGCAGAGAGGGCGTTGCCGAGCATCTTAGAGCCCAGAGAACTAGCTTGTTTGCCTCGGAAGCCCCTAGTGCTGGAGAGACATGAAGAATACAGGAGCCTGGGAAGACAGCTCTTTGGCTTGAAGCGTTTGCCGAAGCTTTGGACCTGTATGGCGCTCGCTTGGCTGGCTGACTGCTGAGGGCAGCCTGGCACAGGCGGGGGCGGGCTGAGCATGCAGGCCTGGCGCAGCCTGCCCACCCAGATGGCCTGGGTGGTCCCTCCTCCTCCCTCCTCCGGGCTCTGAGACAGGTGTGCCCTTGTGGCAGCTTTGACGTGCCGAGCCCCGAGTTAAACCTCGGTGTGCGCACACACGGCGGCCACCTTTCTCCTGACAAAGCTGAGCTTCGCCTTTCATCAGTGTCCCTGTCATTTTGTCCGGACTTTACCAAAGGCCCTATTCAGAGAGCTCAGGAGAAGGACCCAAACCCGTTCCGTTGGTCCCACGGGAGAAAGGAAAGCTAGAGATGACACTTTCATTTCATTTCCCATTACGTCCTGCCCCACACCCGAGGGGGGGGGAGGTGAAAATCCAGGGAGTCCAGACAAGCTTTCTGCCTCCTCCTGGGAGCCATGGTGACCTTCCCCGCAGCCCTGGGCACCGTGTTTGAGGCCGCAGAGCCCTCTGACCGCTCGAGGCTGGTCATGGCGCTCTCACCGGGAGCCCACGGCCCTTTTGATCGCTGCTGTTGCTTCCGACTGTCAGGCCACACGGCACTGGGAGGGCCGTTCCTTGCTGATGCTGGGAGAGGAGATGAATGCTATGGGCGAACCTGCACTTTGTCCTCTTAGGGCCTGGGTGTCGCAGTCTTTGGCCCCGCGGGTCAGCGCAGACCTGCCCTCGTGTGTAAGGCCCTGGGCAGCATCCGCTGGCACGAGGAATGACAACAGCCGGTCACTCTCTGACGAAATAACCAGCACCCGCAGTCTCTTGTGATCCACACACACTTCCATGTTTTACTTTCTTTTTGCTGCTGACATTTAACATGGAGTTTCATTCGTTCTTTCATCCAACCTGGATCTCCGCATGCGACTTGGACATTTCAACCTGTGTGTGTTCCCTGGGCTGTGATTCTGGAACTTCTTGTGTCTCCAGCTGCTGAATGGGTGTGGTTTTAACCTCTGAACCTAGTGAGCAGTAATGGCCACTTTTAGGGTCGAGAATTTCAATGAGACACAAACTTCATCGTTCCTAATGGGAGTCTGGAGCTGGGGCCGGGTTGCTGGAAACGCGTGGGTATTTTAGAGACGTAAGTGCCAAAGACTCTTCTGTCTTTTAGGATCTGAGCTGCCTCTTTGAACTATACTTGGAGCCACTTCAAAATGAGACGTTTCTTACGCAAGATGAGGTGAGTAATCACCTTCCCCCTGTCCCTTAACCACAGGCTAGTCTCTCTGCCCTTTAGTGGACCTCCTAGGACAGGGGTCCTCAAACTTTTTAAACAGGGGTCCAGTTCACTGTCCCTCAGACCGTTGGAGGGCTGGACTATAGTTTAAAAAAAACTATGAACAAATTCCTATGCACACTGCACATATCTTATTTTGAAGTAAAAAAACAAAACGGCAAAAACACCCGCATGTGGCCCGCGGGCCGTAGTTTGAGGACGCCTGTCCTAGGAGGTTCTATCTACTGATCCCCAAATGTCCAAGACTTCAGGGTCTTCAGAGAAACCCAAGCGTGGCCTCCTCCAAAGCTGGGGATGTGGCCTCAGGTATAGCACAAATGCAGGACGGTCCTTTTTGTAGAGAAGTTGTGGCCAAAAATTACTTTTCCACGTATGACATTTTAAGGTTAAATCACAGGAATTACTTCCTTTCTACTTTCTTTCATTTTCCCCCAATTTGAATTCTGAAAACTTTACATCCACTTAAAAACTTATTTTAGGATTATGGGGACAAGAGCTGTGAATTCTCTGTGTCTAAAGTGCCCCCATAATGAAGGTGCCATATTCTATGAAGGATGTACTTCTGCCTGCTGTCGGCGAGTGACTGCGACCTGTCGTGCCGCAGAGCGTCAGAGTGGGCCTAGAGCTGCTGCTAACACCCTCTTCCACTCCCTCTTCACATAGATGGAGTCGCTCTTCGGGAGTTTGCCCGAGATGCTTGACTTTCAGAAGGTGTTTCTGGAGACGCTGGAGGATGGCATTTCAGCGTCGTCTGACTTTAACGTACTTGAAACCCCCTCGCAGTTTAGGGTAAGTATTTCAGACTGCAGTTCAAAGCATGGAGGGTGGGTCCAGTGCAGAATTCTCCCTGGAGGAAGAATCCCTGTCCTGGGCTATCGATGGGATAAACCTGGTGCCTTCATCACAGGTTCCCTCGGGCACGTGGGGACAGGAGACCCCATTTGTGTCCTGGAGTCGGTGCTCAGGTGGTTGGAAGTCTGCACAGCACGATCTGTGCCGGGTGCCTGGGTGCAGACAATCCACACCTTCACTCAGGTCACCTAAAGGGTGTGCAGGCGATGGCCTCTGACCCGGAGCACTCGCTGCGATTCCTCACCCGCATGGGAAACTGTGCTGACCTGCTCTCCTACGGAGGGAGCCCGTTCCAACATGCGCGCCGGGGCTGGCCGCAACCCCTGCAGGGAAGCAGACGGCATCACGCATCTGAGCGGAGCCGGCTTTGTTAACACGCCTCTCAGCCCTTCACATCCCCCCGTGTCAGCGGTGTTTTCCTAGAACTTTTTCGTGTCCTCTGATTGCACACCGCGCCCATGGGCTCCTCCACCGGCAAGTTTGCAAACTGCAGCTCTGCTAGGGGAACGCCCGGCTGTGCTGCGCTGGGGCAGTCCGGCTATTGCAGCGGCGCCTCCTCGAGGCATGAGTGCATGGTATCTGCAAGACAGGGCCCCGGAGACACCAAAGCAGTCACATGCCACAGACACCCACCAACCCATGTCTGACGGACTTCTCCATCCCTTTCTAGAAATTACTGTTTTCCCTGGGAGGCTCTTTCCTTTACTATGCCGACCACTTCAAGCTGTACAGCGGATTCTGTGCTAATCACATTAAAGTGCAGAAGGTTCTAGAGCGAGGTAAGTTACTCCTAACCTTTGAAGCTGTATTTTTTATATTTTTAGTTGTTAACAAAGAATAAATTTGTACCTAACAAGGAGGAATAAGTGCAATTTTAAGGGATCATGTTCCATTTTTTACCATGATGACATTAAAGGGAAATTTTATTTCAATCTATTGGTGAAAGTGAAAGTCCTGAGAGCAGAGATGTTGCTTTGCCACATGTCACTTTGCTGTGAAAATACATCTGAATTATTTTTCGCCAGATTCCTTGATCTAAAAACGTAGAACCATAAGCCCCTGGATGGGGATAGAAAATGTACAGCATTTTCTTCCTTCTTGTTAATCTTATTCTTAAGCCCGAGAAATCACTGCGAAACTCCACCATCAAGCTCACAAGAAGTGAGCAGAGTAAAATGAGCGCTTCTTTGGTAGAACTGGGGGAAAACCCACACTTGTTATAGCTCACCTTCTGCCACTGAAGTACCTTTCATCTCTCCACACTTTTGTCATCTCACTGGATCTTACTGGCTTCAATTTTTTAAGTGTGAGTAGACTGGGTAGTCAACCCTCATCGATCTTCCCTTTAGCCAACAACAACCATTACTCTGTGGATCTGACAGATGCCTGAGCTCTGGGCTCTGAACTGCAATGGGTCAGCTGGTGGGCACACGGCCAGCACATGGAGTGGGCAGGCCAGTCTGTGCAGCCTGGAAAGTGTATTCAAACATTTGATGACGACAATGACCTTCTTTGGTGGGGAGGTGTTGGGGGTGGTCTTTGTGCTGCAGTCAAACCTTGTATGCTCAACTTGAAGTTCAACTTATTCCTGTAACGCCCTAAACCAGAGTGCTGAACCGAGGCTCCTCTGTTACTGAGGGCTTCTTTCAGTCACTGCAGACCTCTCCAGGTGTGAGGTTAGTCTCAGATGTTTCCTCCCGCATTCTTTGGAATGCTCATTGCTGGGAGCAGAGACAAGAGGAGGAACCATCAGTGATGCAGACACAGGACTTCAAGCTCAAGGCTGTGAGCAGTAGTAACGCAGTCAAGAACACCAAACAAATGCAGGTCCTCAGGAGTGCGCTCTGCTCGGCTCCCGCAGTGGAAAACAGCTTGAGAGAACACATGTAATCCTATTTAGGTTCATCTGAACTGTCTCCAGGCTTTCACGTGTACTTGGAAATAAGATATGAACCTACCGAAGCTTGAACTGGGATAATGTCATAAATTTCCAGGATGAAATTGACTCCCCCAGCATTTGAATGCCTTCTTCAGAATTAAGGATGGCCTCCTGTGATTGTTCCCATTGTGATCTGTCACCTCTAGAAGCCAGTCAATCAGAGCGCCCCGCCATGACGGTGGCCCACGTTTGAGGAGGGTTCTATATTTGAACTTCATTAATTGTGTCAACAGGGTATTGGCAGCCGCGCTAAGTTCCAAGCTTCCTCTCTCTGAAATCAAATGCTGCTTAATGGCACTGTCAGAGAGGACCCCGAGTTTGCTGGTCAATGCTTCTTTCTCAAAACCAGGGGAAGGTGGACTTTAGGGTTTTTCCTGACACTGAGCGTTTCACCAGCTCCACTGGCTCAGCTCGGCCACTTGGTGTAGATCCAGAACTTCATCCGGTCCTAGAACAGGCTCAGGTGTAAAGGGAGCCCGGAGCGCTTCACGTTAACCAGACCCAGCCAAGATCTGTCTTCTCTAGTTCTCCACACAGAGACCCGGCTGCACTGGGATTTCCTCCCAGCCTACCAGTGGTCTGCTCAGTTCCTCCATCATGAAGAAGGGCCATCTCACCATCCACTGCACCTCACAGTCTCATTCAGAATGGTACCGCATCTCCTAAAAGGTGTAGACTTTGCCTTTGTAACAAAACTTGAAAGAAGGGTAGATCTTTATTCCAATTGGCTGAATTGCAAATAGCTGGTCAGCCAGTGCCTGCAGGTGGGAACAAAGCAGTAGTTGAATGCCCTCGGATTCCTGAGCACGCCCTTCACGACACTGGACTCACAGCGGAGAGGCAGTTCTCACTGCCCCCCTGTGGAAGCTTAGATTGCTCAGAGCTGGAGAGGTGAAGGCTGCAGGGCTTATCAACTTAAAGGATAAAAAGATACTGCGCTATGGATAATGCATTAAGTAACAGTTGGTGCTAGGACTGGAGAAGTACTGGTTTATTTTGCTATATGAATCTTTTGGGGAGCATGGCAACATTGTGTTGTGGCTTTAGGATTGTTGGAACTCACTCGTTAGGTTCCTGTGATAGTCTCTCACGGGTCAGTGTACCGTTTGGTGTGTGGCTGTGCTATTCTGATCGTGAGTAAGCTCCCTTTGCCCGCGGGAGCTGACACACTGTGATGCCGAATCCAGGCTGACAGCTGGGTGCCTGACCCTGACGCGATGGGGACCTTACTCAGGAGTGGCTTTAGGACTGTAGGCGTGCATGATCTGTAACTCCATAAAAACTGAATGAAGTAGAAGTGCAACCATCCCGCTGTGCTCTCTAAGAGTCTTTCATCCATGTGCTTGCAGCCAAAACGGACAACGCCTTCAAGGCCTTCCTGGATGCCCGGAACCCCACCAAGCAGCACTCGTCCACGCTGGAGTCCTACCTCATCAAGCCCGTGCAGAGGGTGCTCAAGTACCCCCTGCTGCTCAGGGAGCTGGTGTCCCTGACGGACCGCGACAGTGAGGAGCACTACCACCTGACAGGTGAGGACAGCGGGGCCGGCTGAGCCGACCAGTCCCCCCCCCCCCGTATATTAGAAAACATTGCTCAGGACTATGCCTGTTCATCTAGATGTAGTTTTAATATGTGGGAAAGTTAGATATATGGCCATCCCTTCAGATGGACAAAACATTTGGCAAAATGATCTCATTGGAGTAGCCCCAAGCTAATCTGGAGGGATGATTCCATTTTCATTTTTAAAAGAAGGTAATAAGCCCAGGGATGTGAAAGGGGTTAATTCAGGTCACTGGTGAGCAAACAACTATGAGAACGGAAAACCAGGCCTCCTTTCCGTCTCGGTGAAGTTCTGCGGCGGCCGCTGTTCACAGTGCTGCTGGTGGAATAGGCTGGGTGCGGCTCCACCTTGTGGATATCTCTGCGCAGAGCCTGCCTCAGACACCAAACTCCTAATGACAGATTATGCTTCAACGTGGATGCTGATGTGTCTTCTGTTGTCACCCGGCAAATCATCAGCCTGAGATACACTCTGTCCAGTACACAGAGCCCCTCAGTTTGATGGCAGCAGAGAATCCCTGAGAGGGAGACTGGGCTGGATTAGAGAGAAACAGGGATCATTCTCCACATATCAGAACCAGGAGGGCAGCTAAGCTACATGTAATAACCCCGTGGAGATGGAGAAACTCACTACATGTTACTGTCACTGAATAATACTAAACCCCGAGAAGAGTGTAACTTAAACTGGCCCTTTTACTATGACAAGCAGACTTTTACATCCTAAGTACCAAGGACAAAATATTTTTGTATGAAAATTAAATTGGACAAGTAAATGATACAAATTACGATTAGTGTTCCAAATACTGTATGTTCATTTCACATCAAGATCTTTAAAAGGATTGCTAAGAATACTGCCTCCCACAACTCCCTCCACGCTGTGTGAGGTGACCTGAAATTTTGAAGTTTGGCAAAAACATCTTGTCCCTCCACAGGCCGGTGTGAAAAGTTACAAATAAACACCACGCACAAGTGCAAACAATGTCTCTGGCAATTAAGCATTTACAGAGACATTTCTAAGTCCTTGTTAAAAAC
This sequence comes from Eptesicus fuscus, assembly GCF_027574615.1. Taxonomy (NCBI): domain Eukaryota; kingdom Metazoa; phylum Chordata; class Mammalia; order Chiroptera; family Vespertilionidae; genus Eptesicus; species Eptesicus fuscus. The sequence continues at coordinate 91,869,187 of NC_072482.1, forward strand.
TATTATGGGTCACATTCCAGTAACTGATCTAGGAGAGGCAAAATTTTACAGGTGCCCTGTGGAAGTCTGGCTGAATACTTAACCCTTCTCTCTGCACCGCAGCTTTCTCATCTGTACAATGGGAAGATTACAGTTCCTAGTCATCAAGTCATTGTAGAGATTAAATGAGATGACGCACACCAATTACCTATCGTAGTACATGACAAACAGAAAGTGCTCCATAAATGGTAGCTATTATTGTTGATACTCTTTACTTCCTTTTTTATTTACTGCCTCATTTCAAAGAGAATTTGAGTCGGAAGATAATTCTGTTCATTATACTGACTGGATTATAATGGGCTATTTGAGTCAAACCTGATAGTACTGCTGTGAGAAGTGGCTTCGAATCCTGGCGTGAATCTTGAGCTTTTTCATTACTGCTGTCGGATAGGATTGGAGACAAACATTATAAAATAAATATGATTCCTTGTTTTGCAGAAGCGCTGAAAGCAATGGAGAAGGTAGCGAGCCACATCAATGAGATGCAGAAGATCTATGAGGATTATGGGACCGTGTTCGACCAGCTGGTAGCGGAGCAGAGCGGCACAGAGAGGGAGGTCAGTGGGACTTCTGCGTTCCGAGAGGCTTCACGCACCTGCTCCCTGGGTCTATGGGTGACCTTCAGACTAGGCCCCCCTGTTAGGGCTTTCCTGGAGGAGAAAATGCCTCAAGTTCTCATTTTGATCTTAATGCTCATAATAACCCAGCCACACGATTTAGGTATAAAGGTAACAAATTAATGACCCTGGTTTAAAAATGCAACCTTATGCACCAGAGAAAACAAGACAGGTCCCTGAGCTCTTCCTCCTTGTGGCATGAGGTCAGGACATCCCAGAGGTGGTGCCGACATGCTGAGAGAGCACGGGATGGACAGAGGAAGTGGGAGCCAGCACGTGGGGAGAACGGGGCCTGTTCTCTTTTCTTTTTTTAGCATGAAATATTGGGGGCACCTCCTTACTTACCAAGGTAGTTTAAGTGGAATCTGACAATGTCTATGTATATTTTTTCCAGCTGGATTACTAAATTTAGAATCTTGAGCTTTTCAAGTCTACATCTAAGGAGCAATGTGTTTTAAGCAGAAAAAGGCAAGAAGAGAAAACAGCTGCAGGTTAATTGTTTATTACAGTCAGTTTCAGCACTGGTACTTTCTGCTAGAGGCCGGGTGTCGTTGATGGCTTAGAGCTGTAACGGCACCAGGTCCGGGGCAATGCTAACACAGGCACCGTGGAGGGACCTTGTCGCTGTGCTCCAGAGGCATGTCTCAGCCACAGGTAGTATGTGCTTCAATTGAAGCGTGTGCCTCCACATTTGTCACTTCCCAACAGTTTGATGTAGGCATACCTAAATGGTGTGGCTGCTCCTATTGTCAACACTTCCACTACTTAAGGCCCCAAGTTTACAGGGATCTTAAAAACCAAACTGCATGTACTTGCATGTTAGCCATGACCACACCTATGTGATCCACTCCCCAACATGCACCTCCGTGGGGTTCCCACCCCGCCCGCCCCTCCTGTTTTCCAGGTGACAGAGCTTTCCATGGGGGAGCTTCTGCTGCACTCGCCCGTGGCCTGGCTGAATCCGTTTCTGTCTCTAGGAAAAGCCAGGAAGGACCTCGAGCTCACAGTATTTGGTAAGTAAACTAGGAGGCTGGCAATAATGAAGAACTCGCCAAACCCTCCCATTTCCAGAAGGGCTAGAATCACTGAGTTTTTTTGACTTAACTACCTAAAACTCCATTGCTCTGCACACCCGTGATCTTGTCCCGCCTGCTGCCCGGCTTAGAGGCTCTGAGTGCCACAGGAACAGGGCTCCGAGGCTATTCTGAGCCCTGCCGTCACTATCGTTTGCTGCACTTCAATGTCTTATTCTCCCTGAGCGCCGGCACAGTCGTGCATTCTCCCTGAGATGAGCGCCATGTCCTCAGGCTTCAATAAAACAAAGCGAGGTTTTTCTTTAAATGACAGCATCTACTTCAGACAATAGCTCTGAGATAAGCAGGCACTTCTGCACAACTCAAACATGACAGAAGGAAGTGCCATGTAGTCACTCACGGGCTGGCGTCCTTAGATCCTGGAGCTTCTACGTCTGAAGAGCTTTTTGTTCATTGAAACACTCAGCTCTAGTCCAACCTTGAAGTTTGTAGAAAATAATGGAAGCTTTCTCTTTTCTTTTCTTTAGTTTTTAAGAGAGCTGTCATATTGGTTTATAAAGAAAACTGCAAACTGAAAAAGAAATTGGTAAGACAAGAACTAGTTTTAATTAAAGCTACCATTTCACGGCTGTATTTTCCTATTAATGTTGAACCGAGAGGCCAGCTAAGAACCCAGGCATCATCAACTGATATTACTTATTCCCCGGGTAATGACCGAGTTTAATACTCAAGGTATTTCTTCTTCTCAAAAAGATTCTGTTTTAAAAGACACAAATACCCATGCTGGGCCTGCACAGAAAATCAGCTTTTATGTCCCTGAAAATGGTTTCCTCCATACACATGAGAGTCTGGTTTGTTTTCAGATGACCCTTACCTTGATTTAAAAAACAAACAAAACAAAACTAGCTGTGGATACTATAAGCCATCAACTCCCCATCAGCGTTAATGTGAAGACACGGAAGGCTTGGTTGTCATTCTTGCTTGGAAACCTAGAACTTTCTGCCCCCCAAACCATGACGCTGCCCTATCCCCGCCAGCTGTGAGCCCCTGAGCCCGGGGGGTAGCCTGAGCTGACTCATCCCTGCAGCCTGAGCACACACACTGCAGGGAGCCTGGCACCGGGGAGGGGAGGCTACGGCGATCACGCCGTGCACGCGTCCCCCTGGGCGAGAGCGAGCTCTGACACTTGACCGGGCACTTTCCTCTTGCAGCCCTCCAACTCCCGGCCTGCACACGGCTCTGCTGACTTGGACCCGTTTAAATTTCGCTGGCTGATCCCCATATCCGCACTTCAAGTCAGACTGGGGAACGCAGCAGGTAACTGTTTCCCGTGGTACACATGCCGAAGACACATGTTAGGAGACCTCCTTGGATTGTGGGATGAAAGATAGGAAGGAACCTTGGGGATAAGTTTTGATGTTTTATAGCAGGAAAATGAGGATGTTTCCTCATAGACTTCTGAAGGAAGGACGGACTGATGGGTGGCTCTTCTCAGCCAAATACCTTTCTCCACTATGTCCTTACTTCTACTATCAACACTCTTGAACCTAATAGCCTTGATACAACCAAATGTGTTAAAGGAACAAAGGTCCACCAACTTACATTTTTCCAAGTTTACATACGCCAGAAAATTCTTTAAGGTTAAGCTGCAGCACAAATGATGTAAAAACAAGAAAAAACCCTTCCACCTGTAAAACACTGAGATGCTTCCCGAGTAACCGTGTTCTGCTGACACAGCCCTGGTGTCTGCTGACACAGCCCCTGGGAGGAAAGGACCCGCAGGGTCAGGCGCGGGCCGCTCCAGGTCCCTGTGTAATTCCCGTCGGAGTGCTGACGCTGCCCAGAACACGACTCAACTCCTGGCCAGCCTTTCACCTCCAGCACCTGAGCCCCCCCTCCTCACTGCCCTTCGCAGAACGGGGTGGGAAGCAGGACCCGTGTAACCTCTTCCCCGGAGGAATGGAATCCAGGGATAGGGAGGAAGCACTGAAATGGGTTGAAAACTTCAGCAGGAAATGTGAAAAGTAACTAAAAAGTATTGAACTTTGTGTAAGTATTTGTGAAAGTCAGACAGAGTGAATCATGAGAGTCAGGTGGGAATAGTTGACATTTTAAGACGTGACTACATGATGAGTGTTAGAGCTCACAGGTGTTCTGAACAGGCCCTCTGGCAGGTGTAGCCTCAACTCTCTCGCCCTTTACCCAGGGACAGAAAACTCTTCCATCTGGGAGCTGATCCACACCAAGTCAGAAACAGAGGGGCGGCCGGAAACCGTCTTCCAGCTGTGCTGCAGGTAGGCCCCCCCACCCTTCCCCGCAGTGAGAGCCGCGGGAGTGAGATGGAGTGGGGCGCTCTTAACAAGGAGGGTTCCTTTCAGTGCCTCCTGAATTGGGGTGGCTTCAGGATCACAGCCCACACCACACTCCCCACAGGGCAGCGGTGGCCCTGGTATAGAACACACTGAATACAAACCTACCCAAATCCGCCTGAGCTGGTTTGGCTCAGTGGATAGAGCGTCCACCTAAGGACCAAAGGGTCCCGGGTTCGATTCTGGTCAAGGGCACATGCCTTGGTTGCAGGCTTGGGCCCTGGTCTGGGCTCGGGCAGGAGGCAACCCATCGATGTGTTTCTCGCACATCGATGCTTCTCTGTCTCTCCCTCTCTCTTCCATTCCCCCTAAAAATCAATGGAAAAATACCTTTGGGTGAGGATTAACAAAAAACAAAACAAACAAACAAAAAATACCCAAATCCTAGTGCTTCACCAACGTCAGTTCTCACTCCTTTGTAAGTGAGGAGACCAAGGCACAAGGAGGTTGGCGAGCGCCGTCAGTCTGTCCTGAGCGCGGCAATGTGCCACAGCAGGACGAGGGGACAGGGACGGAAGCGCGATGACACTGGACTCCAATGCTCTTTCTTCTCGCCATCCCCACCCCCCAGTGACAGTGAAAGCAAAACCAACATCGTCAAGGTGATCCGATCCATCCTGAGGGAGAACTTCAGGCGGCACATAAAGAGCGAACTCCCCCTGGAGAAAGCGTGCAAGGACCGCCTGGTGCCCCTCAAGAACCGCGTTCCTGTTTCGGCCAAATTAGGTGAGAACTCTGCCAGCCTCCCGTGTGTGCATGAAACTCTGAGCTTCTCTGAAAGGAGACGCGCTCTTACGATACAGGAGTATGTCATCACTTGTAAATTACCAGGGTGCGTGTCAGCCCTAAACCAGACACCCAAATACATGGGGGGGGGGGGGGGGAAGGGGCGCGGTCAGACGGCAGTGGTAACTTTGTTTCCTCTTAAGAAACCTGAACTTGCCTCTTGCTCCCACGCCTCCTTTTATAAAATACTAGTGGCCTGGTGCACAGATTCGTGAACACTGAAAGAAAATTAATTAGAAGAAATATTTTAATATCACTATTTGCCCTTTCTCTAAAATAGAAGTGTCGAAGATGAAAGAAAATTAGTAAAATGTATATGAAAATAATATATAAGTTGATTAATACATAAACAATAACAACATGATATAACAGCAAAGACATGATATAAAAACAACATTGATAAAGACAATGACTGATACATTGATTAAACTTATTCTAATATCTCCTGTATACCACATTAAGAGTAAAAACACTTTCAGAGTGCTTGACTGATTTCCCTTGCGATGAACTACTTACAACTTTAACGTCACACGCTCTTCAAACTCGGGAGAAAGCACCATATAACTGACCATGTCCAAAAACGGGTTCAGGTAGGAATATTCCCACTCTGTCTATAGAGTTTGTCCTTGTGATTTATTAATAGTCATCGCAAATGCTGGCATCACAGGAAACTGTCATCGAATTAATTTAAATGGGAGGCCAGTGTCAGATGGGGACAAATCAATTCTTGGAATCAGAACAACCTCTCCTTCCGCAGATCCTGTTAATACCTCAGCTTCGATTATGGCGCCAGTGAGAGCTTTATATGTATCGCACATGCGGGATTCAACGTTTATTTTTAAATTGCCAGTGTGCGTCATTGTACTGGCCGGTTGGTCAGACGGATGGTCACTTCGCCTTTTATATACATAGATAACCACCCCAACCCCAAACCTCCTCTTACCACCACCGACACGGCTACACTTACCATCTTATCTGCTTCTTCCACTGAGATGTACAGGAGTCCAGAGACTGAACTGCTCACCGCAGTATTTCTGGTGCTCGGAACACTGCAGGCATCTAGAAAGTCAGTACTTAATGCCTTAAGATCAGAAATCTAATTCCTCACTCTTATCCTATTAGAGCAGCAGGTAAACGTGCCAAATCACACTGCTCTCAACTTTCTGCCTATTTTTAAAATTTCAGCTTAAGTTTGTAGAATCTTCTTTCTGTAATAACTATTTTTTTTTTTTAATCTTTGATCGTGTTTTTACTCTTATAAAATGTCTTTCTTTTTGGGTCAGTGTGACTTTTCCAAATTTACTGTACATTTCCCAGTTTTTCTCTTACCAAAGTAAGCCATAGCCATCAGAAAGATGCTACTGTCTACAGAAACACAACTGGAGCTCCCTTCCTCCTGCAGCCCCAGAGAAATGAAATGCACACGCTAATAACTATTCACATGAAATCTCTGAAAGTTGGTTAGAAATTCCAGCAGACAGTTCTCATGAGAGGACATTTGTCTCCTTTTGGTGAAGCAGCCAGGGAAATAGGGTGAGAGGCAGACATAGAAATATGTGTGGTCTTGGCTATCAAATGACAAAGTGAGGTAGTGAAGAAAAGGAACCTAGATTTTGTAACATTTCAATGTATCCATTGGAAAAGTAGGAATCCTAGCCCTTAGTTTGTAGATTATTTTTCTATCTAAATAATTGAGCTCTGATAACTGGTCATCCCAAAATACTAAATCCTTCAACGTCAAATTTCCGATAAAATTTCCATACCTGCAGTATCTACGTGGATTTCTGCCCAAGTCCCAGGAAGCTTGGTAACTGAAGTGAGATGATAAAATCTCCAGTAATTAAGATGTTAAACCGTGTAACTTACAATGCAAAGCCACACGTCTGGTACCTGTTTCTCTGTCACAAGGGGGTGTGTGCTTCTCTCCTCGCAGCTTCATGCAGGTCCTTGAAAGTCCTCAGGAATTCCTCCAGCAGCGAGTGGCCGGGGGAGCCGGGCAAGGCCAGCTCGCTGGACTCCGACGACTGCAGCCTGAGCAGCAGCACGCAGAGCAGCGGCTGCCACCCGGCGGGGGGCGGGCAGGACACCCCGAAACACCCGCACACGGGCCTGACGGATTTTCCAGACAATCTCATCAAAGAGAGTGACATTCTGAGCGACGAGGATGAGGACTACCACCAGACCCTGAGGCAGGGCAGCCCCACCAAAGACATAGAGATTCAGTTCCAGAGACTGAGGATCTCCGAGGACCCAGACGCCCCCGCCGCGGAGCAGCAGCCGGGCTCGGCCGGCCGGCCACGAGGGGAGCAGCCCAAACTGGTCCGGGGACACTTCTGTGCCATTAAACGGAAAGCCAACAGCACCAAAAGGGAGAGGGGAACTCTGCTAAAGGCGCAGACGCGTCACCAGTCCCTTGACAGCCAACCTGAAAATGCCAACCTCGACCTCAACTCCGTGCTCGAGCGAGAATTCAGCGTCCAGAGCTTGACGTCGGTCGTCAGCGAGCAGTGCTTTTATGAGACGGAGCGCCCCGGGGACTCCTAGTGCAGCCTCCATCGGACGCGGACTAAAGTGCTCCTTTCACTTGTAAACTGGTGGTCAGGTGGACATTGCAGAAAAACTGAACTGTTCATTATTGGGTTTTGTGCAGTATACATTTTCCCACAAAATAGTTGTAAAGATTTAAGTTATTTTAATTTATTGTGGACCAGAAAACTAGATTCAACTGGTCAGAATCTGTAAAATACTTAGTTTATATCCCTTTTGAGCAGGTGTCAAAATGACTTAGAACCCTTAAAACTGCAGTCTAATTATTTTAATTTATGTGGGAAAAGGAGGGGAAGTTGTGATTAATAGCTTTTAAAAAAGGTCGTCTTTCTCCATCCTCTGGGCATTTACGTTGAGCTGTTAGTTTTTGCTTTATTTAAAGCAGATTTAAGTTATTTTAATGTGGGTTAGGGGCACAAGGTGCAGAAATTCCATTTCTGTAAGGTTGTAATAATAGATGCTGTTTATACTAAACATGTCATATCTATGCATATATATATATATATATTAAAAGAAAGCTTGTACTGTAACTTGATTATATTTATTTTTCTCTACCAATCTGTACAGTAAACGGGAAGAAAGTCACACCTGGTAACTGGTGTCTGTCGTTGTGTAGCCGTCAGAGTACGTGTGCGAGACCTCGGCCCGGGGAAACCACGCCGGGGAAGCCGCTGGCCCCGGAGCGCAGCTACAGACTGCGGCTCTCCCTGCCAGCCTCTCTGTCCTGACCGGCGTGTTTGCTGTTCTTGAGCTCTTCCCTGAAATTGTAGGCAAAGAGGTGTGGGTCTTCGTCGCACATCCTCCGGTACCCGTCACAGAGGCTCTTAAAGTGGGAGACGGAGAGCTGGCAGGGGCGGAGGGTGGGGTCCACATCTGCCCACTGCAGCAGCCGCCCCGTGCGTTCCAAGCGCTGGGCTTCCGGGAATAACATCCTGAGAGAGAACACCAGGGTTTTACTTGAGCCATGCCGCAAATCACAGTGCTTCCTTCCTCCCTCCTCTGACCATGCCCGGTGCTGAGAGGAGGCGGCGGCGGGGCTGGAGCCCAGGAGGGAACGCCAGCTCTACCCCGGGCAGCAGGACCACGCGGAGGCAGAGGCAGCCTGACCCGCAAGGCGTGCCCGCAGGGGAACGTGTTTTCGAAGCTCAATCAACACCTGCCTCTCTAAGGTGAGTGTGAAGTAACGTGTTCAGCTGCATTCTTAGAGAGGACTGTAAGTTTCATCTGCCTCAGTTTTTAATATGCAAGTTGTTTACTGTTGTGGGAGACATCATTAGTTCCGATTCTCTATCAGGTGAACATAGTTTTTGGAACATTCACCCCAAAAGAATGACCTTTTCTTGGCAAAGTTAGAACACAGTGGATGTGAAAATGCAAATCGTTATGTCCCCTCTTTAAGATGTGTTGAAGCATCTTTAAAACTGATGTGAGGTATACAGCTTGTATTTCACCCAACCGAGATCACGGTTTTAAAATGCATAGCAAGCCCTGGCCGGTTTGGCTCAGTGGATAGAGCGTTGGCCTGTGGACTGAAGGGTCCCGGGTTCGATTCCGGCAGAGGGCATGTACGTTGGTTGCGGGCACATCCCCAGTAGGGGGCGTGCAGGAGGCAGCTGATCGATGTTTCTCTCTCATCGATGTTTCTAACTCTCTATTCCTCTCCCTTTCTCTCTGCAAAAAAATCAGTAAGATACATTTTTAAAAAATAAAATGCATATCAAAACTGACGCTGAAATACTGTGAAGCTGCCCCTGGATTTTACTTTCTTTTCTCGAGTCCGAGGGCTCTGCAGGGCTCATGTCAAAGGGCTTGGGAGAGAGGCCTGAGCCCGCATGCAGAGGGGTAAGCACGGCGAACAAAGGCTCTGCGCTAAACAGAAATGGGCTTGCGTGCATACTTGATGACGCCATGTGGCTTGATACCACTCGTCATTAGGGAAATGCACACAGAACCACAATGTCGTCTCACAATGGACAGAATGGCTATTATCAAAAAGTCAAACAACAAGTGTTGGCACGGATGCAGAACAAGGAACGCTCGTGCACTGTTTGTAGTATTGCAACTGGTGCAGCCACGATGGAAAACAGTATGGAGGTGCCTCAAAAAATTAAAACAAAAACAAAAACTGTTCAAGCAATTCTACTTCTGGGTAATTAGCCAAATAAAACAAAAACACTAATTTGAAAAGATATATGCACCCCCATCCATGTTCATTTCAGCGTTATTTACAATAGCCAAGATTTGGAAACAACTCAGGTGTCCATTGATAGGTGAACAGATGAAAAAGATATGTAATGGAATAGTACTCGGCCATAAAAAAGAATGACATCTTACTATTTGCACCAGCATGGATGGCCCTAGAGGGTGTTATGATACGTGAAATAAGTCGGTCAGAAAAAGACAAATACCATTTGCTATCACTTATATGTGGAATCTAACAAAACGAACAGACACAGATAAGCTGGTGGCGGCCAGAGGGGAAGGTGGTGGGAGGATGGGTAAAAGGTGAAGGAGCATAGGAGGTGCAAAGGTGCAGATACGAAGTAAATCAGCCACAGGGAAGCCGTGTGCAGCACAGCAAATACCATCAGAGCATAGTAAAACTCGGCCTGCTGACAGACGGCTATTGGACTTGATGTGGTGATCAGAGTGTGAGGCATATAACGTCCAACCATTATGTAGAACACCTGGAACTAACATAATATTGTATGCCAACTATACTTAAAAACAACAACACCCACACATCTAGTGTCAGAAATGTTGAGTCAACAGTTCTGGTGGTCTTACTGCTGATAGAGAAATCACGACCTTCCCAGTACAGGGTCATTACAAACAGCGTGATTGTCAGTTTCAGGTTGTACTCAAGATCAAACCAAACCTAACCTGTCAGTGGCATCTGAGGCTGAGTCAAGGTTTCTGTTTTCCTCAGCGGCAAAGGTTGGTGCATCACAGGATTTGAACTGAGAGTACTATTTACAGCTTGAAGAATTACAAAAACCCAGTTCTGAATCTTTAAACAGTGACTGAGGATTTTGTAAGGTGTGCTACTGAAGGGAGAGAAAGGGCTCTTACCCAAGCCCTCGATGGCAGTATTTCCTCCGGAACTGGAACACGTTCTGAACGACTTTTTCCACCAGCTTGAAGGGCTGCTCTATCTTGGGCTGCGTCAGCGGCGTGAAGTGCACCACGCCCACGTCCACCTTCAAGGTAATAAGCAAACACACATCACTCTGCTGCACGCGTAGCATTGCAAGCAACGGGTCTCTGTGAAATGCAGGAGAAAGGTGTTCACACGTGGACCTCGGTTTCATCTTCTCTGGCAGGTAGGATGCTACATTTGCATCTGAGCTGAAATCAGTTGGCTGCATCATTTCTGTAATGACATCCACTAGACCTGTGCTTGACAATTCCTTAATTGTAAAATGCAGTTTTACAATGGCCTTTAGGATCAACCCAAATAATCATCCAAGCCAGTGGGCAGATAGCAGGTAGCATTACAGGATTTTACTTAGCTTCTGAATGAGAATAAGCTGCAGCAGCAGTTCTGACCATAAGACTGGGCGTCAAGACCCAGGGAGAAGGCAGACAGGCCCCCAAGGACCACTCGGCATCAAACTCCCCAGAAAGGGAATCAACTGTGACACCACTTACTCGGCACAGACACCATTAATCAGCTGGACGGAATTCATGAGTGTCGTCTGCACGGCCGCATGGCTATCTGACACCCACTTTAAATGCCCCTGGAGGCAGAGGCAGGAGCCACATAAAAAAGGAAACCAAAATGCCGCTGTTGCTGTGTCCAGCTGCTACCAGCTGTAGAGAGTATTTATCAGAGAATCAAACTTTTCAGGCATATCTGGTAAGAGAGTTACAGCGTGACTTATTCTACAAATGGACTCACTGTGATTCACACAAATATATTCAAAATAACAAAGGGAAAATATTGAAAGTACAGAGAGAAATGTGAGCCACGTACAAAAACGACTGACAAGAGACCATGACCTAGGAAATGGGAATTCTGCTCATAACTTGTGGAAGCGTTATCTCTAAGGACTTGTTAAATTTGCGACTTAGAACATCACACAGACTCTACAAAGGCTAAGAAAGTACAGCAGTTTATGAAGTGTGGGTGTACCACTGCTTTTCGAAAGGGATTCTATTTTTTAAATTTGAAGGGGTTATCTGGTTCTCTTAGGAGGACTTGCTTCTAAAGGATCTGGTGGCTACAAAATTCCTTAACACCGGCCTGTATTACAGAGGGTGGGGGACTGTTTTTGTTTTTAGGGTGGAGGACAAGCACTTTTGTTTTCAGGGTGGAGACTCTCTGGACAATAAAAACAAAGATGTGCCCAGCATCGGGTGGCTCAGATGGGCTTTCGGGGGAGCCAGTGTGTTTGTCCTGGGGGGCGGGGGTGCTGAGCTGCCCGTGGTAAGCTGACCCCCCAGGCCTTCCCTCCTGAGCGATCACTGCCCCGCCCCCGATGTTTTCGATGGGCGACAGCTGCTCCGGGAAGACTTTGCCGGTGGGTGCTGTGGCTGGAGAAGGCTGGTTCTGAGCGGTGGAGTGAAAACTGCCAGAGAAGGGGTCTGCACACTGAAGGTGTCCCCTAAATGTCCGCCAGCCTGCAGACTGTTTCAGTGAAGAGCATGCCCCTGGGCGGGACAGCAGTCACTCCACAGCGACATCAGCAGACAAGGTGACATGTTCTTACTAAGTTTAATACTTGTCAAATCGGGTTCTCTATGTTGCTTATTCCATTTCACCAATCCTAGTAACAGGTACTTCCTGCAGGAAATCAAGGGCTTTGATGAGAAGGCCAGGACTCTCCTTAGACCTTCACACAAATACCACAGCACAGCATCCAGGGGTCTCAGGGAGGTTTGCGCTCAATACAGAAAAAGTGTGTGTGTGGGGGGCGGGGGGGGGGGGGGGCGGGGGCGGCGGAGGGGGCTGAAGAGGACAAGGCATCCTGGAGGTGGCTTCAGGGTTTAGAGCAGGGGTGGGGAACGTCGGGCCCTCGGGCCGGGCCGTATGAGGCCCAAGAAATCATTAGCTCTGGCCCTGCCAAGGCAACTGCAGGTAGGACTCGAAATTCAATAAATCTAGGAGCGTTTTCCATAGCAACGTCAGTTTATATTAAGTGAATTATATTAAGCAAATGATGTTATAAATATCCAAATGGCCCTTGGCAGAAAAAAGGTTCCCCACCCCTGAGTAAACAGGAGGGCTCCCGCAGGCTGGGAAGAAAAGAGCATTTCTGGGGAAGGGAAGAGCAGGATCTCGGCTGGGAGAGTGGAAGCAACGGCCCAAGCCACACTGACCTGGAAACGTCACACCCTGCTCTGACGCTCTTTCCTCCTGCTCCTCTGGGGCAGAGAAGGGAGCCCAACTGTTCGGGAAGGTTCTAGATCTTCTCTAGACTTGCCCCACCCCATCACTCTAACTCTCCACGTCATTCCCTGGCACTCCGTCCCTACCTCTCCTCTGCCACCCTCTGTGACTCAACTCCCGCCCTCCTTTCAATCCAGTTCTTCCTCGTTACCACAGCCGGTTCTGAAAGGAAACCTAGTCACCAGGTGTTGTCCCACGCCTGCCCGTTTCCAGAGAAAAGACTCTTTTAGCAAAACAGGCGATAAATGTAAGCCTCACCTCACCTACACCACAAACTATGAAAACGCCAATGCTCAGGTACCATGAAGGCCGAACACACACGTACAGGGACAGATGCGTTCTCCTTCCTGTCAGACCCGCCACTTCCAGCTCCCGTGGGCTTAAACACTTGGCCTCATCTTTATTTGCCTGATTTTGTTCCTCTGAGATACAGTTGGTGCTTGCACATACAGAAAATGCCTAACATTTGAGATAACGTTCTAAAGTCCTGTGCAAATATAGCAAGCACCCCATGTAAACTGTAGCAGACTTCTAAAGTTTGAATTTGGTACCCAATTGGCTAATGGTATATTGTAACTTAAGAAAAAAGCCACTCATACTCAAATATAGTTACACTTAGTGGGGGCCCTGTAAACCTCACTGTGCAAAGGGCTCTTCCAGGAATGCGTCCTGCTTCTGTGGGAAATCACTACCACCCCGCCCCCCACAGCAAGCCTCAGAATTCCTTTGAATGAAGGAGCCCATTTTCTCTGAAACTACAGGAAAGCCACTTGGTAACCATGGTAACAGATACAAAAATGCTTTTTACTTATAATTGAATTCTTATTAAAAATGACAACTGGTTGTTTTTTTTCTTCCTGGATTTCAAGTCTATTAAAGGATTTGATTGCAAAAAGGAAGTCAGTACATAGGGAATAGATGCATTTACACTGAGTGGCCAGATTATTATGATCTCTGAACACATAATAATCTGGCCACTCAGTGTAGATCCTATATAATAAAAGGCTAATATGCAAATTGTCCCCTCGACCAGGAGTTAGACCAGTAGGCAGGCCGGCCAACCGCCCAAGTCCCCTCCCCCTGGCCAGGCTGGCCGGACGCCACCCATGCACAAATTCATGCAATCAAATCTTTTAATAGACTTAAAATCCAGGAAGAAAAAAAAAACAGTTGTGTGTGTGTAAATACACACACACACACACTGAGTGGCCAGATTATCATGCGTTCAGAGGTCATAATAATCTGGCCACTCAGTGTATAAATTCCAGTTCAATGTTGCCAGCCCTTTCCCAAACTCAGTCTCTCAGTGCACCAGTCTAGGTATGGCCTGGTTCCTGACTTACTAAAATTTCCAATTAAGGAATTTATAGTGAATTTAAGTATCTGCCTCTCAGATCCACTACAATGGTTCGGTGGACCACCTAGGACTCTGGAGTGGCCTGGGCCAAGAGGCAGGGATCAGGCTGGTAAAGAGAGCGGGTCCCAGGGAAGGAGGACGTGGAGGAGGGGCAGTGACGGAGAGCCGGACCCCAACTAGACGCATTCAGCCCACAATCTCAGATGCTACCAATAAATGACCGGGTTTTTAAAAAAAATGTCCTGCTCTTCAAAATAACGTACAAAGAGAACACAATGGTAAGGCCACACAAATACAACTTATGAGATTACATTGATCTGTCAGTGTCACCACAGTCCAAAGACAGGCTTAGTATTCTAAAATAGTGTGATGAAGACTTAGAAACAAGCCCTCAAGATCCTTCTCGTGAAGGCAAACAGGAGTAACAAAACGTTGTAAAAATAAGGTAATCGATAATAGAGCAAGTGGAAGTACCACCTATCAGCAGAAACCTGTATCGGACTTGCTACAGACACCATCAGAAACTAGATGGCCTCGTCAGACGTGTGAGGACACACAAAAACCCACGGATACTCATCTTCATTTTCACTGTTATCATCTCATTTACAAACTGCTGATTTTAAAAGTTAAGTCTTCACACTGATCTAAAACATTATATTAAATCTATAATGACCATAAAGAGAGAGGAAACAATGGACTAATTGTGTTCATCGCTGATAAACATTACTTTAAGTCAATCACTTTACATTTGTGGGACTATAACAGGAAATTTTTAAACTTATTCTGAACTACCATATTTTCAAGGTTGAACAGGAAGCAATTACAAAAAGGACTGGTTGTTTTGAAATCTGAACCCCAACTTCTCACTGGAATTAAGTGGGCAGCATTTTAAACGTACAGTGACCGGGCATCGTCCCAGACCAATGGAGTCAGAGCCACGGGCGAGGGGCTGGCTCCAGGCTGTTCCAAAGGTAGCTGAGGCTGGGAGGGCCGGTGAGCAGCACAGGCCAGTTACTGCCCTCCTCTCCAAATATTCAGGTAAGTTACCGATTCGTTCAGAAAGCAAAGCAAAGCAGAGCTTTTCTAAATATCCAGATTATCACTAAGAGAAACAAGCACTACGGCAAGCACTTGTAATTGTTTCTTAAAAACAGAAAACTGCAAACATTTTAAAGGAGAAAGGAGACTGCGGCGTCACCGGCCAGCTCCGCTGCAGCCACTCGCGTGGGTGAGAGGTGAACTTCACCTGTCCGGCGCAGAGATGGCAGGGCTCAGCTGCTCCACAGCGGAATGCCGGCCACCCAGGAAGAAGCGCCTCATTCTACCAGGACTTGGAAGTACATTCTCTTCCAAGTGGAGGCAGGGCAATGCCACGAGTGCAGGAGGACTTCCGATTTCACTGTGTTCTGGGCCTGACTCCCACTGCCATGTGTCACCTGCCAGTCACTCGTTTTACCACCTTCATTGTCACTGAACTTCTCTGGAGCTCACTTTTCTCATCTGTAAAATGAGGACTCTTGTAACCTCACAGGCTTGTGTTGAAAGTCAAATAACACGGTGCCCCAAACAGTACCCAGCAGCTAGGAAGCAGCTTATCTGAATGACAGATACTATTATATCAAGATTATCAAACAAGAGAGCTGCAAAGTCGCTTAAAGTTAGTCTCATTTGGAAAGGACAGAATTATACTTTTGTTCATGCAAAGGTAGTGTACAGCTCAGCTGATGTTATTTTAGACACTCACAATCAGTTTCTGGAATCTGTCATTCGATATTTACTGTACCCCTTCTCTCAGCCAGCACCTTCCTGGCCCAAGGGAAACAGCAGTGAGGGAGGCAGTCACAGAGCCTCGCCCGGAGAGGTTTCCCTCTGGAGGTCTTCACCCAGGAGAGGGCTCGGAGGTGGTAGGGTTCTTGAGGAATTTGGAAACTTAGAAACAACCATTTGCTGGTTGACTGGCAGCTGGATATGGAAACAAGGATGGTTTTGAGATCCAGGAAGTGCCAAAAGGAAGGATGAATTTGCCACTAAGGGACTCGGTCTTGTCTGTGGCAGGTCGGAGATGTCATCAGTGATGTCACACCCACAAGTGGATGTACAGCTTGGAGAGGCCGGGGAAGAGACATAAACTGAAGACAAGACACACTTGATAGGATTCATCTAGGGAAGTCTCTGGACTTAAACGTTTCATTCTCTTTAATTCTGTCCACATTAGAAACAGATAATGATGTCAATGAACTATATTTCTCCATATACCTCTACTTTCCAGATTCTTTCTTATGTAAGAAATTCTGCCTGATTAAAGGTCTACAGTTAATAAAAGTTATTTTCATTCCAGAAGTTCACCATTTTAAAACAGGCAGTCCATACTGGATAAGTATCAAGGCAGAAGCCTAATAACAATGTTTGAAAATAGTGAGATACATTAAAGCATGCTTAAGCCATTAATTCCCGGCTGCATTACGCCGGAGGGCAGCGACAAGGGCAGGGGGTCCCTCCCCCTGCCGTGTGCCAGCCTCAGCACAGGTGGGTGCACCAACAAGGATGGCAGGGAGCCGAACTCGCCCAGGCACTGACGGGACCGGGGTTTCTTCCGATGCAGCAGGAACAACATGCTGTTCCTGTTAGCAGGATTAGATATCGCTATTTTAAAAACGGTCTTTTCAATGTGTATTTTGAAAGTTACTAATTTTGTGAAACCTGATTTCAGACAAGTCACAAGCACCAGAATAAAAAGATAGTCTGTGCTATCATTTGTAAAGCACAATCTAGTTAAAAATATTTCAGACCATATTCTTTAATATAACTGGGAACATCAAATAACAAACTGTATCTTCCAACATAGACAAAAATTCAAAAATAAATTATAACTGTGGACTAAAACATAGTATTAAGAGAAGAAAAGCCTTTTTGTGAGCACCCAAATAATTCCTCCTCTGTATCCAGCGGCACAAAAGCATTTTCAGCTTCCAGGTTTCGAAAAAACCCTGTTGGAACCACAGCTCCCTCCCGTCCCCGCCTCTCCTTTCTTAATTCTCCCACAGCTCAAAAAATGAGATGGAGAACCTGGTATTTATCTTCCGGCACCATCAGCAGTTTTCCCCTCTCAGATTTCTATGTGGCTCTTTATTTGCTATTTGCAAGTTAGCTTGTTGGAGCTTTACCACTAATACTCAGAAGCAGTAAAGCGAGCCTCTTGTAAGTGGTGTCTCTCCATCAAACCTCACTGGGGTTCTTTCGAAGACAACGACCGAAGGGAATTAAGACTTCGAAGGCTACGGACAACAGGTATGGAAAAGGGAAGCTTTTAAAAGCTTAGCGGCCTAAAGATAGCTCTTTAAGTACCATTTAGTTGGAATTTTAAGTTGCAAATCTGTTCTTAAATAGTACTTTTGATATAAATAAATCTTGCTAAGACTGATTTTACTCTTTAGTAACATCTACTGCAGACATTCTTTCGGCGGATGGTTCAAATATAGCACCCGGTTCTGCTCTGTACGCACTGTGCTTGGAACCATGAGAGAGTCAGTTAGTTCCGTCCTTAGAGCTGTTTGCTTACTGGCACAGTATTTCTCCACCACCACCACCACCACCACCACCACGGACACAAAGTGTGCCTTTATTCTCCGCCCGGCAGAAATCTGAGAGAACAGGCCACAAACTGCATCGTGCTGTGGCCGGAAAGGAGAGAAACGAACGGTTTCGTGGTGCTACACAAAGAGGCCCGTGGACTGTTACCAAAGCGGCAGACCAGCGGCCTGCTTTTCGGACCCGTTCTTTTGCATACGTTCTCCAGGCCGAAGAAAGCATCCCAAGCCCAATACCCAACAGCAGCGGGCGCTATGCTAACTGCATGCAGCGTCATATTGCTATGCGGATTCTGCTGTCTGTAATTTATCACAGCCAGTACTTGTTAATGAAGACGAACAAGCTGTCTGGGAGTCCGAAGTACACTGAAATTCATAAACTGTACTGGCTAATGAGAAAAAAGGGCTATAATCGGGGAGCTGAGCATAGATTGATCAACACATACAGGTTACTCAACCAAAGTGAAAAGACAGAAATGAGACACGCTCAGAGAATGTTAGCAGCAGCCTCGCTCTGCAGAATCTCAGCTGAAAATGGTCCGGAGAAGGCAGTAATTGAGTGAGCTGGCTGGAGCTCCTAGCCCAAACCTGAAGACAGCTATTATAAGCTGTAAACATGCACTTCAGTGTTTTCTTAGAAACTTTTACTTTTGTTCTGTTTTGGTCTCGGTATGTAAAGAAATAAACTGATGGCAGGCACAGCCTAGGCACTCTGATCCCTAGAGTAAGACTGAGTCTTAAGAATTCAAAATCTAGGGGAAATTCTCTCCTGAAATTGTACATTTCACATTTTAACATTATGAATAAAAATAGATCAGTAGGATTCAGCTAGCTCTGGATTTAACTTCTTAGAAAATCAATGTTAGAACTACAGAAAAGTCCTGACTTAGTCTCCAAAGCTAAGCCATTTGCCCAACTGATACCCTCTGGAGTCCTTTTTTTTTTTTTTTTTTTGGTGGGAAAGGGAGTGAAGTTGATATTTAAAGGTGCGCCATGCCTTCAGATGTAGCAGTTTTCCCAGCTTCCCACGGGAAGCACCCCGGGGTGGATTTCACACCTGGGGTACTGGGGTAGCGGGAAAAACGCCCAGGCTGGAGGGAGGTGGGAAGAGAGGGGAAGATCTGGATTCTGACCACCTGCTGCTGAGACCTGGGTGGCATTGGGTGATTTACCTCCTAAATAGGCTAACCTGAAAAAATGATGATGTACAAGATCATATCTACAGTTTCTTTCAGCTCTAAGATTCTATGCCAGTGAATACAATCAGCTTAAGGAAGGAAAAGAAATTGCCATGATATAAAAATAAATATGACATTTACTTGTCAGATAGAATAAAAATACTAATAACACTGTCAATTATAATTTATTGTGTACTTGCCATGGGGGTAGATAGTGCTCTAGTCCTTAAAATGCAGACATATTTAACTCCATGACACAGGTCCTCTACTCCTCCCATTTTCCAGCAGAGGAGACTGAGGCTCAGAGAGGTTCTGGAAAGCCACGGTTTGACCCACACGTACTGCCTTTTGTCAAATATATATGACTCACGATAGAACACACTGTTCAAAATTTAATTGCTGTATTTCAGAAACCACTGCATTTCTCAAGGAAGGCAGTAGTGCTGCCAGGCTGAAACAGCCAGGCCACAAAGTGCTAGCTTTTCCCTTGGAAAAAATGAAGTGTTACATTATTTTTGGTACCCTTTCACAGACCAGTAACGATGTGGTTATTTCTGTTGAGCATTTCTGAGACTCGACGTCCCTTCTGGGGAACGGTTGGAAGAACCGGTTTTGCAGCAGACTGCTGCATTTGGGTCAGGAAAGGATTCTGGTCCCAACTGGAACGGGCCTCACGTTCTCGTAGCGAGCACAGTAGCTTAATTGTGCCGGTAGCGTGACTGGCCCGCTTCTGAGTACCTGGTGCCTGAAGTGGAAGAAGTGCCACCCTCGGTAAGGACTTCGCAAATGTTTATTAACTAGAACTCAGGGAAAATCGTGCAGGTGCCGGACTTCTCTCCACTCCTTTCCTCTCCTCCTTCCACAGCCCCCCTGGGTCATACTTGGAGGAGGTACTTGGTGGGCGCTTAAAAAATACTTGTTTAAAAAACCATCTTTTGAATACTTAAAACTTTTCTAAAATATCAATTAACTAGTAGCCCGTTTGCACGAAGATTCGTGCAATAGACCTTCATTCACCTGGCTGCCTGCACCAGTTTTCTGCCGGCACCGGGGACCCAGGCCTTGGCTGTGGCCACCGCCTTCTGCCTTCTTTCAGGGTCCGGGCTTAGCCCCGGGCGGTGGCCTTGGGCTCGGCCGCACCCAGTGTCCCTGCTACCGATCGCAGGTGCCGACTCCCAGTGGTCTCCTGCGATCGGCGCAGGCTCCCCGCTGGCTCCCAAGGCCAGGAAAGCCTCGGACGGCTTTCCAGGCCTTGGGCTCGGCCGGCTGCACCCCAACGTCCCTGCAACGGTTTCCTGGTGGGCGTGGTTGATGGGCGTGGCTTGGTTGGTGGGCATGGCTTGGGCGTAGGGAAGGTGCGGTCAAGGTAAGATGTATATTTAGGGGTTAATTTAAACTATTCTTTTCTATCTTACTATCTATAGAATATTTTAACTTAAAACAAAGTAAGTTTTAAAAATCTAAAATGCAATTAAAATTCCTTGCCAGATCTTATAGCTGGAATGTGGAATACCTACATCTCGGAACAAGGTGCACGCCCACTTTGCAGACGTGAGCACAGCTGAAGTTTTGAAAAGAACCGAGTGGACAGCTCCCTGCTTCCCGCCATCCACCAGCACAGCCGCCCGGTCACCCAGCGGGTGGAGCCCCGGAAGGCCTGGTGAGCCTTTCCCCTGCGCAGCCGCCTCCACGTCCACGGCGGGGCCTGGCCACTCGGCTCCCCCGCACACGGAGCCTTTTCTTCACGCTTTCTCTGCCTCAGTCCTCATCTGCCTTCTCTCCCCAGCCTTCGTTACTTGGTCCTCCCCTGCACAGAATCTCCCATTCTGACCGAGAGCCGTCCTAATTAAGCCCGGGATTTTCTGGGTGGACAGCTGACGCTCAAGTCATGGCCTCTATGTGTCTCCAGCTCCTTGCTTTCGCCCTGGCCTTCTGTGGGGTCTCTGGAGTGCTGGCTGCCACCCTGCTGCCCAACTGGATGGTGAACCTGGACACGGGCTCCAACGTCATCACGGCCATCGTGCAGCTGCAGGGGCTGTGGATGGACTGCACGTGCTACAGCACCGGCATGTTCAGCTGCACCCTCAAGTTCTCCGTTCTGGCCCTCCCCACCCACGTGCAGGCCGCGCGGGCCACCATGGTCCTGGCCTGTGTCCTGGCCGCTTCGGGGATCTGCACTGCCACGGTGGGGATGCAATGCATTCGCTTAGGAGGGGACGGAGAGAGCAAGAGCCACGCTGCCTTTGCTGGAGGCCTCTGCCTCATGACCGCGGGCATCTCGGGCTTAATACCCACGGTGTGGTACACGAAGGAGATCATCGCCAACTTTCTGGACCTGACAGTTCCAGAGAGCAACAAGCATGAGCCGGGAGGAGCCGTCTACATCGGATTCATTGCCGCCTTGCTGCTGTTGGTCTCTGGCACCATTTTCTGCACGTTCTGCCTGAAAAAGGACCCAGAGGCGTGGCTCCCGCCACCCAAGCAGCAGCGCCCCCCCGCCGCCAAGCCGGAGGGCAGCTCAGCTTACAACCTGAAGGACTACGTGTAGAGCAATGTGGAACCCACATGGAGCTTTTAGGTGCCTGCTGGGACTTTGTCTTTATTTTAGATTAAAATACACACACACACACACACACACACACACACCAGGATTACGCTTAACTTTCTCCACAAAGATTTTAAACACTTTAAAATTGGCAAGATTATTTAAAATGCTAACAAACTCTCATGTACAACTATACCTGTTCTTTAAGACTGTTCTTCCATCCCTGTTTTCATGGGTTATCTAAAAGTTTATAATTGGAAGAGACTCTGATTATATTAATAAGGCAATGTATTGATAGCTTTTCTTCCCTTTTAAGGTAACCTGTTGATACATTTTCTGAATTGGTACTTAACTGGGTTTTAGAAAAGAATTAAATTGCCAGGTGTGAGAAGCACCTGGCCCTGGTGTGAGGTCAGGGACAGCCTGCGTTTGCTGTCTGGGTGGCGACCCACAGGAACTTGCTTCTGTTTCCCGGTGGCACGGCACATTCGGGACAGACGTCACCCAACCAGCCACCCCAACTCCCTCTCTATTGGGAACTCGCTGTCCCTTTTTTCATTTTAGAAAAGTATCTACATACACCTGTGAGAACCGACAAGGTGACGTTCGAAGATGAGGCGGAACTGGAGGAAGAACGCTGGGAGAGACCACCACAGCGAAGCCAAACAGGCCGAACTCCTCCCTCCGGGGCTTGGGACATTAGGTAAAGCTGGTGACGACAGCAGTTTGTCGGCCAGGCTCCAGAGGCCCTCGCCTGCTGCCGGCTGGTGGCTTCTCCAGACGAAGTCACCCAGACACAACTTACCCCATCTCCTCTACTCGCTCACTGATTGGATGACAAAGGCTACTTTTAAGTTGTCATTTTGTTCTCAAGCTCGACCCACATTAACAAAAACATCTGAGTTAATGGGATGTGCAAGTAATTTTTAAAGTATAAAGAATGCTTTTAAAAATGTAAGTTAAATTATCTCGAGTATTTCAAATATTTTAACAAGAAAATAAAAACTGAACTTTTTGATGTGCAAAAGAAACATTGCAATGGTTGTTCCTTATAACTTGTTAATTCAAGCTCGGTCACTGCTCACAAGATAATGGTAAATGGGGGAAAAGAACATTTCTCCGCATATAAATAATTCAGGGATGGGAAGAATACCTTTTATGTGAGTAAAGATTGTTCATTTGTTCATACAGAAGTAGAGACTAAAATATTTTATGCCTGTTTCACTAGGTAGATCATCATTCTCTTCTCCAACAATGTCATCAGCTATTAATGGAACACTCAAATGAAAAGGCGCTCTTTCACGTATGGATTAGAAAGGTAATCACTGAAAGAGAAGCTTAAATGACTTTAAAGTATGCATTCCTTCTGAGTGGTCAAAATATTTTCTAAACAAATGTTTTAAAATACTTCTAATAAAAAGAAGATTTTAATGCAGATTAATGGGATAGGATTGCTTTGACACCTATATGGTTCTTTCATTTTGCTTAATGTGACTGGCTTTATGTATATGCAGTCTACATACCCAATAGTCCTATACTAAAAGTTTACTTTATATCCTATATAATAAAGAGCTCATTGCTAATTAGAACGACTCTCTGGACGACCTTCTGGACAAAGCCAGGGCTGTGAGGGCCGGCCGAGGCCGCGAGGGCCGAGCCCCTTGCACAGATTTCGTGCATCGGGCCTCTAGTATTCTATATAAGTGTATCTATACTTCAAAAATAACTTATATTTATTTTTGGAATATTTTCTTCCTAAATACATACAGGAGTGTTCTGAACTCTCAGAAAAGCAGCCATTTCATGCAAGTAACATTACCACACTAAGTTCTCTCCAAAAAATGGAAAAAACATTCACAATAAATAAGGTTGATGTAGCTTTTGCTAATATTCTCTAATAGAAATCACACAAAAATACTGATTTCTTTTTTTGAGGACTGGATGACCATATACCTTATCTTCCATACTGAAATAATTTAAAGTGTAAAAAAGGATAATAATAATAATAATAATACCACCATGACCAGGGCAACATGGATAAAAGTGGGCATTTGGTCATTCTAAATAAGGGGAGAGAAATTAGGGTAAAAACTGTGATTTTTATTCATATTGTGATTTTTATGGTTCTGATTCAGGAGAGGTAAAGGAAAACTTCTGGTACAGTTTGCATATAAGACTAGATCCTAGAGATCATTCCTAGGACACATCCTCAGAAGAGCAATGGATACAATTGAAATCCTAGTTCTGGTGTAGTAAACACACCAGCAGAAGCTCACCTCCGGCTTGGGAACAAACGCCCGGCCCGGAATGGTGAAGACGTGCTGGACGCGGCAGAGGTACTGGGCCATCACGGACAGGCGGCTGCGCTGCTTGCTCCCCGTACTGGCTGCAAGTCTCTAGGAAAGCCAAAAGGGAACGTTAGCAAATAACTACCCCAGTCTGATCAGAACCAAAACATGAACACTGACAGAAAATGTCAGAGTAACTCAAGTGACCCGTGAACTACGCTCAACCACACAGCAAATTAGGAACAAGCACAGGAAAGCTGCAATGAGATAAAATTTCATTTCCACAAGATGAACAAAATTTAAATGACACGACAGAGAACCTGGGCGAAGTTAGTACTGGTGAGTATTTGGAGCAACAGGAACTCTCACAGTGCTTGTGGGAGGGAAACTGGTACAAGCACTTTGGACCGTAACTCGATAATATACATATTAAAGCTGAAGTCAAGTCAACCCCTGTGGTCCTTTAGGTTCACTGTTAGGAGTTTATACAGTTACACAAGGAGATGTGTGTAAGAATGAATGTTCACTGCAACATTATAGGTAATATTAAGAAAGTGGAAAACGAAGGGCCATCACAGGTGACTGCATAAGTAAATTGTGGTAATTTGACAACGGTAAACTATTAATAACAGTTAAAGTGAGTAGCAATGATTACCAAGACAGATCCCAAAAATAGAGTAAAAACTACTAATTAAGTGCAGAAAATATATATGACTTCATTTATATAAAAACTTCAAAAGATTACTTCTGAGTGTGTGTGTGTGTGTGTGTGTGTGTCTATATCTGCAGTGCAAGAAAAAAAAATGCACAGGAATGATGAATAGAAATTTTAACAAAGTACAACTCATGGAAGGGACAGAAAGGGAATAGAAGAGGGCTCTAAACATATCTACATTATTTTATTTCTTCGGGAAAAATGGCAGTATGTTAAGACTGGACAAAGCTGTCTTGGAAAAAAAATATTAGGCAGAGCCCTGGCCAGGTGGCTCAGTTGTTGAAGCGCCGTCCTGTGCACCAAGGGCTGCGGGTTCGAGTCCCAGTCAGGGCACATACCTAGATTGTGGATTCGATCCCCAGTTGAGGCGCGTTTGGGAGGCAACTGATCGATGTTTGTCTCTCACATCAATGCTTCTCTCTCTCTCTCTCCCTCCCTCCTTCCTCTCTCTAAAGTTAATCAATAAAAACATGTCTTTGGGTGAGGGTTAAAAAAAAACCTAGGTATACTTCTCTTTCTAAAACGTATCCTGCTTCTCCGGGCTCTGAGAGTTCACCAGACGTTGCACAGCTCTTCTGAGACGCAGGGTCACGTACGGAGCAGTCCTGGGGCAGGGGCGAGGCGGCGAGCCTCGCTGCCCAGAGCAGTGCTCCTGGAGTCGTGTTTACTGCGGGCCTTTCCCTTTCCTGCTTCACGGCCCTCTAACAGCCCCTCACTTTGCCGCTTCTAACCCGCTGTGCACATGACAACCGCACAATTTGGCTTCTAAGGTGTTTTGCCTTAAGCAAGAATAAAAAGTAGGTTTCAATCTGAGAAGCTGAGAAAACTTCCTATGGGCTCAGTTAACTGTAGACTTTGTAGCATCTGTTTCGCTATTCAGAAGCCACCCTCAGCTCATCCCTTTTTATTTAAATGTCTGGCTCCTGTCTGTGTTTAGACAGTTGAAATTACTGGGAAGTTGAGTTTATGGCAAGTGATGACATGCTGCAGTATATCTGACAAAATAAACTCTTCCTGACTAAAATGTGAAACCAAAGAGTATACATATATTCTCAAGCCAATATAAAAAATATAGAGACAAAAAATGGAAGTACAGATTTAAGTTAAAAACTAAGGTCAAATGGTCAGAAAAAAAAAAAAAAGCGCTTAATTTTACCCCTGGTAAAAAATTAATTGAAAATGCACTGTGCAAACTGGCACAATTCAAAGCAGTTGTATAAAACTAAAATCTACCATGAACATAATCACAAAATTAGAATATAAGCCGAAAGAAATACCCAGATTTTAAAAAGTATTATTTCATCCTGGATTTTCTTCCAATATGGCACTTTACATCTGAAATGTATGTTTCCACAGATGAATTCAGAGATTTAAAAATCACTTTAACCAAAAAGCAAACCAGTGAGGCACAGAGGGTAAGCTAACTGGATACGGAGACACATCTGAGCCTGTTTCTCTTCGAGTGCGGTGTGTCCTCTCCTGCCAGGGGAGGGGCTGTCCTGACCCTTAACTTGACCCACCCAACCTCGCAGCCAATACAGCCATGGTGTGGGGACGAAACCTTGCGAACCACATGGCTCAATTGAGAAGAAAGCAGCACACATATAAGAAAAATTCAAGCTACTGACCAAAGAGCTCGGCAAAGGGCTTCATTAAAAGCTAGCGTAAGAGTTAAATGGCCAATCACCTGCTGGAACATGAACTGGCATTTCTGTGGTGTATATATTACAGGTAAAGCTATGAAAATCCAAACTCCATTAGAAGACAGATTATTGCAACAGCAAAAGGCCAGGAAACCAAACCAGCTAATTTTTCACTAAAAGGAAATACCTAACCTTTGAGCTTTTAAAAGCATTCTGAGTCTAAGAAAAAAAAAAGGGGTCAAAGAATTCACAAGGACAGTATTACTTTTTTCCCTTATTCATCTAAAAAATTTTTAAGTACAAGGAGAAAGAATTGGCTTATACTTGAGAAGTGAAACCACCACACATCAGGGGCAGAGAGAAGGACGTAATTAATGAAGAGGTGACTCCCTCCTGCTGGGGATGTGACCATTAACCAGCCAGGGTCCCTGGAGATGGAGGAGAGACGAGGCTGATGCTGGACCCGGAAGGAAAAGACCAGAGGTCCAGCCGCGTGGAGAAGCTGAACATCATGACTTCAGCAGGAAACAGGTGACCTGTGTTCACGTTCAGCTTTCCCTGTAATGGGCTCATGACCTTTTGGAAACCATTAAATTACTTGGAGCTTCGGTTTCATCATCTATAACCGAAACACGAGGTTAGGCGAGATTTGTTAAGGTATCACTTATTGCTACCGAGTCTGATTCTATTTTACGAGCTGTAGCTTGATCGTGTCTAAATGTCCCTTAATGTGTGTGGGCTGAATTCATGCATTCAAGCCTTGCAGTCTTACAGAGAAAGAAGAGGACCATGCTCATTCGTTTTGTAACTCACAAAGCCAAGCCAAGCAAATGTTTAAAAGTGCTTTCTGTGGGTACAATACAGATTTTCAAATATGACTGTTAAGAGCAAAGAGAGGGCATATAAGAAAAGGGTGCTTTATATTCTCCCACGGAAACTCCGACGTGCAAACTGTCAGTCAGTCAGAGGACCAGCGTTTCCCGTACTTCCAAAGCATTTCTTAAATTACAGACCCACTATAAACGCTTTTCAATATTCACACTAAAATTCAACCAAAATCAACTTTCTTTGT
Organism: Eptesicus fuscus; assembly: GCF_027574615.1. NCBI lineage: Eukaryota > Metazoa > Chordata > Mammalia > Chiroptera > Vespertilionidae > Eptesicus > Eptesicus fuscus. Next base: position 91,896,356 of record NC_072482.1, read on the forward strand.
TAAAAAAATAATTGCATATGAAGTTGGAGCAACACTATTATTAATAACCACAACTGACACTCAGTCACAAAACATCACTCCACCTCTTAAGCCTCTGTGCCTTGCTCTTTCTCCCCAAAGAATCAGAGTACATAGTACTTTGCATCTCCATTGTTATTCAAGAGCAGAAACACCATAATAATCATGTCAGCTGAGAAAAAACACCCAAGGACAAATCCAAAGGTTGAGAAAACCAACACAGAAAGCTGTTCGCATGGCCTCAATTCAAACCAACAGAAGAGACTTAACAGAGTCGTGAGCAGGAAGTGATAAAGACCTTGGGAAAGTGGGCACGGCTCCTTGGAGCCCCTAACAAACACACACGGGTCTTATTACACTTTTGTGATGGGTTTTATGGCCAAATACTCTAGGGCAAAGTCTCTCAGTCTCAGCCATTCTAGGGCTGCAGCACGGGGAGGGGGGACACAGAGAGCCCAGAGATCTCCTGGACTTGAGCGGACAGAGGCTGGAGGTGTGGGAGGTGCAGCAGCCAGCACTCATGGGGCAGACCACTGGAGGAACGGGAACACACACAGGGTGGGGAGTGGGAGAGAGAGTAAGGAAGGAAGTGAGGGAGAGCTCCTGAGATAATTAATGCTCTTCAAGTCTTAGGCGGTGCACAGATCTGTGAGCGCTTGAGGTTAACTAACTCCTCAAGGCTTGGCAGGCTGGAGAAAATACACTCGGAGAGCAGGACTAAAGGAATTCACAAAGAACTGGAAAGAGTTTGCATCCCCAACAGCTAAAGTGGAGGGGCCTTGAATCCACAGGGCACTGGGCAGATTTCTCAGAAAGGTCCTGACTTAGTAGTGGGACTTACTTAGCCTCAGATTAATGGCTGCTGTGTGGTGAATTTGAAGAGACAGCAATTGGAATTAATTTTTTACGTATGGCAAATTACTAATTCTTTTTTTTTTTTAAACTCAACTGCATTTCATTTACTTTTTAAAAAATTAATTAATTTATTTTCACAGGTATTTTCTTTTTTAAAAAAATTGATTATGGTATCACATAATTGTCCTCATCCCCCAATTCCCATCCCAAACCCCTCCCCACGTATGCCCCCACCCCCCTGTTGTCCGTGACCACTGGTTAGGCTTATATGCATGCATACAAGTCCTTTGGTTGTTCTCCCCCCCTTTTCATAAGAGTTAACCAAATTCTTTTCATAAGAGTTAACCAAATATGCATGCATTTGCTAAATAATGTCTTTCTCTGCTGATTTATAATCTCATTGTTATCCTATACTAAGCTGCCTAACTCAGGGCCCTCTAACCTAGCCTTGGTCTGTCTCATGCTGTGTCACGGTGCTTTATTACAGCCTCAGACATTTTGACACTCGATAGGCAAGTCTCTCAGCACTCTTCCAAAATGTCTTACCCATTCTTCAGGTCAATTTCTCCACGTGATCCCTGGAACTTAACTATGTTTTGAGATGTTATATAAACAATATATTTCTAAATAATATTTTTTACTTCTCTTTCCAATAATGATATATTTTATTTGCTTCAACCCCTATTGTATTTAGTGTCTTGTTTATTCATCACTAATTCAATCCTAAAGTCTCCCCAATGTTCATTATATGCAAACATGATAGGTATTTTATGAAATTTCTGATCTGCTGTGATGTGGACTGAAGATTCCCTCCTCTCTAGTATTGGACCTTCCGTTCCCAGATTTCACACCACCTTTCTTCTGTGGCTCCAATCAGACCAGTGCTTACACAGGCTTCTGTCATTATGCCACAGGATGATAAAGGTCAATGAGGGCAGACTTTCCAGTAAACAGTGCTAGGTTCACTAGGCTCATAGGTAACAGTATTAAAATTGCTTTCTACTTCAACCATCCACAACAATCAACCCTAAGTGGATTACAGACATACAGTTAAAAGGTAAAAGAATAAAGCTTCTAGAAGATAACGTAGACAAATACCTTCATGACCTCAGGCTATAAAATAATTTCTTCAACAAGACACAAACAGCACTAACCATCAATTTAAAGTTATGAACGTCAGCCCTTCAAGACACTGTAAAAAGAAAATAATAACATGCCACAGTGGAAGAAGATCTGCAACACATTTAACTAATAAAGGACGAGCAAGGGGAATATGTTAGAACTCCTCCAAATCAACGAGAAAAAGACAAGCAACCGACAGAAGACTCAGTAAAAGGCACGTACTTCACAAAAAAGAGCTTACCCAAAAGGCCGATAAACATGTAAGAATCATTAAAAACCAGCAAAGACAGAATAAACCACAGTGACACACCATTCCCCCAGATTGACAAAAAAAGGGCAAATTAGGCAAAAGCACGTACTGACAAGGATATAGAGCAAAATGAACTGGTGGGAATACAAACAGGCTCAATGACTTTTGAGAACAATTTAGTATTAACTAGTAAGGGTGAGAATTTGCAGACCTTCCAATCCAGCGCTTCTATGTGCTATGTGCTCTGCCTGACATTATATACACACACACACACACACATATGAATGTTCATGACAGTTTTGCTCGTAATAACAAAATACTGAAACTATACAGGGTCTCCAAACAGGAGAATGGACAGGCAAATTACGACACAGTCAATGAGTGAGTAGTATCCTATCTAATAAAAGAGTAATATGCAAATTAACCGTCACTCTGCAACAAAAATGACAGCGCCCATAGCCACAAGATGGCGGCGCCCAGTCTTCTCAGCCCCGCCAGAGTCCCCCAGTCTCAGGGAGGGCTGCTGCTGAGAGCCTGCAGAGTAAGCGGCCTGGAGGAATGCTGCCCAGAGGCCCTCCTGACCCTTTATAAAAGACAAAAACAAATTCACTCCCCACGGCGCGATCCCCTGCCAGCGGCAGCAGCCTGGGGTCTCAACCACTGAGTCACACCAGCCAGGCAGATATGGAGGAATCTTAAATGTTTCTTTTTTTAAAAAATATATTTTATTGATTTTTTTACAGAGAGGAAGGGAAAGGGATAGAGAGCTAGAAACATCTATGACAGAGAAACATCGATCAGCTGCCTCCTGCACACTCCCCACTGGGTATGTGCCCCCAACCAAGGTACATGCCTTTGACCGGAATCGAACCTGGGACCCTTGAGTCTGCAGGCTGACGCTCTATCCACTGAGCCAAACCAGTTAGGGCTGTCCAATATGTTAAAGAAAAAACCCTATCTAATAAAGAGAGAATATGCAGGGGAGGGCAATTTGGGACGATCGAGCTGGCAGGGGAGCAGTTAGGTGTCGATCAGGCTGGCAAGGGAGTGGTTAGGGGGTGATCAGGCTGGCAGGCAGAAGCAGTTAGGGGCAATCAGGCAGGCAGGTGAGCAGTTGGGAGCCAGCAGTCCTGGATTGTGAAAAGGATGTCTGATGGGATCCTATGGGATCGGACCTATGGGATCCTATGGGATCGGACCTAAATAGGCAGTTGGACATCCCCTGAGGGGTCCCAGATTGGAGAGGGTGCAGGTTGGGCTGAGGGACACCCCCCCCCCCCCACCCCCCAGTGCACGAATTTTGTGCACCGGGCCTCTAGTATATACTATATAACAGCAATATGAATGAATCAGGATAAAGAGGATACATGAGATAAACTTGCAGAAAATAATAAATCCCAAATTCATAGTATTGACTACCTTTGCAGTAGGTGAAAGATAGGAGATAAAATCAGAATGAGGCATCCAAGAGAGTGTCAAAGATGTTGGCAATTTAATTACTAAGTTGACTTGGGCGATGGGGACTTGGGTGTTCTTTTTTGTTAAGCCATACATATTCATTAAATATTCTTTTGTATTTATATGTCAGAACACAGCTTTTTAAAAACACTGATAGTCTGCAGATCCCCTCGCCTACCCTGAAGGTTTACTTTCTGGATCGTGAACCTGGAACACAACTGCTGTGGGCATGCAGGCATGGCCAAGGTGGGGGATTAAGTAAAAGTCTGCATACTGAGTAGTGAGCCACCGACCCTCTCCCCTTTCTCAGCTCCAAGTTGATGATAACATTCCTTAGCTGTCATCCTATTAAGGTCAACAAATCAGCGATAACACGTCACGTGCCAATCCCTATGTGCTAGTGCATGGGTTCCGCCTCTCTTTAGCTGAGCGGGGCTAGTTCCTGCATTCACCACGCCGCCTCTTAGCTGGCAGCGTGTCACTCCTACTCTGCACGGAGCGCTGACAGCAGTGACATCTGCCGCCGCCACCACATGCTTAACTTTTGGTTGTGCTTTGTTGGGTTTCTGTGTGTGTGTGTGTGTGTGTGTGTGTGTGTGTGTGTGTGTGTGTGTAATGGAGTATCAGCTTTAGAAAACACAGCCTGACATACAAATGCAGTACTAGTTGGTCTTGGAATTTGATTGTGTGGTAAAATAGCCAAAAAAAAATTAAAACTTACCTCCGCCACTTCCTTTTGGAAAGTCAGCGTCATCTGGGTTCTGCCATAAGCAAAAGGCCCATCTCTCTGAGAAACATTTTCAAGCCACTTGATTATGAGTGGAGTTGACACATTAAAAGGCAGATTTCCAATAATATGTACATTTGGAGGATCTGGTTGACAGGAGAAAAACCAACTTGAAATGATTTCATCAATATAGTTTGAATATAATTTTAGTTAAGCGTAAAAGTCAAACTAAATAAATAGCATCAAATAAAAATATATGAAAAACTATGGTTGAGTATTTTCCACACCATTTATTCTTCAAAAGCAATGTTTTTTTGTTTTTTGTTTTTTTCACAATCAGCTTTGAATTATTAAGGAAAAAAATTCTACCTAATTAGCATTCCGTCAGTCAGTGAAAGTCCTCAGATTTCTGGCTTAGGAAAAAGAAACAGGAAGAACTGCTTTGAGGAAAAAGAGGATTTGCTTTGGACATGAAGAGGTCAAGGTGCCTGTGGGCCCCAGAGGAACGTGCAGAGGGTCGGACGCCCGGGAATGAACACAGCCCACAAGCGCCTGCGACGTGCAGGTGTAATCCAGGGAGGAGTAATCCAGCCAGATCTGTAGCAGAAGACACCGAGGAGGAAGCGCTCAGAAACAGGTGAGAGGTGGGAGAAAAAATAACACCAGCAAAGGAGAGCCAGAGACAGCTCACAGCGATGTGAAAGGAAAATCGGAGGGCATGGCATCAGGGAAGGCAGGAGCAGCCACCTTCCAGACGAGAGTCGGCAACAGTCAGAGGAACCGGGAGAACTGTCATAGGCTGGGGCCACCGGGGAGGTCACTGCGGTGGGGCAGGGGCAGGCAGGTGCTGAGAAGAGCATGGGGTGTCGGGAGGCGGAGAGGGCCAGCACCAACCACTGCAGGAGCCTGCCCTGGAGGCCAGACGCCTGGTGGCGGCTAGACGGGGGTGCACCAACATCGCCCCTCCACGTGGTCTACAGGGTTTTAAAGGCAAAAACCAGAAGCGCTGAAACACGGGGTTCTCAATGAACAGTCTGTGAACGAAGAGGGCCTCGGTTGGCCACTGAGTGTGAACACAATGGAAACAAAGGTGAAAGGAAGGTTGGGTGTGGCTTGGTTCACTAAAACCCTTTCTCTTTTACCATTTGGAAAAAGCAGCACTTTATAGTTCACCTCATGCGCTAGCATAAATATGTCAAGTTTATCTGAATAGAACCCAAAACATTTGAAAAAATGGGACAAATAAATTAGAAATAAGAAAGAGTAATAGATTTTATATTTTGGAAGAAAGTAGAAAAGCAGAATAAAATTACAATACGTATTACCTATTAATTGTGTTTGGATAATTTTTAATATAAGTATATAATAACATCTGTAATATATAATAATGTAAGTATTTCTACTATAAATACTAACAACAACAACAAAAGGAAAACCAATCCAAAGTCACTTACCATCCTCCCACTGTCGTTTAAGACTTTCTGGAAAAGCCCTTTCGACCTTAAATGTCAACACATCGCCATGGACAATCCTCAGTTTTCCCGGTGCTGCATCAGAAAGCATCTAGTTCAGAAAGGCCAATAAAATGAGCTCATACACTTTGTCAAATACTGAAACCAATTTTTTTTACTTCAAATCTATGCATTATTAAATCAATCTGAAAAGCCAGAGACTAAGCGTGACTGTTAATGAACTCAAGTTCACAGTATCAACTGCAATAGACTACAGTGGCATTTCACTTTTAACATGAATGACGGGACAGCAACCGATGAAAATATAAAAATAGCTTACCATTTAATATTGGCTATATTAACGATATTTTGACCCTCAGAATGACTTGTATTTCTGTATAGATTTAGCAAAAACTCAACTCCTATCTGTAAGTTTTTAAATTAGAAAGCATTTGTAATATTTTTTTAAAAAAATCTTTATTGTTGTAAGTATTACACATCCTTTTTATCCCCCCACTGACCTCCTCTAGCCCACCGCTACCCCTCACCACAGGCCTTCACCACCCTGTTGTCTGTGTCCATGGGTTATGCATAATGCATACAAGTTCTTTGGTTGATCTCTTTCCACTCACCCACCCTCCCATGACTTCCCTCTGAAATTCAACAGTCTGTTCCATGCTTCTATGTCTCTGGATCTATTTTGTTCATCATTTTATTTTGTTCACTAGATTCCACATATGAGTGAGATCATGTGGTACTTGTCTTTCTCTGACTGGCTTATTTCACTTAGCATAATACTCCCCAGGTCCCTTCATGCTGTTGCAAATGGTAAGAATTCTTTCTTTTTTACAGCTGCATAGTATTCCATTGTATAAATGCACCACAGCTTTTTTATCCGTTTATTTGCTCATGGACACTTGGGCTGTTTCCAAATCTTAGCTATTGTAAATTGTGCTGCTATGAACAAAGGGGTGCATATATCCTTTCTGATTGGTGTTTCTGATTTCTTAGGATATATTCCTAAAAGTGTGATCACTGGGTCAAATGGGAGTTCCATTCTTAATTTTCTGAGGAAACTCTATACTGTTTTCCACAGTGGCTACACCAGTCTGCATTCCCACCAGCAGTGTATAACACATCTTCGCCAACACTTGTTGTTTGTTGATGATAGCCATTCTGACAGGAATGAGGTGGTACCTGTGCATCTTTTGATGTGCATCTCTCAGATAATTAGTGACTTAGAGCATTTTTTCATGTCTCTTGGCTTTCTGTATATCCATTTTGGAGAAGTGTCTATTTAGGTCCTTTACCCAATTTTTGATTGGATTGTTTGTTTTTCTTTTGTTAAGTTGTATGAGTTCCCTGTAAATTTTGGAGGTTAACCCCTTATCAGATGTATCATTGGCAAATATGTTCTCCCATGCAGTGGGCTCTCTTGTCATTTTGTTGATCGTTTCTTTGGCTGTGCAGAAGCTTTTTGTTTTGATGTCGTCCCATTTGTTTACTTTCTCCTTAGTTTCCTTTGACCTAGGAAATATATTGGTAAAATATACTGGTAAACTACTGCTATGAGAGATGTCTGAGATTTTGCTGCCTGTGGTTTCTTCTAAGATTTCTATGGTTTTACGACTTACATTTAAGTCTTTTATCCATTTTGAGTTTATTCTTGTGAATGGTGTAAGTTAGTAGTCTGGTTTCATTTTTTCACATGTACCTGTCCAATATTTCCAACACCATTTAATGAAGAGACTGTCTTTACTCCATTACATGCTCTTGCCTCCTTTGTCAAATATTAAGTGAGCATAATGGCTTGAGTAGATTTCTGGGTTCTCTGTTCTGTTCCATTGCTCTATATGCCCGTTCTTATGCCAGTACTAGGCTGTTTTGAGTACATTGGCTTTGTAGTATAACTTGATATTCGGTATTGTGATTCCTCTAACTTTGTTTTTCTTTCTCAAGATTGCTGCGGTCATTGAAGATCTTTTTTGATTCCATATAAATTTTTGGAGTGTTTGTTCTAGTTCTGTGAAATATGCCGTTGGTATTTTAATAGGGATTGCAATGAATCTGTAAATTGCTTTGGGTAGTATAGACATTTTAGTGCTGTTGATTCTACCAATCCATGAACACGGTATATACTTCAATAATAAAAATAAATGAAAAAAAAAAGAAAGAAAAAAGAAATGCTCTCACAGTACTACAATGTTGGCAGTTAGCTAAAAGAGCCTTACAGCTAAGCCATCTGCAAGTTCGTATCATGTTAAGTGCCTCTGTATCCAACACAAAACTTGATTCTTTTTTAAAATTTATTTTCATTTTATTTTTTAAAAATTTCTTTATTGATTAAGTGATGTGTCCTTATCCCCCCATTACCCCCCACACCTACCCCCAAACTTGATTCTTGAAGTTCTTGGTAAGTAAAATCAGATGCAGCCCCTGAGCTCATAAAGTTTAGAATGCAGGAGTGAATATAGTCCATGCGCACAAACATCGCTCAAGTAGATTACAAAGGAAGAGGCGACCCTCTTCCAATTAAGTCTAAGCTCAGGGAGCTCAGAGAACCTCAGCTCCAATTCAGGGAACTGTGGCCTTGAGCACCCCGTGGTCTTGCTTCTCTAGCTCAATCCATGCTAATTTCCTCTCCTAACTCTCTCCTTGCCTAACCCAGGCAACTGACAGGAAGGATGAAAGAAGCATCACAGAAGCCAGAAAAGGCACGGACCTCCTCAGGGCCAACACTGTGCCTGGCACATGCCTCTCTGTAGCTTATAGCTACAATTATGTGTATCTATCACAATTATGTGTACCTACATCACAATTAGGTGTCTGCAGGTTCTTCCCCCCTGTAACAATGCACGCTCCATAAGGGCAGCACCTGTTTCTTTCTTTTTTAAAAAACATATTTTTGTTGATTTCAGAGAGGAAGAGAGAGATAGAAACGTCAATGATGACAGAGAATCACTGATCGGCTGCCTCCTGCATGCCCCCTAATAGGGATCATGTGCCCTTGACTGGAATGGAGCCTGGGAACCTTCACTCCAAAGGCCGAGCTCCATCCACTGAGCCAAACCAGCTAGGACGCACCTGTTTCTTATCTACCTCAAGGTCCCCTGCAGCTACAACAGTACAGAGCAAGTACTTCTAAGGTATTTGATAAGTGGATGACCAGATGGCATTGTTTTTTGTGACACTGGAAACTTCCTTGCCTAGCCTGTGAGATTTGGGGTTCCATAAATTTGTAAGGTCAATTAGCTGGCAAAGGCTTATTTCACTGATAACAGGCAGAATTACACAAGTAATGTTTCAGAAATACAGAGCTGAATTGTCTATATTGGTAAGAAGCTAAACATTAAAGTTTGGGAATCAACTAGTTTAATACATTTAGCCATGGTACTTCAGCAAAAATGACTGTGCACCTCTGATATTAAAATATATATGGACTAGTAGCCCGTTTGCACGAAGATTCGTGCAATAGACCTTCATTCACCTGGCTGCCTGCACCAGTTTTCTGCTGGCACCGGGGACCCAGGCCTTGGCTGTGGCCACCGCCTTCTACCTTCTTTCAGGGTCCCGGTGCCGGCAGAAAACTGGTGCAGGTGAAAACTGCACCCTAGCGTCCCTGTGACCCGATCGCAGGAGCGAGCCGACCCCCCAGGTCGGCTCGCTCCTGCGATCAGAGCACGCACCCGGCTGGCGCCCAAGCCCCGGAAAGCCCCGGGCGGCTTCCCGGGCCTTGGGCTCCGCCCGCACCCCAGCTTCCCTGCGACCCAATCGCAGGAGCGGGTTCGGCTGGCTCCTGTGATCGGAGCAGGTGCTTCCCTGCAACGGTTTCCTGGTGGGCGTGGTTGATGGGCGTGGCTTGGTTGGTGGGCGTGGCTTGGGCGTAGCGAAGGTGCGGTCAATTTGCATATTTGTCTATTATAAGGTAAGATTATTTTAAATCACCACAATTTGTTAAAATTTAATTTGATGATTTCCAGACACTAAATCTTAGAAAACGTAATAACCTCAATATACTATAAATAACAAAGGAGATAGCTCTCTATGGAACAGGCTCTTACTGTACAAAAACTGTGTATTTAATGATAGCATTTACTGTCAATGAAGAACATTAGAATTTTTCTATAATTATGTTTCACATAATTAAAACAAAACAAATTAGCATACCAAAAACAAAGAGGCAGAACTAAAAGCCTATGTTTCACAATGTCAATATATAGAAAGTAATTAAGTAATTAGTAATTAAGACTCAGACAAAACAAAACAATGCAAACTAGGCTCCTTGGCATTAATTTACATGCTCTGATAACTCAACCATGCTTGAGATGTTCATTTTTCCATATTGACACACCAAGCTGCATATCAGGAAGCTGATATAACACATTTACCTTCCTTTCCTAGGTTCAATGTTACATTCTGTTATGTATGCTGTGATTCCCCTTCAGGCTGAAGTCTCCTTCAATGGCAAACCAAACCCTCCCATTCTTTACAAGACCTACCTCTCCCATGACTACTTGGTAGCCCGATCTTCCTCTTTCTCACTCCCTATTGCAGAAGGGATGAATGCTGGCGTTCACAGCTTTATGGGAAGGGTCTTTGGGGGAGAAAGCTCGCAAACTGAAATGGTATGACTCTAGACAACAGCCTTACAAACACCTGAGGATATTCAGCAATGGGACACTTTCTAACTAACCACTCACAGAGAAGACTGTTTCGTTATCATAGTATTTGGGAATGATGGAGGAGTGGGAAAGATCACTGTCATAGCCCCTCAAGAACTCCAGAGGTATGACCTCTGCATACACTCCAGGCACAGCGGACTATGAGTGCAGGCACTTGCTCACAGCCAAATGTGTACCTTACAGACATTCTCAAACTGTCTATCTAGTTTTCAATCCTAAATTCTTCCAAAATGAGAAGTAAGCTTAGAGCAAGCATGTCAAACTCAAAGGCTAACACGGGCCAAATATGCAAGGTTTCAGTTATGTGGGCCGCAAAAAAACAAAAGCTTCAATTTTCATAGAAACGTAGGTTTATTTCGATAGAGACATGCTGAATACAAAGGGCTGAAATAAGTGAGGAATCATTAACATAAAATAACAGAACATTTTAATAAAAATTAATATTTTTCTTGAACATTAACTTACCAGACACTGAATAACTGCACAAATTAATAAGCGTCACGCAAATAAACCTATTTTTCTTGTTCTCCAAAAGCGAAATATTTCCTATTGCGCACAACAAACAAGTCAGTCCAGGACTAATGATGTGGCAATCGGCTGCTAAAGTATTTGCTGCTAGTATTAGTGGAGAGAAATGGTGCGCCTGCGTGTAAGGCACATAAGGGAAATGAATGCAACATGATTATAACAATCAGTCATTAGCGAAAGTTATAGTTCATTATTAATAATGCTGTATAATAAAAGCGTAATATGCAAATCGACTGAATGGTGGAATGACCAGTCGGCCGGGGGGCAGGGCGGTGAGCAGGCGGCGCCAGGCCAGCCAAGGCACGTGCCAGTGGCCTGAGGAAGGGCAAAGCGATGGCGGATGAGGGAGCAGTGACCAGCGGTGGTGGAGGGGTCATGGAGGGGGCTGGCGCCGTCCCCTGATCGGCCTGTCCAGTTGCCTCCAGCAGATGAGGCTGGGGTGGCGGCAGCGGTGGGGTGATAGGGGTGGTGCCATCCCCTCATCACCCATCCGGTCGCCTCCTGAAGAGGGAGGCCAGACTGCAGCTTTGGCTGTCAGTAGGACATCCCCTGAGGACTCCCAGATTATGAGAGTGCACAGGCCGGGCTGAGGGGACACCTCCCCCGCACCACCCCGTCCAGTGCATGAATTTTCGTGCATCGGGCCTCTAGTTATGTATAACAGGATATTGTAAAAATTAAGTTACAACATTTTTATTAAAACGTTTCTTACATACCTTATATTGGCTGGGCTTAGAGTAAAAGGACTCTTTAAATCCTAGAGATGTTAGCTCTCATGACCAACATACAGAATTATAGAATTCTGACTCTCTAGGGAAGTAATTATACCACGTCTCCAAGAGAGAAAATGGTTTTCCTGGTGTTAGGTTTTGTAAAGGGTACACGGCACAACATAATGGAGAGTGCCTTCACTAAGAGGAGAAGACAAAGGCAGAAGTACCCGCATGTGGCCACTAAAAACCTCTCCTCTAACAGCCAAGGTCCCGGTGCACACTCCCGCAGGGAGTAACTACAGCCCACCCAGGTACTTTGGTGGTGATCTCATTTGATGATGAAAGAATTTATGTAATTCCTGGAACTTAGGTACAATGATAAATTCCTTGAGAATAAAACACTGTATCAAATAGCCATCTTGCACATTTTATGCCACCTTCTCCTGGTGAGGGGCCTACGGCAGCCGACACTGTACGGTGCGCTAAGCACTGGCCACACAGCTCAGGACCATGGCTTCTTCCTGACACAGTAAGAATCCCCATGCTGTTGAATAAAGGCTGGGCTAACTGTCAGGTAAACTATATGAGAATCAAAAAAACTCTAATAGAGGATATGACAGGAGAAAATACAAATTTATTCTTATCAGAATATATAGAAAAGACAAATGCCATTTAAAAAAAAAATTCAAGACGTTACAATAGGCTTTTTGAGGGTGAGGATTACAGCATTTCCAAAGGTCAGCTTGCTTTGCGTTTTAAACAGCACCAGAACATATATGGTAGAAACTCACTTACTCAGCCCCATGAAGGAATTAGATGCTTGACTTAGTACATTTTCTATTCAATGAACGTTTACTCCTTTAAGTGTTAGTGTTTCTTAAAAAGACATATAGGGACATCTTTATCAACTATATTGCACAATTCTCTTCTTTAAGCCAAGTACAGTGAACCCAGTTTCACCCTGTTCTTGATGGCTTCTTCATTTCTGCCTGTAGAGTAATGGCCTCAATGGTTATGACCCTTACGACTGTGCTCCCCCGACCCCCCGTTTTTATATTTGCTTTTTATAGCTGTTCTGCCACAGTAATAACTGTTACTTCTTGCTGTTGTCAGAGGGTCTGCTTCGAGCACTGATCTCTACACCTTTAACCTGAGGCGCAGCGGGCTGGAAATCCCTCTGCTGTAAGCCATCTTTTGTTTACTGTTTGTTTTTGTCTGTGTTATGATTAATATGGTTTTAGCTACATCAAGTAAGTTACATGTGTAAATTACATAATCATCTCATAGCAGAAAGTCAAGCAGTCTTCCCTTTTAAAAGTTTGCTAGAGATGAAAGAATTTCAAAATGTTATCATCCCTGATTAAAAACAGCTCCTTCTGCCAGGATGACTATATTATATTTTATGTCCCTTTACAAGACGACGAGAAGGGGAGTAATTATAACAGTAACCACTGATCGGCTACAGCAATATGTACCAGGCTCTTTCCATAAATTCCTGTCTATCCTTGCAATAACTACCAAAGGTAACTATTATCCCCAGATGAAAAAGCGGAAGCTAAGAAAGGTTCAACAATAAGCGCGAGGTCACAAAGCTAGCGGTATCCCTGAGATTTGAACACCAGCCTATTTGAGTCTCCATTCTGTGAACTTTCCACTTTGTCCATCAAGTAGAAATAATCACTGTTTACCTGTTATAAAACCCAGAGACAATACTCACAATAACCACTGCCTTCCTATTTCCAAAATTCCACAAAATAAGCATATAACTTAAAGGTTAAGAAGAATCCTAGAACTTCTTACCCTGGACAAGATGGACTGTAAGGGACCAGATATACTCTTTTTCCTTAAATAAACAATGGACAGAACAGTCGAAACAACAATACACAGACACTGGACATCAGAGAGCACAGGAAAGCCTGCAGATCCAAGAAGCTCAATGAACCCCATGAACAAGAAACATGAAGAAAATGACCCCAAGGCACATCATGAGGAAACTGCTCAAAACAGTGATTTTAAAGAGAAAAATATAAAGGCCAGAGGAAAAAAGACAGAGGAGCAAAGATGAAGATGACAGATTTCTTGTTAGAAGCAACGTACGAAGTCAGCGGCACCAAACCTTAAGAGCAGTGAAAGGACGCTGCCAGGACGTTTTTCAAAAAATGAAGACAAAACAAAATATGTTTCAGACATAAATGCCGAAAGTTACATTACAAACAGATTCACGCTATATGAAATGCTAAAGGCAATCTTTCAGGTAATAGGAAAATGATACTAGATGGAAATACACACAAAATAGTAATCTCTTTAACACAGAATTGACTTTTAAAAGAAAAATCGCATTGTATGGTGAGCTGTGTACCATATGAGGAAGTATGACAATGACCACACGAAGGAGAGAAGTAGACTACCGTACGTAGGTTTGTAGGCTAACACTCGAAGATACACTGGGATATGTGAAGACGTATACCACACACCTTCAATAAACCGCTCAAACACCAAACAAAGCGCTACAGCTATACAATAACCTGGAAGAAAATGCAGGAGAAATTCTAAGCCCCATTGTTTCCACAGCACTGAGGATTTTTTAGTTCAAAGAAATAATATTACTTTTCCCTATACCTCTTTCCAGGTCAGCACCTACTGATCAATCCTTAATTAAAAGGGGTGTATAAAGCATGGGGTTAATAATTTAACTGATTAATTATATAAAAATTTGCACTAAATTTACTAAGTACGAAGTATTCAATTCTCATAACAATCCTATGGGCAAATTGACAGAGAGATCGGTACCCACCAAGGTCACAAACTAGTAAATGGCAGAGCCTGAAGTTGAACCCAGAGAGTCTGACACTCGGGTCCGAGTCCTTCACCACAGAACTGTACCATATGCTTTCACAGGTGAGAGATGTTTTCCTCCTCTACAACATGCTGATACTGAGACCTACATAATCACCATGTTCTTTCCTCTAAGCTGCCTCCTGATAATAGAAGAACTGAATTAAGCTACAAATGACATACTTCCAACTAGAAGACATTTTATAAATTATTACAATTTCTTTAAAAAGTAATTCTATTAGCTTAGAAGTCACTAAAATGGAATCCTTAAAATAGATCGCTCTCCTCCTGCCTGTACTCGGTTTTATGATTAATTTAGTACTTCTAAAGGAAAGTGGTTTTACATATTGAGACATTCTTTACAGGCAAAAGAAGTCTATTTGATATTTTATTATCCAACATTTCTCTTTAAGGCAAACTCCTTTCCTGCACACAAGGCACCAAGAATCTTGCTTCTTCTACAGCAACAGGTAAGTCAAATATACATTTTTTTGCGGTGTAATTTACCTTGAAATTAACCTACTTATATTTAGAAAAAGGGCACAAAACTTTTTGGTAATGAATGCTACACAATGACTTACTTTCATTGTTAAATGGCACATTTAGTCAGTTAATCAGATAGATACACAGATAGTCAACCTTATTTCCCTCGCAAGGCACTACTGACCACCTGCCATGTGCCGGGCACTCACATGTGGTAGAGATGCAGCAGGAAACAGCAAACGCATAAGAACACAGAGGTGGCATCAGATGATGGCAAAGCTAATGAGCAAGTAAAGCAAGGTGGTTTGGAGTGCAGGGGCTGGGGGGGAGCACAGCTGAGATAAAAAGGGTGCCGTTGTTTTTTAAAGTCTGTCTTCAAAGATCTTTAGTTTAAATCGGACAGAATATGTGAATTAAGATGGAGATGGACAGAAATGTGATTTACCTCCCTGCCCAATGAGAAAGAATTGCATGTAATATTGGGTGAGACTGAGGGTTAAGAAGTCTCTTTAAGAGCCAAATATCAGATGAGTATTCCCTATGTTGAAAAAGGGCTAGATGATTTAGTCTGAGAGAATTATGTAGTGCTGTTCAGTTTCTTTTTATCATCTTATGATCTCACCAAAAATAATATCCCCACTTCCACCTCCAATTGAGATACAGTTCTTAAAATAAGAAAGCAGTTCAAAGCAAAAATTCATTATTAAATTCCACATTTGATCAAAGAATATGTACCACATAATATCCACAAATAAACTTATAAGTCTGAAACCAATTCTGTCAATAAAGACTGGCGAAATTAGATCAAATTAAATATAAAATTTTGTAAAACATAAAAACAGGATATAGCAAATAAGAAAAAAAAATCATTAGCTTTCTTTTAAAAATCAGATGCATGTCCTAGATTTTCAAATAAATTTTCTCAGAGTGTTCTGGCAGAAATTAAATATTTTACCATTGATACACATACATGTATTAGAATGTGCTAATTTAAAACCAACTGTTCTTCAGGTATGAAAATAATCATGCAGATAATTCGACTATTCTATTGGACTCACCTAATAAATTACTAAAGGCTCTTTAAAGTTTTAATTAGGGGGGAATAAAAGGCCCTTCAGTCATTACGTGTCCCTGATGAAGAATGATCACTGCCAATGTTTTTTAAATGTATGTCCCTTCTTCTTACTACTTTTTTTTTTTAACCCTCACCTGAGCATATGTCTCTACTGAGTTTTAGAGAGATAGGAAGGGACAGAGAAACGCCGGAGAGGGAGAGGGAGATGGAGAGAGGAAGAAGTTGAGGGAGAGAGAAACGCCCCGACCAGGGATGGAACATACAACCTAGGTATGTGCCCTGAGCAGGAATCGAACCTGCAGCCTTTTTCAGTACACAGGACAGCGCTCCAACTGAGCCACCTGGCCAGGGCTGTCCCTTTTAATTTTAAATCCACACCTGCCTTCTTCGCTTCTCACCTATTTGTTTTAATTCTTTCCTTGAGAAGATCAAAACAAGTTTATCCTCTCCCCGCCAACCTCGATAGGTGGCTCTGAATTCCCTCACTCCAGGCTTCTCTTCTCTAGTTGTAAAGTGCCCAGTTCCTTCAAGTATTTCTCATGCAATATAGTACCGACTGTTTTGAAGATGCACGTATCACTTCATTCACACCGCTTCTTGAATCTATACACAAAGTGGTACCACTCCATTCCTTCGCTTTAAAAATGCTCTTCTATGAATGCCTAAGCTTAACAATTAGTCTCTCAATTAAGCCGATGTCTTCTCCGTCTTCTGCTTGTAGAAATGATTTTCTGAATTTAAATGAAGTTCTCAGAAGTCATGCTGAGTCATTTTTACCATTATTTACCCTTATTTATTTTTAAAGGGATGGGCCATAACGCCCACAGATACTAGATTTTTAAAAAGGTGACACTAAACAGCTAGTTTGTTTAGTGTTTTTATAATAGCAGGTTCATTCAATCCTGGTCAACGGACCACGTGAGGATGTGTTAGAAATGCAGCCTTCTAGGCCTCCAGACTACGAATCAAAATCTCAGGGATGGAGCCTGGGGACCTGCAACCTATCGAATCCTCAAGGATGGTGAGGCTTAAAAGCCTTTGCATTCGCTTGCTTTTTTCTCGATTCCTTTATTCTACTCGGGATTTAATGCTAACCGTGTCGAGTCACACTCGACATCCGAGTGCAAAAGGTTAAGCCTTGGCCTAAAGATTTCCATTGGGTTTTTAAAAAGACCCTTTCAGTGTCTCACCTGTAATCCAGGAAGGAAGCGGCTGTCCTTTTCCACCACCAGAAGTTCAGCAACGCTGGCATTGAGAATGGACCGTGTGATCCCCCCTGGCCCGGGGCCTACTTCGTACACATACGCATTTCTCAGATTGCCAGCTTTCCTTACAATTTTATCTGGAGAAAAGAAAGTTTCAGTTATCTTGGTTATCTTGGCAAATTTTGGTGTATGGCATTAAAAATAAATACAAATTCTTATCAGCCATTACTTAATCAACGAATCCTTTATATACAATATGAATCCAATTATTTAACTCTCAACCTCAACCAACACATAGTGGCCATTCATCATCCTATCTCATCACTGTTGAAAAGTACCAGCCCTTTAACAAAAAATAGGATTACCGTGACAAACGTCTACAGCTTAAATTGGCCTAACATTGTGTTTTATGTTCTTCCTCCAAACCAATCATTTCCTAAGAAGAATGGGCTGGTTAAGCATGCACCGCTTTTTAACACTTGTTGAGCATCAGACATCTGAATGGACAAGACTCGTTCCCCATTCAGAATTTTCCATGTTGCCATTTTAAAATCCAGAGGCAAAAAGTGCTGGCAGTGTCCATTTTTACCTCTGGATCTCCGGCTGCTGGACCATATGGCACTGGCATCAAGTTCACAGATCATTAAGACTTGCAGAAACTGGGGTTCTTGGTCGTTTTCAGTTAGAAGTTAAATTTAGCCGTGGGGGTTTTTAAGCGTTGCAAACATGCAAGTTGATATGGAAAAGTTAAAACTGTAAAATACTCATCTACTTCTTTAAGTTAGCAGACCTTAAGAAATCATGGGAAAGCAGATGATGGAGGATTCAATGCAACCAGTCGTCACTCTGAAACACACACAGCCGGCTGGGCTTACTGACCGAGCTATGAAAACCCTGCCAGTGGGCCTCCTGGCACAGTGGCAATCCAGTCCCTGTAAACAACCAGCCCTCCTCGGCAGTGTTCACGGACACTGTCTGGTCCCACTTCTGCTCCTGTTATTGAGAACTGACCTTTGTAGGTTTGGAGCGAGAAAGTCTCTCATCCCTCCCCAAATAGCTTTGTCTATTCAAGGTGCAGGAAGGGCTGGCACCCGCTGGCCATCTGTTTGGCACAGGCTTCCTTGCTTTCTCAGGACAAGTCCTCACGACACGCTCACATCCCGCTTCAACTCCTCTGCACTTTCCACTTCCCTCGCCTGTTTTATTTGAACAGGTCGTCTAGGAAGCAAGGGGAAGAAGAGCAGGGGGCCCCAGCTCAGGTGTAAATTCCAACGCTGATCCTTGCTGGGGTGCGGACCAAGGTCTCTCAGAGGGAACAGAGGGGATACGTTAAGCACAGGCATGAGGGAGGGAATTAACATTCTCACTTTTAAAAGCGGAGAGAGGTAGCAGGCAGGTCAGTGCCTTCTTCAAGTACAAATGCCATCGCAGAGGCACAGGCAATTCGCTAAGCCTGGGTTCCGTCTTCTCTGCTCCCACTGAGCTGCTCACCTCAGACAAGTACCTTAATGTCCCTTCCTTTTGGTTCCCATAGAAGAGTATCTAGATTCGGGAATTCACTCCCGGGGGAGAATAAAAGGCTCAAGGAGAAAATACAAATGAAGAAATCTTTAAAAAACATAAAGACCTATATTTTCAGTCCTGAGAGGGATGCTTTATACCTAGAATGTGGCTCATGACTGGCGGAAAAGGCTGGTTCTGGTTACTACCAGAACTAAGTAACTGTAGGGGTGGGTCTTGTTGAAGGACCTTCCTTCCATCCACGAATTAAAAAACGGAAGCAGAATTAAGCTATTTCACCCCAAGTCCTCTTGCTACTGGCAGCATAAAGGCTCCAAGTCCAAGAAATAAAACTTCTTAGTTGTGCTTTGTGGACGGTGCTTAACTGAACTGACAGTGAACTTTTTGGGTGTGAGGTACGGATCTTCTCAGCTTCTGAGGACGGGCCAAATAGAGTATCAAAACCCCCAAAACGGAATGTGCTCCAACAGTGAGGTCAGCGGGCACATCTGTCATCTGTTCCTGCAGCCTCGTCCTGGGGAACATCACTCGGAAACAGGGGTTAAAGGAATGCACCCATTTGCAAAACTCATCCAACGGTGCGCTTCGCACTGGTGAGTTTCATTGCGCAGCGGGAACGGGAACGTGAACTCACTAAACCTAAGCCCCTCGCGGGCAGGCCTGGCCCTTTTCCCTCCGGCTTCGCGACTCCAGCACCTGCAGAGCTTGTTCGACATGCATTTACCGAAGGAGAGCTGGCGCCCTCGAGGGCTTCTTAGACGCAACAAGGAAGCGTTTGACACTCTTGTGCGACAAGTTACGGATAAAACCAACCCTGCACAAATCTAACCTCGGGTAACTTCGGGCGGAAAGTAAACCGAGCCAGCACGTGCAGCCCCATTTCAGGGTCAACACACCCGCCTTTCCTCCCCCAGCACCGCCCCTACCTCTCTCTCCCCGTCTTCCTTCCCCAGCACCGCCCCTGCTGCCCTCGGGGCTGCGTCGCCCGCCCGCCCGCAGAGCCCTGCAAACGCCCGGCCGCGGGGGTCCGAGAGGCCACCACGCGTCCCTCGCGTCTGCCGGGCGCGGGGTCGCAGCAAGTGGAGGAAGGGCCCGCCTCAGGGCCGCGTGCACTCCTGGGCCTGACCCTGGACGCCCGCCCGCAGGGTGCGCGCAGGACCCGCGCCCCACGCCCCCAGGGCGGGGGCAGCCATCCACCTGTCAGCCTCAAGTCCAGGAGGAAATTCTGCGAGAGCTGCTTCGCCGCTTGCAGTTTGAACAACTTAATGATTTCTCGAATCGTGGGCAACGGTGGGAGGCGGAAAGTGCCGAGCGTCCCCGAGGCCGCCATGAGCCTCCGCGGGGGCAGTCCCAGCCGCACGCGGACCTTTCCCCGCGGCTCAGGACGCACCCGGCGGAGGAGGGGCCTGGAGGGCTAGGGCCCGCCTCCGGGCTCACCTCATTGGTCGGCAGTATCCGGCCGGAACTTGAGCGCGGACAGGAAATCCGGGCGCTCTCAGCGCGCAGGCGCAGCGTCCGGCTAGAGGCGGTGCAGGTAGGGGGTGCGCCGTTTCGCCGCCTCTCCGGGGCGGGCGGGTCGTTGGCCGGGACTCGGAGCGGGTCCGAGGATGCGAGCAGCCCAGCCGTCAGCCTGGGCTGACTGGACGTAGGTGGACGCTCCTGATAGTTGCGGAAAAGCTGGTGATCAGAGATAAAACTATTGGTTGCTAACAACTCTCTGGCCGGTTTGGCTCAGTGGGTGGAGTGTCGGCCTGCGGACTGAAGGGTCCCGAGTTGGATTCTGGTCAAGGGCACAGGCCCGGGTTGTGGACTTGATCCCCCGTCCCCCAGCAGGGGGGCCGTGTAGGAGGCAGCCAATGGATGATTCTCATCATTGATGTTTTTATCTCTCGCTCCCCCTCTTCCTTCATCTCTGAAGTCAATAAAAAAATAATATTAAAACAACAACAACTCTGTCTCATGGTTAGATGTGTATGGGACCTCAGCACTGCAGGGCGGATGGCAGGTTTCTAACTTCTCTGAGCCTTAGTTTTTCCATCTGTTAAGTGGACAGAATGTCTGCCTTAAACTTGTGAGCACTAACCGGAAGAGGTCGCCGGGTGTGCGAATTCAGAACCTGGTGCAATGCGTGGCTTGTGGTAAACCTGCAACTCAGGGCGGCTGCTGCTACTGTAATCACCTGCAGGTGAATGGCCCAGAGGGTTCAGCCTGTGTCAGCACGGTTTGTTAGGGAGAGGGTGTTAGTAGAATCAGCTCTCCCGCCCCTTTAACATGTATACACCAACGAGAAAAACTTCCTTGTTCAGTACATGAGGCTTTAGGAAGTGTTTTTTGTGTATATTGAGTATTTGTTTCTGAACTTTTCACTGACAGTATTGTGAAATCAATAGAATACGCATTACTAGCCTGAGTTTAGAGCAGAGGAAACAAAAACTCGGGTCATATAACTTAAATTTACGAAGCCAGAAAATCGTGGAACCCAGATCCAATCTAAGACTCGCAGGATGGCTGCTCTTGCTATTAATCTGCTTTGCATTGAGTCTTCTTGTCTTGTTTACTTTCCCCCAGTTTTCTTATTGCCCCTTCATGCTTCAAGTATTCAGCCTCTACTCGAAGAATGAGAAAGCCAAGGATGAAAGGGAAGGAACGTAATAATAATAATAATAATAATAATAATAGCCAACATTCGTTGAGCTTTTCCCAAAGTCCCAGACTTCACAGCTGAGCGCTTTACACCTATTACTTCAATAAGTGTTACAAAACATAAAGTTTTGCCCTAGGCTGTTGCACAGCTAACAAGTGGTGGACTCAGGATTTGATTCCATAAGTTTGTGTCCAGAGCCTGCTTTTTAAGCAGTGCAGTCAGTGTAGAGAGGTCATTTGACTTGCCTAGGATGCTCCATCCAAGTACAGAAAGAAGGCTCAAATATGAGTTCTGTCTCCATTACATCAGAGAAAACAACAAAGCAAAGAAATAACAAATCTGTCTGATAGGGTAATTTAGCTTTTCTAACCCTTTTTGCAAATTGCTGCATTGATCACAAGTGAAAATTTTTTATTTTATTTCTCAGAGTAGTAAGTTTAAAATAAAGCTAATGGACAACCAAGTAACTATGGTATGACATGGAAAACCCAGCTACCTTCTGTTATAGCTATCTTAGGAGGAACTGCGAGATAATCTGACACACCTCCTAGCTTTAGAAAATTGGGATATGACTCCCATAGAGGTAAGATGACTTGCCCAAGGTGGCATAGAAATGTAGACCGAAAGCCTAAACTCTTGATTCAGAGCCCTTATTGGAACCAAAACATTCTATACCCGAGAAGGCATTCACTCCCAGTTATAGTCACTGTTTCATTTAGTCCTCACAATGGTCCTATGAGGATCGGATGCTCATCCTGATTTGACTATGAAATAGAGCTGAGGGCATTTGACATGTCCAGGATGCACAGCAAAATGCAGAGAGAAGATTTGACCTGTTTTTCTTTTCTGAGTTCTGATCTCATGGGCCACACACCTCAAGTATTAAATTTTAAAGTTAATTATTTAACCAATATATGTTAATTTTATAATGTTATGTAAATCTATACAATATAAATCTAAGTAAACTATAAGTTTACAGTTTTCATGGGACTAACTTAAACACAATTAAAATAAGTATATGCAAACCTACAAACCAACACAAATGACACATAATGTTAAGTCACTGCTCTTTATGCTGATTGGTAGGATTCTTTTGTAAAAAGTTCAGTACTGTCCATCCAGTGTTGCTCAGTGGTTGAGCGTAGACCTATGAACCAGGAGGTGATGGTTCAATTCCCTGTCATGCCTGGGTTTCGGGCTCAATCCCCAGTGTGGGGCATGCAGGAGGCAGTCGATCTATGATTCCCTCTCATCATTGATGTTTCCATCTCTCTCTTCCTCTCCCTTCCTCTCTGAAATTAAAAAAAAAAAAAAGTTCAGTACCAATGTGCCATGTAAGGATTGAATTTTCTTACCAGTTTTTTGGATCAAAACTAACACCAAATCTTTGTGCAGAATGTTGGCCATTGTCTCTTGCCTTTCTCTTAAAGGAACATAGAAGCTACATGATAAGTCTGCTTGGGTCTATTTTCATTAGCGTGGAAACAACTGAAGTGGAATTACTTGGCATGGATGTCATCCTTAATACACAGGTTGCATAGCAATAATCAGGAGAAAGTTCAGGTGGTTCAGAATGTGCCCACACGAACTTCTTAAAAGATTACCAGTGTAAAAACCAAACAAAATGTTAAAAAAAACAAAAACACATTTTCATGGAGAATTTGTGGATTCCCAAGAACTTGTCCCCAGATCTAAATATGAGAATTATTGTCTTATACCATGCCATCTTAAATTATCAACATTTGTGAGGTTATGACCTATAGTGACAAAACAGTTTCCCACATTACTTCACTTAATTCTCATTTGAACCCTTAATGTAGGTTTACAAAGATATTCAGTGAGCACTGCTACTGGCCAGTGAGTACGCAGTTGAGTCTCAAACTATGGTCTTCTGACTCTGTTGTACCTCGGGTATGTGTTAAATAATTGTTGAACTGAATAAAAAAAATTCCATCTTAGGAGAATCTTCCAAGTTTTTATAGTTCTTGAGATCTAATTTTTATCATCATAAATATCTGATTCTCAGTCTTTTCATTCTCAGAAAATTATGCATTACTCCCTACAAAGCACATGCAATCAGCAGGGGGTGTGTTAATAGTGTATTTCACATATTAATGCAAATAGTTTTATCCCTGAAAAGAGAAGTATGCAGTTTCATCAGTTTTGAAGCTTTGAAGTATCTGCTTCATCTAGATATAGATTTTAATATGCTAAAATATTATAATTAATACAGAAATTACTAGCTCCACCTATCAGTGAAGATGAAGAATTACAAGTGATTCTAAGTGATATTATGGTAGAATGCACGATTCTAATTTGCACAAATCCCAGAATGGTTATATAGGAAAATTACTTATTATTATTTTAGCATTTATTTTAATGTAAATGAATATGTGACTTCATTTGGTATAAGTAGTTTAGCGCCTACTTATAGAGAAAGTGCTACTTCTAAAAGATTATCATTTCACCAGTTCCCTGAAAAGAGGCAGGAAAGCCACAAAGAGCAATATTTTCCTGCCACATGGGAATTTCCGGAGAAAATTAAATGTGGCTTAGAATTGCCAAATTGAACTTTACAAAATGACTATTATGTAAAGTGCCCTTTTCTGATAGTATTTTATAATTCTGCATAATATGACTCAGTGCCCCAGAGAAATATTAAGAGCTGCAGTTTACACATATTTAGTCCTTGTTAATGGCTGTCTGATGCCCATTGTTCACAAAGGAGTGACCCACCTGGCGGGGAGAAGAAAGTGCTCGATAATTCTGAGCAGACAGACCACATACTTACTCTGTGGGGATAGAAGCCGGGCGATTTATGGCAAGCAGCACAGGTTAATTGCCTGAGGGAACCATGTAACAGTTATAACTGTTCCTTAACTATAGTGTTTGTCACCGGCCCAGGCAGTATTTGAAAGCCTCCTGATTGTCCCCGAGATCGGTGACTTATTGTCAGGATCCTAATGGGGTGATGAGGAGAGGCAGCTCTTTCTACTCAGGATGAGTCAACTTGGGTTCTTCCTACAGAGCAAAGCAAATCGTTTGTGAATGGAGAAAAGGTCAGCACCTTCAAAGGGCATTGTAAAAGTAAATTAGCCTTTTTATGCTAATAGTTTATTAGTTTGTCTCAACATTTAATTGAAGAAAGGTTAAGAATAAATAAAACTATGAATATGACCACACTTGCGTTTAAGGCTTTTCCGTGCATTTACAACTGTTCTGTGAATGGGGAAGCTCTGGGTTCAACCATTTAGGTCTCCTTGGACATCTTGGTGACAGCCCCCCACCCCTCCCTAACAAAAGGATCGTGGTGGACTACTAAATAAGGCCACATCTATCCCTTCTTTCTCTGGTCTAGGGCCCCTATCTTTGCTCCTCTCTACCTCAATCCCGGCGGCGCTCCTGTGTGCACAGTTTTCCAGACAAGTCAGTGAGTTGATGTTAATACATAGCAACTGGCTGCCTATTCGTCCAACTGAGAAGGGGCAGGTGAAGGAGGATGGGGCGGCTTCCCCGACCTTGAGGAAGGTTTGTTGGCACCCTCTCAGTTCCCTTTTGCCCCACCTGGAGCCCTGTGCCTTCAGACTGCTGGGTTTACCACATTCCTCCACCCTATTAGACTTCCCAAGTCATCCCAAATCAACACTCTCCCCACTGTTCTCTACCGTTCAGTTCAAACCATCATTTAACCCCAGTGGATTCCAGCGACTGGGTTCAGTGACCTGGAACAGCATGCTTATTACTTCCCAGAGAGAGCTGTGCAACTCCAGGTTGGGATCTAGGGCCAGACAGACATTCTGGTGAAAAGTTTAGGTCGGCAGCTTCCTTCCTTCACCTAAGGTGAGAGTCTAGGCTTCGTCTGCTTCGGGGATCAGAGTGGATGCTCACAGGTAAGGGGAAGGCAAAGCTACCATTAACCCTCCCACTACAGCTTTCGATGAAAAGGAAGTGATCTTGGGAGGAGTGAGAAAAAAAGAAAGTACCTACATGTGTCTCCTCTCTTAAATGGATAAGAGAAGAATTCATACATCATTGGGGTCAACAGGCCTCTACACTCCTGCCCCATTTCCAGCCCCTCTTGGCAGTCAAACCTGTCCAAAGTCTTGTAAACCTGCCGTCTGATGTTCTCATTTCCTTCAGCTCACTCCATCCTTACTGTCACCGAACTCCCCAAGGATCTCCATGCTTCCAAATCCAGGGGACACCTCTGTTCTCTCCTTATTGAACATGAGTGATTATAACCGCATGCTGAGTTCTAGGAGGCCGGCCCCTCCTAACTTGTACACCTGCACACAGTGTCTCCTTTCACTGACGAGGACGCTGAAGCACCGAGAAGTTGATGTCCAGGTTTCACACAACCCGACTCACAGAGAAGGAGCCTGAACCCGGGCGGCCTGACTGCAGCATCTCCCACTGCAACTCGGGGCCGTGTGGACTCGGCCGCTGGCTGGCAGTTAACCTCTCTTTCAAGTCCTGTTCTTTCAACCTTGACCATAGCCCATGGCTTTCTCTTTCCCATACGCTGACTTCTCTTCCTCCACCCAAACTCTCCAGGGTATGATTTCTCAAGGTTCAATCCAAGATCCTCTTCTCTCTTTCCCCAGTTTCTTCCTAGGCGGTCTCATTAATTTTCATGGATTTAATGCCACCTTTATGTTGACGCTTCTTAAATGTACATTTCCAGCTCCAAACCTTCATATGTACCTGCCTGTTTTATGTGTCCCTGGGATACCTCCCAATGTCTAAAACTTAGCATGTTCGAATAGAATGCTTACTCCTCTTCCTGAAACTGTGTCTCCCCACAAACTCTCCCATACGGTGACTCCAGAAACCCGAGTCAGTCTCTCCTTCCCCTCAACACCCACGACCCATTGCCATCATCAACTCTTTTTTTTAATCCTCACCCGAGGATATTTTTCTATTGATTTTTAGAGAGAGGGAAAGACAGAGAGAAACATCGATGTGAGAGAAACACATCGATTGGTTGCCTCCTGCACAAGACCCAACCAGGGCCCAGGGAGAAGCCTGCAGCCGAGGTACATGCCCATGACCGGAACTGAACCCTGGACCCTTGGGTCCGCAGACCGACGCTCTATCCACTGAGCCAAACCGGCCAGGGCCATCATCAACCCCTGATGTCCCAACTTCACTTCCAATCCCCATTTGCATCACCAGCATCTTTCACATACATCCCTACAACAGCCTTTACACTGCTTGCTCTACAATCCATTTATACTCAGCAGAAAAATGATGTTAAAAACATAAATTTAATCACTTTACTCATCTGCATACAACCCTCCAGGGCCTCCCACTGCAGTTGAAATGAAAATCCAGTTCCTTGCTATCGCCTTAAAAAGCCTAACCTGACCCCTGCCCATCTCCGGCCTCATTTAGGCCCCCCTTCCCAGTGAACCACAGCCATGCTGGTCTCCTGTGTTCCTCAAACATGCCCAGTTCTTCTTGCTTCCTCTCTTTCTCGCACATGTAGTTTTTGCTGCCTAAAAGGATCACTCCCGTTCTTCAGCTGGCGAACGTGAGTGTATTAGTTGTTGCATGGCAAAGGGAACATGAGCTCGCAGGTGGAGTTAGCTGCACTTAAGATAGGGAGATTATCCTGGATTATCTGAGTGAGCCCAGCGTCATGACAAGGGTCCTTCAAAGTGGAAGAAGGAATTGGAAGAGAGACTCAGAGGGAAGGCAGCATGAGAAGGATGCCGCCCTTTGCTGCAGGCTTTGAAGAGAGAGAAAAGGGGGGTCAGGAGCCCCGAGCGTCAAACCTCCAAAGTGTGCAGAGCCTCGAAGATGGAAAAGGCGAGAAAATGGGTCCTTCCCTACAGCCTCCAGAAGGACACACATCTGGGCAAACAGCTTGACTCCAGCACAGTGAGACCTGCTTCAGACTTCTGAACTACAGGGCTGTCAGATAAATGGGTATTATTTTGAGCCAACATGTTTGTGGCAGTTTGTTACAGCAGCCACAGAAAACTAATACAGTGTGTTGTGTGTGTGTGTGTTTTTTTAAAAAAAACTATAATGTGACTAATGAATAACATAGCATTACAAAGAATTGTGCAATATGAACATGTTACAAAACATTATGTATCATTCTACCACATAAGGTAATGCTCATAATGGGTCACCTATAGTGGCCAACACATTGAAAGTATTTTGTCAGTGTTTATTCTCTTACTCTTCTCTTTTCCCGTCTGAACACACTAGTCTAGCAGATAGATATCTAGTTCTATATAATCAACATACAAATTGTTAATACCCTGATGCTATTGAAATCAAATAACTGTTAGGATGTAGTTCCCCTAATGTTGTTGTGACATATGACAAAGTGAGCTCAGAGGATTGCCTGCCAATTTGTTATTCTGTGGCGCTGATGAAAGATGACTTTTCCTTCTGCAGATTTTTATTGAGCTGGTGGCTGTTGCATATTAACTCTGTCCTTTCGCGTCATTATTTAGAGGCCTTGACAATTTGAACACCAGAGAATTACCTTAAGGATAGAACTACAAGTGTTGCACCTTAAAACAAATGTGTGATTTGATCTTAGTATTACCCAGTTTAAAAACTGTATTCATTTTAGCCTATTCAATACCTCTCTTATTCTTTTTTTGGGGAGGAGGGTGAGTAATTCTAATTGATAATTCTAATAAGTCATAACTATTTATACCGAATCCAGTGGCAGCACAAGACATAAAACATTAAAGCGTTGTTATAAAATGTTACATTGTGTAGTGAAATGTATACATAGGATGTTGTGACTGAAATCCTATAATTTTAGACTATCTTTAAAACAGTTCACTCAGGGGGTCTTATGAATGGGAGGGACTATGGGAGAGAAATGGGAGTGCTGACTAAGAGCTACAACAGCTACACTAGTTAATTTATATTGCATTATGTTCATGATATCACATAACCTCATTATATTAATCATATATATCTTGTTCCCTTTACTATTACTCATCCTTAGGAAGAGATGGCTCAGAAGCCCAGAAGCTCTTTAACAAAGGAATATAAATTATGATACAAACTTAGATATGAAAGTCAATATTTGTTTGGAATAAGGAAAAAAATCACAAGATATGGCAAACATCACAACATACAGAAAAGTAACATAATATTTTTATTGATTAACTATTTTTAGACTTCTTTGATAATTTTCCCCTACATTTTTGGGAAGCAAACTCTGTGGTTGCCTCTTCATGTGATAATATTTACAAATTTTTCCATAGAGAGAATAGAAAGATAGTTTAGTTTTCACACTTTCATGATTGATTGCAATTTGGCTTTTATTTTTGATAGTTTAGAAATATTCCTTGCATCTTCCCTAATCATTTTTGTTTACGTCATATTCATTGTTAGGCTTGTTGTCAGATTTGGAAAACCTATATTAAGTGTTGTTGTTTTTTTTCTTTTTGGCCATTCCAAGTTTCTTGTGCAGTGTTTAATTTTGAATACTTTGAATTGATGACAATTATTAACCAATTTGTCATAGGTGTCCTTTTTGTAGTGATGTATTATGAGTTTATATTATATTAATTGATGTCAGTATTTGGTGTCACATAATCAAGACATTTAATTTTTTTCTAAAATATTCTTATGATTCACTCCTCTTTATGAATTGCATTATCAAACAATCCATAAGCCTATTCATTACTTCTACTCAATTTATTTATTCTTCTTTATAAATTACTGCATGATGAATTTTGATATGATGAATTTTTAGTTGCAATTCACATCTTGGTATAGAAATAAATTTCTATTGATTTTATTGCTCTATATATCATTCTATTGCTGTTGTTTCTTACCCCATTACTTTTTTAATCGAATTTTTCTCTCAGTTCTTTAAATACATAAAATTTAAAGACAGCAGAAAGGACACTCCATATTTACACAAATCTGGAGTCTACTTCTGGAATGTTCTAAAACATCCTTCCAAATTTCAATTAAAATTTTCTAACTCAATTTCCCCTTCACCAGCTCCCAAAATGTTCGGTACCACTAGAATATCACCTGGAAAAGACCACGGTTTTAACTGTGGCTCACGTGTCTTACTTTGGCAAATTTTACAAAAACCTACAACCATGTGAGCACATTTCCGGGCTCCTCCCAGGGCCTTGGAAGAGGCTTGTTCAGGGGAAAGGTCTGGAGCTTCAATGGTCAATCTGCCCATGTCCCGCAACAAGGGCCAGCCTGAACACCCTGGGTGGGAGGCACTGTAATTAGAGGACTAGTCACACCACCACGGCCAAGACAAGGGCTTCTTTACAAGATGAGCATTGTAGCTTGCATCACCTCAGACTCGATCCCTAGGCAAGGATGTAGATGGTGGTTTATATGGGAGGTGATCCCAGGAAGTACAAATGAGGAAAAGGGAAAAGGAAGAGAGCCAATGAAATGTGGTTCAAGAGTAATTTAACGTTAGGGTTCTAGGACAACTACACCTCAATCCCACTGAGGACCCTTTGAAAAACTTTGTGAAACCCAACTCAGAGTTTTCCCACCAGAAGCTGGGGACGCTTCCAAGGCCCTCGGAACGGAAGACAGCAGGGGAGGCCGGAAGCTGCCCATCTGCCAGGAACCAGGGCTGCAGGTGGACTCGGGAGGACTCAGGATATGGGTGGGCAAGAACGTGTACCTGCTGCTCTGTGACCCCTGTTCCACCTGGGAATTTAGAAACTCAAAGTTATTTAGAGTCATGATAAGGAATGATAAGGAATCTTCAACGTTATAGACCTTTCTCATTTTAAGATGACCTTGTAGTTAGAGGACAGGGGTTAAAATACAACGTGGCATCTTCCCAACTTGCCAAGGAAAGTCCTAGATGTTTTGAGCTGGAGATAAGTATTTTCTTTAAGCTGAATGAGAGCATAGTTCGAATTCCTAATTCCCTTTACTTAAATTCATTTCCTCTTAAGTATAAAAAAAAGTGGTGAAACATTTTTGTGTATGCCAACAAGGAACAATTTAGTCATGAGAATGCATTTTGCCTTTCTGAAGGCTCCTATGTGGTGAACTTATTGTGAAGAAGGAAAAACTGGACCACTTTATTCTCAGACTAGAGGCCCGGTGCGTGAAATTCATGCACTCGGGAGGGGTCCCTCAGTCCAGATTACGAGAGGGCGCAGGCCAGGCTGAGGGACCCCACTGGTGCACGATCAAACTGGGGAGAGACATGGGAGGTTGGCCAGCCGGGGAGGGACTGCAGGAGGGGCTCCAGGGTCTGTCTGGCCCATCTCACTCAGTCCCGATCGGCCTGACCCCAGCAGTAAGCTAACCTACTGGTCGGAGTATCTGCCCCCTGCTGGTCAGTGCATGTCATAGTGAGCAGTTGAGCAGCCTTAACATATCATTAGCATATTATGCTCTGATTAGTTGAATGGCTGACCGGAGGACCAGACAATTAGCATATTAGTCTTTTATTATATGGGACTAGAGGCCCGGTGCAAGAAATTCGTACATGGGGGGGGGGGGGTGTTCCTCAGTCCAGCCTGCATCCTTTCCAATCTGGGACCCCTCGAGGGATGTCCCACTGCCTATTTAGGGCAGTCAGACATCCCTCTCACAATCCAGGACTGCTGGCTCCCAACTGCTCACCTGTCTGCCTTCCTGATTGCCCCTAACCACTTCTGCCTACCAGCCTGATCACCCCCTAACCACTGACTTGCCAGCCTGATGTCTAACTGCTCCCCTGCCAGCCTGTTTGCCCCCAACTTTCCTCCTCTGCTGGCCTGGTCACCTCTAACTGCCCTCCCCTGCAGGCTTAATTGCCCCCAACTGCTCTCCCTTGCAGGCCTGGTCCCTCCCAACTGCCCTCCCCTGCTGGCCATCTTGTGGTGGCCATCTTGTGTCCACATGGGGGCAGGCTCTTTGACCACATGGGGGCAGCTATCTTGATCTTGTGTGTTGGAGTGATGGTCAATCTGCATATTACTCTTTTATTAGATAGGATAGAGGCCTGGTGCAGGGGTGGGGGCCAGCTGGTTTGCCCTGAAGGGTGTCCCGGATCAGGGTGGGGGTTCCTTTGGGGTATGGGGCAGCCTGAGCGAGGGGCCTGTGGTGGTTTGCAGGCCAGCCATGCCCCCTGGCAACCCAAGCAGAGGCCCTGGTATCTGGGGTTTATTTATCTTCTACAATTGAAACTTTGTAGCCTGGAGCAAAGCCAAGCCTTCTGCTCGCTCTGTGGTGGCAGCCATTTCTGTTGGGGTTTATTTATCTTCTACAATTGAAACTTTGTAGCCTGGAGTGGAGGCCTGAGCCGGCCAGGGCAGGTGGAAAGCTTGGCTTCCTCCATTACCAGGGGCAGCCCTAGCCTGCTCTCTCCAGCTCCGTGGCCGGTGGCTGCCGCCATTTTTCTTGGGATTTATCTTCTATAATTGAAACTTTGTAGCCTTGAGTGGAGGCCTAGACTGGCAAGGGCAGGCGGAAAGCTTGGCTTCCTCCATTGCAGGGAAACCCAAGCCTCCCTCCTACTCTCTGTGGCGGCAGCCATCTTGGTGGGGGTTAATTTGCATACTCGCTCTGATTGGCTGGTGGGCGTGGCTGGTGAGCATGGCTTGTGGGTATAGCTGAGTGATGGTTAATTTGCATATTACTCTTTTATTAGGTAGGATACTGTGGTCACCTATTCAAAACTGGAATTATGATCATTTAAGGGAGAAACATAAACCATTTAAATGAGATTGGTCTAGTAGGAGAATAAATGCTGGGCTAAGTGTTATGCCAATCAACTCTGAACCTTGAGAAGCCATTTCCATTTTTTTGTGCCTCAGTTTCCTCATTTTTTGATATAAGCCTTGGATTGGTTGGCCTTGAACTCCATTTCCAGCTCTGAGATACTGTGATTGAAAAAAAAATTAAGGTTGTAGCATGTCATGAAGCATGGGTCTTACTGTAGCATGATGGGCTTGACCAAAGAAGTTAACCTTTTTGACCTTCAGTTTTGTCATCTGAAAAATGTTAGGTGTTCTTTAAGGACATCTCTGCTGGATATAATCCAATGGGAAAAAGTGTGTGTGTGTGTGTGTGTGTGTGTGTGTGTGTGTGTGTGTGTGTAAAATCTGGGAGGATGCACAGAAGTAAGCCCGGCCTGGCCACTGGGTGGCGATCTTGTTCCATGTTAAGGAAGCGTTTATAGCTTTTACCAGTAGTGCCAACGTTTGAATTAACTAAGCCTAGTGAAGAAAGATTTTTCGAAAGGATTCTGAAATAAAATCAGGTCAGCAAAACCCCCAGATTTATGGAGGAATGACAATAAACATCAATGCCAAATAAGAGACATAAAATCCTTATCTTCAAGGCAGTAAAACATGGGGGGATAGATGAGAATTGTGTCTGGGTATTATTTAAAGGAATATAGGGAGAGGAGTACATGGTAAATTTATATAGTTTTCGAAACACATGGTTTAAAAGCTAACGCTGACATTTAAAGGTTTAACTTGTAGAATGACCGAATGCCTAAAAACTGTACTAGAGCATAAAGGTCTAAACCTGCAAAATCTAAACCAAATCAATGAAGACGTTAGTTCTTTTGTCAAATCTAAGAGAAACATGTAAGGGAATTGTACTCCTGCTCCAATATTTTAATGTTAAGGAAAAGGAACCCATCAACAAGTTTTGCACTTTTTTAAAGGAGAATGTGGTCTCCATCAGGCTCCGTAGCGTACCTTTAGGATTCTAGAATGATGGCTCCTGGAGTAATGGCCTGCCTTGGTGTCTGCAGGGCTTTGAGTGGAGGTCCGTTTCTATGGAGATAAAGGGGCATCAGCAGGAATGAGGAGGAGGATAAAGGCTCCCTGATCACAGGGCTGCCAGCCCCTATCTCTAGAAAAGGTGACATTCCAAAGGAAAACATAAGCTCCCCAATAAAGCACCAGTGAGCATGAAGGGGACACCCAGGGGCTGGAGGGAGAGGGTAAGGAGGGAGAAACGACGCCAGCATGAAGCCATCGCATTCCCAACTATTGCACAACCTGGGAGGGGTGGCAGGAGGGTGCAGGGGCCGAGACCTGGCATTGCCAACCCACCGTTTTCTCCCCGCTCCTCCTCCTCCTCCCTCCCAGGTGGACACGTGCCTCCTGGAGGCCAAGCGTGGGCCTGCTGGCTCTGGTTGCCATGGCTGCTGCTCCCCCACCCCCCTTTCCTTTGATACATTAGCCATTAGTTTACATAATCCTCTCACAGGAGGATGTCCCCATTCAAAAGGGGAAGAAAAGTTAAATTGCTGTGTAACCTTTCACAAGGAATAGCATTCATTATGCATTTGCCTAATGACACGGAGGCATTGTTTGCTCTAGTTCAGGTGATAACCGCAAATCACAGGCACCGAGGCCAGCCTGAACTTTAGAGGAGCCAGCAGAGCCGGTATGGAAATAATGCTTAGCATTTATGTCGCACTTTACACTCTCAATGGATTCCGCGATTATTAATTAATTATCCCACACAATAGCTCTAGGAGGAAGGTCAGTGTCATTAGCTCTATTTCACAGATGAAAAATCAGACAGCAGTTCCGTGATCTTCCTCCCTCCCCCCAAACATTTAAAGGCCTCATGTCAAAGCAGACTCAGGGGTGGGGGCTGCAGGTAAATTATGAAGTGGGGAAAGGCCAACAGACCAGAGCCGCCCCTTGCAGGGGCTCCATTTCCTCTGCTCTGTCTTTTGAAAACCCTCTTCTCAGAATGGTGTTCTGGACTTGGGAACTACCTCCCCCTGCAGCCTGGTTCCTCTTATGTATACCTGCCTTTCCTACATATCCACTGTTTTGTGTGGGATTTTATTCCCTATTCATTCATTCATTCATTCATTCGACCTTAATTGAGTACTTAATATGGTTGAATGGGATATAGAAATAAAAAACAACTGATTTTTTAAATGATTCTTTCCTAGTACACACACACACACACACACACACACACACACACACACACGCACACACGGCAGTGGAGGAGGAAGGAGTAGTCACCCTTGGGGGGGTAGGAAGGACTGCTCTGAGAGAGGATGCCCAGCAGTCCTCTGCATGATGTCTTTTGTTCAAGCAGCAGTGCTCCCAGAGGCCTCTGGGAGAGAAGGTGGAAATAAGGTGTCCTGGCTGTTGGCTGCGCAGATTTTTGCCTTAGGCCAGGCCTCCTATGGGCTAACCTGGTAAACTCATGTTTTAGTTATTTGTGAATATCTTCCCTTTTATAGGACTATAAGCAATTTGAAAACGCTAACTAATTCCCATAGCCCATGGCCTTTGTAGGAAATAATAGTGTGAAGGGCCGCCATGCATCGAGTGTCCACTCTGGTTAGTGCTGTACAACGCTGACCTTAGTTATGCCTCACAAGGACCTTTGAGGCAGGTCTTGTCAATATCCTTTTATTTTTATAGCTGAGGAAAGAGAGATTCAGAAAGTTTCGGTAATTTGCTAAAGCCACATCGTTCTTTTGGCCATTAAAAGGAACTTAGTGACCTACGCTTTGTGCTAAGTACAGAGATCCAAATGGTGAGCAAACAGACATGCTCTCTTCCTGTTTTTACCTACAGTCCACTGGGGAAGACAGACATTAATCAAGTAATAACTACATGTCAACATATAATTACCACCTGTGAGGAAGCCTATGGAAGAAAGTGCAGAGGTACATGTCGGAGCAGTTAGCTCTCTGTGACCTGATCTGATCCCAGGCCAGTGGGGAGGGGGCAGATATGGGGGAAGGCCAAGGTCAGGAAGCTTGACCTCACCTAGACGCTCTGATGTTTAAGCTGAGTTTTAAAAGATTAATGGGTGTTAAGTAGGCCAAAGTGAGCATCTCAGGAAAAGGCCTTAGTGTAGGAGGGAGCTGGGAGTATTTGAGAATCTGAAAGCAGGTCTACTATGCAGAAGAGGGGAGGGTGTGAAGGGGAGAAGATGACTGGAGTAGAAGGTGGGGCCTGATCTTGTAGGACCTTATAAGCCAGGGTAGAATTTAATGCTTAGGAACAATAGGTAAGCATGTCAGTCTGGATGAAGCGCGGGGAAGCACAAGAGTGTGAAAAGGAAACTGGGTAAGCGGGTGACAAAGCGATTCTTGTGTGAGACGATGGAGAGACGGGGTGACCATGGCAGAGATGGAGAGAAAACACATTGGTTGGTGAAGTATTTGGAAAGTCAAGTGCACAGTTCTTAGTGATGGGCAGGGAGAGGAGAGGGAAAGGCAGGCGAGAAGGCTGATTCCACGGCTCCTGGCTTGGACAAGAGAATGACTGGAAGTGTAGACTGGAGGGGACCAAGGGTTTGGGGGAAGTGGCAAAGGCAGATTTTGAATCTAAATCTGCTTCTCACCAAAATACACTCTGTCCCTTGAGGGGAAGCAAAGTTTCCCAGCCCCAAATATGCCTTTTTAAAGATAGTGATTATTTTAAGCTGGTTATTTTTAAAAAATAAAAATAAAAACACATTTGAACTTCCTCCTAAGGACCTAAAAGAATTTTAGAGACCTGCTCAGAAAGGGAGCTGTTATGGCCGAAACCGGTTTGGCTCAGTGGATAGAGCGTCAGCCTTCGGACTGAAGGGTCCCAGGTTCGATTCCGGTCAAGGGCATGTACCTTGGTTGTGGGCACATCCCTGATAGGGGGTGTGCAGGAGGCAGCTGGTCGATGTTTCTCTCTCATCGATGTTTCTAGCTCTCTGTCCCTCTCCCTCTCTGTAAAAAATCAATAAAATATATTTTAAAAAAAGAAAGAAAGGGAGCTGTTATGGTTAATAACTGTAGTCCAATGTGAACTCATGTGATGGACAGGGAGGAACCTAGCAAGGCCTGTTTGATCAAAGTCCTTTCTGTCCCAATTGTTCACCAAACATTTGCGTTTCCATTTCCACATGAATTGCCTTACTGTTTGTATCCAACAACGCCAGCCACCTTCTCCTTAGCTCAAGATGGCATGTAAGTCCTAACTGCTGCATGTTCTTAGGGAACCCCTGTATGTACACACATAATACACGTGGTTATTTGCTCCCGTTAATATGCCTCCCATTAATTGGATGGTTGGACCAGCCAGAGGAAACTGGAAGGTAGAAGGACAATTGTTTTTCCTCCCCCACCACAAGCACATGGGTTTGGAACTCCACTGCTGAACTGCACTTCTAGCTTGCTAATGCTCCCATTGCTACCACTGTGATCATCACCTTTGTTTCCTAATCAATTAGTGGCATCAGCAGGAGACATGTCCATGGCAGGGATGCAAGGGAGATCTTTTGGGGGAAGGGGTACCTAGAATTACACAAATCTTGCTGTTCAGCAGTTACGCAGGAAGGCTTTGGCTCAAAGTGTGAGGGTTTAACATTCACCAGAGCTGGGCCAATTGTTTAACATTTCTAAGCCTCCTTTTCCTCTCTGTAAAGAGGAAGTTGTAACAGGGTCTTCTCCATCCTGAGGCTGTTGGAAGAATGAGGGCTGCTGCTGGCATATAGGACACCTTCACATGAATTAGAGGAAGGTTGCCATTCTCAAGTAAAAAAAAATCTCTTTGAAGTTAGTGTATTATATATTTCTCTTCAATTACAATTATACAAACATAAAATCAGTCTAAATAAATGATATACATCAAAGTATTCAACATAATATAATGTACCATTTGAATTTTTAATCACACTAATTAGAAAATCAAATTTAAAAATAATAGATATGTAACAAGTCAATAATTTTAATAACAGTTAATTATGAAATTTCCATAGCAACAAATAAACAAGCCCTCTAATGCAATTACCAGATTGTTATGTAATAATCTCTAATTTATGTCAACTTCATATGTACTTTGTATATTGTTAATGCTAAATTAATATTAGTTATTATCAGTTACTTTTATCAGTGTAATTGCGTGTATTTTACAGGAGGAACCTGCAGTCCCACTCAGCACAGAGTACAAGTGGCAGAGAATATAATCTGCAGTATATCGACGCTGATAGATTTCTTTTAAAAAAGTAAAGGTGCTAATCAACCAGTACTTAAGTGAAGAAAAAAAAAACAACAACCCATGACGTCTTATTTAGGAACACAAGTTATTTCGATGATTGTTAGAGCATCAAGATCTTTTCATTGAACATACTAGTATTCTTCTTTGTAAATCCGATCTGAAAGTGACACTTACAGCAATCCTATTAAGCAGATAAGCTCTGAGAGAAGGCCTGGGGGCTTGCCTACAGAAGGGCGGTGAAGGGCGACAGTGCTTGAGCCATCCCCTCTCTAGGGTGACCCTGTTCCGGTTCACCTGGGATCGTGCCACTTCACGTCTGCTGTCCTGGCATCACTCATAGTGCCCCAATCATCGTCTTGATGTAGATGAAATCTAATACGGTAATCCTGCATTTCTCACCTGAAAGATGGGGGAAATATTCCAACCCTTTCTTTCTTCTAAGGTTGTTAAGAGGACCAAAAGAGATTATGTTTATAAAAGTGTTTTTAAAATGACTTAAAGGAGACCTGCCCTGACTGCACGAGTTGGTGGCATTATTCTTTGTTGTTATTATCTATTTTGGCTCTCATGGACTTGTTAGTTCAATTTCATTTTCTTGGGTGTGTTTTGGATTGTTGAGGTCATGAAACAAGTTATCTCCAGATTAGAGAGGTGTTAGTTTATATATGGTTCTATTAGCAGTAAAAAATCTCATTTTTTCAAGTTAACACTTCATTTAAAAATGGAATTGATTTTTACAAAATAGAAACGTTACCAGCATAATTTTCCCCACTATTCAGGCTGAACTTCTAAGTGATAAAAAAGGAAAAAGATATACAAATAGAATTTTAAGCAAAGAATAAGTAATAAAGCACCATTATAGCAATAGCACAAAAGAAAAGAAAACAACACATAGAAAGGCTAACCCTGTATGTATGGTGTGTGTGCGCACGCATGTGTGTGCGTGTGCGCGCATGTGCGCACGCGTGTGTGTGCACATGGGTAGTTGTAATTCAATTTAAAACTTATCAACTTGATAAGTGTACATTTTCCTGAATCTATTATTGAAATGGATAAATATTCTAAGCAAGAAAGGAAAACAATTGGGGTTGGGTATCCAATAGGATGATGAATCAGATCTTTAATAACTGAGTTGACTGTCTTTTAAGCAGTGACATTTCTTCTGTTAGCAAAACAGACAAACAATCCCATCTGTAATTAAACTCTGATCTGATTGTGTTGCTGTATTAAGTGTTGCCTCTGGTATAAAATAATGTGCTTTCTCAAATGGGATTGCTTTTCTATTGCTCTTTATTCCCGAATGACCCCATTTTTCCTGCACAGGGAGAAAATGTGCTTATCTAAATGAAATAATTATTTCTTTCAAGGTCTGACACCATTATTTGGTAAATTATCTATTTCCGGGCCTCTGATGGTGCCTCCAGGCAACAAATGAGTTAATTTTCCATAAATGGACAGTGAGGGTTCCTTTTGTGGATTTCCCAGGAAGATTCTTGGGGCCTTTCCTAGAGCTGCTCCCCCATTTATTGTAATTTTCCTTAACATGGCAGAATGTGGCCTGTATTAGAATACCTCTGAGGTTGAAAACTGGTAGCCTATATGTTCTGTTTGACCCGGGGCACTAAAAATGTTAAAAATTACATAGGAATATAGATTTCTGGCTTCTCCAAACACACACACACACACACACACACACACACACACACAACAACAACAACAACAACAACAACAACAACAGGAATATTTTATGTGGCCAAGTTGGCTGGAAGCTGAGCAGTGAGTCTATCCCTTTGAGGCCTGGGGCATTTGCCAACCCCCTCTTATCTAAGAGACTTGGTGTTAGAGTTTGCAACTCTTCCTCTATATCTTCATTCACTCAACAAATTATAAAGACCTTTGTATGCAAAACCCTGTTGAAGCAGCTCAGCCAATATGTACACGGCTCCTTCACCCTAAGGCTCTATGGAAGTTGGGTCTCCTGAGAGGCTCTGTGGAAAGCATGCCATGGACACGTGTGCTGGGATGGGCTACATCTGTCTCTCTTGGAAATTTATAATGCAAGTCATCATATCACAGGCTCCACAAAGCCCTAATAAGGAAACCAGTTGAATATTGCTTAACCATTCTTTCTTGGCTAAAAGTTATTTTTTTTAAAGTGACATCTATTACCTTCACAAGGGCTAGTTCTAGAGAAAATAGTTTAAAATAGTCATCTGTAGTTTGGCGTTAAATGGAAGGCTATTTACATTTGTATATTAA
Source organism: Eptesicus fuscus (assembly GCF_027574615.1). Lineage (NCBI taxonomy): Eukaryota > Metazoa > Chordata > Mammalia > Chiroptera > Vespertilionidae > Eptesicus > Eptesicus fuscus. The sequence goes on from NC_072482.1 coordinate 91,936,123, forward strand.
TACAAGTAAGAAGTAAATTAGAAATTCTTGCACTGATATTCAGAGGAAAAAAAATAACTGAATTAAAGACTGTTTAGTGAACCTGAAATAAGGTCCATAAGAGATAAGAGTTCATGTCTTTTTTTTTTTTTTTGTAAAACATTAATATTGGGTGGAGCTTTGTAAGTTCTCTTCTTTAAATTACCGCTTGTATAAATAATTTTTCTAAAGTTCAGTCAGTACAGTAAGTGGGAAGAATAAATAGATGCTAACTGTTTTGAGGACGAATACATTCATGTGCTCCTTTAACCAAGCCATGTCCTGTGGATTAGCCTCCTCGATGGTCCTAGAATGTGGACCCCAGCTCCACCTCACAGGTATCCATCCCTACAGTAGGCACCACCGTCATCTACCTCAGGTCGACTACAAGGCCTCCTCACCCTAGCACATTTCTTACCCTGTACCCAGGGTGAGCTTTTTAAAATGTGAATCTGGAAATCTCTGAATGGCTTCTAATAGCTCTTGAAGATCAAGCTCCACATGAGGTCTGCAAAGCCTCACATGTTTTGGGCCCAGCTCCCCCAGCCTCATCTCACTCAGCCTTGCCACTCTCTGTGATACATTCTCTTAAGCCTTTCAGTTCTTGAATGAGAAGTCTCTCTCTCGCCCCAGGGCCTTTGCACATGTGTTTGTTTGTTTTTCCTTTGTCTGCAACTTTCCCTTCTCCATCTTTTTAAAAAATATATTTTTTTATTGATTTCAGAGAGGAAGGGAGAGGGAGAGAGAGAGAAACATCAATGATGAGAGAGAATCATGGACCAGCTGCCTCCTGCACGCCCCCCACTGGGGATCAAGCCCCCAACCCGAGCATGTGCCCTGACCGGGAACTGAACCGTGACCTCCTGGTTCATAGATGGACGCTCAACCACGGAGCCATGCCGGCCGGGCTCTCCTCTCCATCTTGATCCTTCCTTTGCAACTTCCGCTGGGTTCATGTCTATTTATTCAAATCTCAGCTAAAATATCGCTTCTTTCTTGACCCGCCACCACCACATTCTGACAACTATGTCAGCTTCTCCTGTTTTATCCTTTCACGCTGCACTCTGCATAGTCACTGTGATTTGTAATTACATACTCTTTATAATTATTTAATCAGCATTTGTTTTCTCCTTTTGTTTACTAGTTTCTGAGCACCTGGCGCAGTAAGAAACAGCCAATAAATAGAAATGAAGATCTGTGTGACAGAAGATAAAATTGTTATGCATATGGGCAAAAGAAGTGACAGAAGTAACCTTTTGGGAGATTTAAAAATAAGCCAATATTGCTTATAAACTGGGACCTTGGTCTATATATATTTAGGTATAAACTTTGCTGCTAGAGGGAGACAAATGAGATATGGGGTGCAACTAATCTAGCAGCAATGGAAAACAAAATTTCTTCTGGTGAAGTAAGTAATGGTTTTCAGGTTGGCTAATTCTAGACACAGAAAATGATTGATTAAAGCTTCCTGCAAGCTTGGGCTATGCAAATATAGCAGGTGTCTCTGTACATGCAAGGCTTGAGCACAGTCTCCAATTATTTTTTGGGAAAGTTGCCCCCAGTTGAGTTTGGAATCGTGCATCCACATCTGTCAGTATGTTCCAATCACTACGTGGCCAACGAGGCCAAAAAATAACATAAAATTAAAAAAAAAAAAAAGTTGGGCTGCCCCGTATGGAATGAATGTTCCAACTTACTTATTTCTGTTTTAATGAAAAAAAAAAAAAAAAAAAGGATGGGATGCTCATGAAGGCTTCAGTATTGGCTAACAAATCCACTGGAGTGTCCATCACTACGTGCTCCACTGGCGGAATGAATGAGCAAGTGAGCTGGGCAGGAGAGAGCTCGGAGGTTCTGGGGCAGGCTTCACTTGAACTCACAGTGGTCTGATATATCCCAGATCTCCTTTGGCAAGTCCTTTCTAGGTGACATTCCCTGATGCCCTAAGGAGCTCTTAAAAGTTGATGAGAAAAGGGCCACTTTGTTCCAGGCACCTTTCAGGGTGGTCAGTAGGTCAGTGTTTCTGGTCCATTTCAGCCCAATGTATTCCATTTGCAGTATCACTTTTTTGTGGTCATCCTCTGATCTTTTTTCCTCCTAGGCCTCATTAAGAGGCTCCTCCAGGAGCCGATGGCCATTCAAAAGTGATTTCTGGCAATGAATTCAACAGCAAAAATTTATTCTGACTCATGATCCTGTTATTGCTCAGTTCCTCTTTGTCTTGTATGTGCTGAAAAAAAAAAAAAGCAAAAACAAAAACAAAAAAAAAAATTTGGTACATCTATGAACAAAATAGATCCAGAGACATGGAAGTATGGAACAGACTGGTGAATCTCAGAGGGAAGAGATTAACCAAAGAATTTATATGCACATATGCATTACCCATGGACACAGACAATAGTGTGGTGAAGGCCTGGGGGTAGATTGGGTGGAGGGGGTCAATGGGGTAAAAAAAGGGGACAGCTGTAATACTTTCAACAATAAAGATAAAGTTTAAAATATATATGTAAAATTATTATTCCCCCCCCCCAAAAAAAAAGTATATAATGGTGGAGGTGTTAGCTCACACTATAGTAGCAATCATGTTGCAACAGATAAGTAAATCAAATCATTATGTTATATACCTTAAAGTTACACAATTTTATATGCCATTTACATCTCAATAAAAGCTGAGTTTAAGAGAAGGAAAAAAATAGAAATTGCGCTAATAGCCAATGATTAGGATAGACTCACATATAATTGGAACTGTTTTTTCAAAATCCAGGTTTTTTTTTTTATTATTGGTAAAATTTTCAAATTGACATGTATTTATTAAGTGCTGCTGATGATTCAAGGTTCCTTCTAATTCCATCTTAATTTCTGATTCTGTGACCTTGATTTATATTAGTCTGTGTTTAAACTCTGCTCAATTGAAGAGAATAATAATACCTATTTCTAGTAGCAAAAGCTAAGAAAATGAGTTACATTACATAAATGAAATAATTGTATTCACTTTAGACACTGATATTAATATTTTGAATTTTTAAAGTTAAGGGTAGTAATAATATTCCACAAGCTCTCTCAACACCTGATTACTTCAAATCTAAGGAAGCAGACATGAAAGAAAATCCAGTTATTCTCAAATAGAGAAGAAATGTGACAATATCCATGGCAGCCTTCGATAATTAATTCCACTAATATGAGTGACTCCTTAAATTCCTACTTAAAATATGTCTCCAAGTTAAATATTATACATTTAAAATGGACAAATCTATATTAATCTAATGGGTTTCTTGACAATTTGAAATGAAACATGGCTTACTATGACACGATTTTAAATGCATTTATTTAAATGTGCCATACTTAATATGCAACTTTGAAAGTCCCTGGGTTGACATCAAAATATATTCATCTATCTCTGATTTGCTCTTCTGAAGTTTAGCCATACTTCTTAGCCTCTCAGGAAGTTGAAGGAAAATTCCCCAGGCCTTAGTATCACTTTCTGTAATGCAAACTCTATTCTGAAACTACTTTTTGTACTTATCTATCTTCAAGCCTGAAATGGATAGACATTTAATTATTTTAAATCGTTGCTTAGTGTCTCCTTAGGTTTATCACAGTATTTGTCTTAAAAAAAAAGTGGTACCCTTTAAAGGAAAAATGCCTTAAATTTATTAATGGGCTTAGGTAGGAAGTCGATTCTTTTACAAAAACAATTGAAGGAAATGGAGGGAGTTTGGGGGGTCCTTGTTCTGGGCCATTTAAATGCCACTGGAATTCTCAATGTTAGTTTTGGCTGTTCTGAGTGTAGCGTATTGTGTGTGTGTGTGTGTGTGTGTGTGTGTGTGTGTGTGTGTGCGCCTGTGCGTATTCCATTCCCCTAGACTGAGATCCTCAAGCTCTATTTTTTCCAAATTTTAAAACCCAGCTAACATCTCACTTCTTCAAAGGCACCCTGAATGAAGCGAAATTGTTCCCATCCACAGTAGCTCTTAATCAGGTGCCAGGGGACCTTACTCTTTAGCCATCCTTACCCCTGTGACCTCTATTGTTCTCTTTTGCTGGGTTCATTAACATGACCTCTAGACTTCCTAATGTTGATTTTAATTAAAGGTGGTGATGTGCCTCACTCAACTTGCCGGAGCTAAAACAAGGTATTTTAAAATATGCTTTGAAAGTGGAAAACTCACTATTTCCTTCTTCACTACTAATGGGAAATGGGGCTGGGATGATTCCTGGTGTGTAGAACACAATCACGGGGATTTTAGTATTTTTTTCTGGCATAACAAGAGGAGGAAGGGGAGTTTCTACATGGAGTTGGGCATAATGTTGGGCAATAGAGAATGTTTTCATGTCATTAGGTTCCATAGACATATAGGAGGCTCCTGGAGCTCCATAGATTTATTTATTCACTAGAGACTTGGTGAACGAATTTGTGCACGGGTAGGATCCCTAAGCCTGGCTGGTGATCAGGGCTGATTGGGGCCTTCTGGCTGCCAACCGGGGCCTCCCTTCCCTGGCTGCTGGGCCGGGGCCTTCCTTCGTTCTGCACCACCCCCTGGTGGTCAGCGCATGTTATAGTGAGCGATAGAACTCCCAGTCTCATGGTCAAACTCCCGTGGGGACACTTTGAATATTAGCCTTTTATATATATAAATTCATTGATTCATTCATTTCACAAATATTTTTAGAATGCCTTTTCGGTGTCATGTGGCAGGACAGAAGGCTGATTTTTGTGCCCTGGAGTTTTTTTTACTCTAGGATAACTAGTTTTGTTTTCTGATTTGTCTTGGTTTCTCTTTAAAGGGGTTCTGTGTTCTCCCTACCTATGTTCAAAGTGAGTTCAATAAATCCTTTTTTATTGACAATGATGTTTCCAATAAGGCTTTTAACCTAATTTAGTTACTGAAAATGTCTTATATGAGAGTTTTTCCTTTGCCAAAATAATTTGTCTCCTTTTTTCCATGTTCTTTTCTTTAGTATCAATTAATTTCTTATATGACTATTTGCCATTCCCTTTCTTATCTCCCTGTCCTCTTGAATTCATGTTCTTCCTTGACTAACTAAATAGAAAGGCTTGGAGGATTTTTTTACCCCAATTTTTAAAATCTCTTTCATCTCTACATGACATTTTTTTCTTTCTGATAGCTCTTTCATTTTGGTGCTTTTTTCTTTTGCCTTTTATTTGACATTGCTTTTTATTCCCGTGCTCAGTGAAGTCAGTTTTTTTTTTAAAACACATTCTACCACTTCTTTTCAAGTTGGCCCGTATCTGCTCCCAGTTTCTCTCTCTTTTCTTCTTCTCAATAAATCTTTTTCTCTCTGATCTTTTCCTCCTTCCACTTCTTATCCTCTTTCCTCATTCTTCAAATTGTCCAATATGCCTTCATCTTTGTGTGTGTGTGTGTGTGTGTGTGTGTGTGTGTGTATGATTTCCTTCTTCCTTTTTTTCTCAGTTCTTTTATTTCTACTTAGTACTTTAAGGGGAAGAACAATTTGGAACCTTTTACTTTTTTTAGCTCTTGTCAGGAAAGGCCAGACCTTGCAGGACAACAGCCACATGGGGGGTGTTGGGTTGGAGAAACTGCCCCGCTTCTCTCAGCCTGGGAATCAGAGCATCATGGAGGCTGACATGCAGCCATGAGCCCCCACTCAGCCTTCATGCAATAGTGCCCTTTCACCCCAGGTATACAGAGTGGTTTATGTTTTCCTTAAAAACACTCAAGACAACTCTACCGTTTAATCACTTTTCCACTTTTCAAAGTACCTGCACCTCATTTTGTCCCCGACACATTGAATGAGACAGGATGGTCATCTCCACCGGGGGAATGAGGCAGCGGAGGCAGAGAGAGGATTAGTGTGTGTCCTGGGGCGTGGGAACCACACGGAGTGCCCTGGTCCTAGACCGCCCCCTCTGGGCTCCGGGGGGACATTGTTAGTACTTCCTCAGGGCTCCCCCAGCAAGGCAGCGTTTGTCGCCCAGCCTCCCTCCCCCTTCCCCCTTTATTCCTCATTCTCTGAGAACACGGTTAGTCATTCAGAGAGCTCCCATCTGTCCAGCGTTTGGATGGGAAGGCATTGCACTGAGTCTACCTGAATAGTCAACCCCAGGTCTCGCAGGCCTCTGCCTCTTACATTTATTTCCCGAGTGTCCTCATCTGACCAGTTTTTATCTCCCACCTCGGGTCTAGTTCACCTCAGACACAACTATGAGATATTTCGCTTGGATGGTTTCCATCACCTCAAACTCCACAGGACGAGACTGAGTTTGTCCTCCTCAGTCCTGGCCTCCCTTCCTCTCCTAGAAACGTTTCGGCAGTAGCACGTTCCCAGCCACAAAGGCTCGAAGTCAACTTGGAGTCATTCTTGCTCATTCTCATATTTAGTCAATTTCCAAGTTCTGTGAAAAGCTTCTTTTCTCCTTTTTTTCTTTCATTTTTCTACTGCCAATACCCCTGCAATTGGGTTACACTTTACCCTTTTTAACGGTTCCTTTTACAATCTCACCCACTCCATTTTGTCTGACATACTGATGCCGGAATCCTATTTTTTAAACTTCCAAAGACTTTGTTTTGCCAATGGAATAAAGATTGCACAAGACTGAACAGTTCTTTGGGGACAGAGTTATGGCTAGAGCCCAGGATTTGTAAACTTTAGTTTCTATACTTTTTCTACTAAACTATACTGTGTCTTATGAATTCCAGCATAGGAATCCTTTATCTGTCCTACCTTTCCCTAAATTATTTAGTTTTTCTGTGCTTTGTTTTCATCTGTAAGCTTCCTCAGTCCTTTTGGAAGTAGGAAGAACCTTAAAATTTAATTAAATAAAAACAAATGCTGGCCCAAAGAAAAATGCTGTGTAAATAGACACATAAAACTACATCAAGCAGGTGGAACAAGTTTTTTTTTTTTCTTTCAGAGACAAATACTGCTGAAAGAATTTGGTTTCAGATTCTGCCTATTGAGTCTGGAAGATTTCTGATTCAAGAGTCTCCCTTCACTGACTCTTCCTCCAGGGAGTGTATCTGTGCTGATTGCACACGAGGGAGGTAGCCCTTGGTACTGAGCTCTGGTTCTTATCTTGCTGGGTTTCAAGAATATTTGGATAGCTCACTATTTTAACGTCATTAAAGTATAATCTACCCATGGCATAGGGCTAAAAGCCCATTTCAACAAAATCTAAGTTAAGGTTGGAATTAGCTAACAAGGCTATTTACGAAGTCTTCAGTTGGTCCTAAGAGGAACCCTACAAGGGACCTACCTCTAACGGACTTCAAGCCCGAGATGGTGGGAGGAATTGGCAAACAGAAGCAGAGAACTTCAGCCTTGTGGTCCCGCAGCTGTAAGCTCACAGACACTCGGGAAGCACGCGCTACTCAAATCCTAGGGAAGGGCTCTGCTGGACTCAGCCTCCCCAGGGCCAAGGACGCTCTATAGCCTCTTGGCCATGCCAGTTGTCTCAGTTATTTGTGGACCTGTCTCTCATGCCACCCCGTTATAACACGTGAGAAATTGGTTCAATGTACAAAGACCTTATTTGGCAATTTTCATCTTCCGTGCACTTTCCAAATGTTAACTAATTAATCTGCTTGACAGTATTCCATTTAACAGTTGTACATGTTTTCTGTTCATAAACTCTTATAAACTTTTTATTGCTTTGATATTTTATTTTTAGGTGTGTTTTTTTTTTTCTGTGTCCCTCCAAGGCCAAATTAGCATAATTCTTTGCTGGCATGGCGCATGTTCTCCACAATCTGGAGGCCTTCAAAGTGGCAGATGACCAAGCAAGAAAATAAGATGAGGACGTGGGAGGCAGAGGCGGAAACAGCCTCGCCCTTGTGAATATCAGAAATGCCACCAGAAACGGACCTGGCATTCAAGCAGCCACTGCCTCTGATCATGGCACCCAAACCCATCCAGCTCCTGCATGATCAACAAGTATTTACTGAGTGCCTACTATGTGCCAGGCCCCGTTTCAAGCACTGGGGATAGAAGAGAGAACAAAACAGACATCAGTCTTTGTCCAATGGAACCCCAATATCATACATAAGCTTAGAGAATTTCCTCAAATATTCCATAAAAATGTCTCCTTATTCTATAGCACTTCCCAGGGAAATGAGCTCCACATATTTGTTTTCCATGGGTAAATACAACTTAATTTGTCTTAAAGCTTTCTCTTTCAAATTTCAAGGTCCACTCCCAAAAATTAGTGTCCAATTCCACACTCTTCGCATCTAGATCACTAGTTCTTGAACTTTTTGGGCTATGAATCCTGTAAGTATATGATGATTGCTATGCATTTACTCAACAGAAGAAATATATCTATTACAAACATATATAGTTTTATTTATACATATATTTATATGCAGATATGGAAAAACATGCATGCCATTTTAAGGGGTTTATAGACCTTCCAAAGTCTGTGTATCCCTCGTTAAGTAACCTCATCTAACCTAGAAATACCACTCGATTATATAGACTTTATCTCATTTAGATTTCAGCTATCACAATTAGATTTTATAGATTGGAGAATGGGGTTATTAACACTGATTCTAATAGGCATGTGTGCTTGCTTCTTTGACCTCTTTGATCATTTCTTTGAATTATTTGGACCCTTATTAAGGCAGAATTGGCAAAGCACAGAGCATTCTAGCTGTGGATATAAGATTATTTTAGAGAATAGAATGAGAACATTGGCTTCTGCATCATTTTTAATCTTTCAGTTGGGCCAGGACATTGTCTTTAAGGTGTAGCTATAATGATGGCATGCTCCATGTTCTAGCTGGTGACTGAAACCCCGGGTTCCATCACTTTTTCCAGAATAATTGGTCTTACGGTCCCTGAATGTGTTCTCCTACACTTGCCTATGAGGAATTTCATCTGCCAGTTTTTTGCTCCCATATGCAGACTTGTAGAAATTTTCACAGTTTCCTCTGCATAATGGCATGATATTTCATTATTAAAAAGAACTTAGTGTCATGGGCAAACCTGAGGATTTTATTGTAAACAGTCTCTTGTTACATCTTAGCATCCATTTGTGAGTTGGAACCATTTAAAAAAATATATATACTTCTCTCCCTCTCTCTCTCATTTTTTTTGAGCCAGTGTCAGTTCTTTTCCAAGATAAAACAGTTAATTAACTTCTGTGTTTGATCCCAAATGATATACAGCAAAATATTAACAGTGAACATCTCTGTGATCTAGATTGTGGATGATTTTAATTTTATTCACTTTGCTTCTCTGTGTTTTCCACATTTCCTATAAAGAACAGATATTGCTTTGTAGTTAAACATTTTGTTAAATGCACATCGTTTTTAAAAATGGAATCTTTTCCGAGTGTCACTGAGTATTGAAATGGCGGACATCAAGTGGGTTCTCTTTCCCAGTATTGGGGAGGTGCACTCTCCTTTTCAGAAGCTCTCTTGCCTTTCTGACGAGAGATTATTTTATTTAGAAATGTATAGGCACTCATCTCCTTTGGTCCTTCCTCCTAGGTGCCTGTCACATCAGCAGTGTGACTGTCACATCAGCAGTGTGACAGGCACCTATGAGGTCTCCATTAAATTGATCTGTCTATACAAGTTTCAATGGATCCAAAATTTCGCCCTTGCGTTTCTTCTAACCTCTTGGGGAGAGCCCGTTTATTTCTAGTGATCACTCAAGTTTGGGAAAGAAAATCGTGACAAAAATGCATTATTGATCCAGCCAAGAACATCTCGTTTATTTATTGCTATTTGATTTTGTACCTGTGACTGATCTGCTTCCAAAGTTAATTTAGGAGTGAGAATGTTGGTAATGCCTTCCTTTATAAACTGATTCATTCTGCAACCTCCTTTTCAGACCTGCCTGCACTTTTCATATTGTGATCATCAATCAGTTGGTCTCATCGATTCTCTCGCCGTCTTTCTGCCTCCCATGATTCTAACACAGATTTTAATGTGAGGATTAGTCCCTCAGAAATGTCCCCCAATTTTTTTAAGCTTACAAAATTTCTTTTTAAATTTGCATTTGTGCTGCTATGGATGATATTCCTTATATTTTTCTACTTGGGCACATTGGTTTTTAATATGGTGTCTTTTCAAACAGTATCGTTTTTTGTTTTGTTTTTTTAAAATCTTCACTTTGCTTGAAATAGGCTAACCTCTTATCTTGATATTTAAGTACAGGAGTCGCCCCTTGTCCATGGTTTTACTTTCCACAGTTTCAGTTACCCACTGTCAACTGTGGTCTGAAAATATTAAACGAAGTATTCCAAAAATAAATATTTCATAAATAGTAGTGCTATGAAATCTCCCACGTTCCGCCCCATTGGGGCAGAACATGCACCAGCCCTTTGCCCAGTGGCTCCACATGTGTATCCTACCCACCCTTAGTCAGTTACCAGATATTTTGACAGAGAGAGACCACATTTACCTAACTTTTATTACAGTATATTGCTATAATGGTTCTACTTTATTATTGTTGTTGTTAATCTCGTGCTGTGCCTAATTCATAGATTACACTGTATCATAGGTATGTGCTTGCAGGAAAAAAACACAGTAGACATGGGGTTGGGTACAATCTGTGGTGTCAAGCTTCCACTGGAGTTTTGGCACGTACCCCCTACTGGTAGGGGGAACTGGTCTATGGCATGTCTACCCCCCAGGGATTCCATTGTGTTTTCTTTTCCCCACAGAGTTCCTCAGTTTCTTCTCATCGCCTCCTGAGCGCCTGCGCCACATCCTTCCTATGCAGAGTTTTTGCTTGGCAGCAAGTCTGTCGGGTCCATTCCATGTTAATTATATCATAGTCCTCGCGATGCCAAGTGTTCCCATCTGGCCGCTGGGTCTGTAAGTCTTTAGTGTTTATTTGAAGCGGTTACGCATGCTGGATTGGGCCTTCATCACTTCTCCCCTCCATTTGTTCTTAGATGAGGGCATCCTTATTTCATTATCCTCATTTTCCTCAGATGTATTCTCCACTTCCTCCCTGATTGCTTTATTTGAATCTTGGATACCTCAAACACTCTGTTTGTATCCATCTTCCTCCCCATTTCCTAATTTAAAATCTTCTGAAACTTGAAAACTATCCTTAACTGTCTGGTGCTGTTTTACCTCAACCTACATTTTTCTATATAGACTCTACTTATCCAAAAAATATCTTGGTTCTTGGTAATCTGTGAATGTCTTCCTTATACTGTTATCTTGTCTACATATTCAGACTCTGGAAATCTGCTCATCCTTAAAATTCTTTATAGAATCTACCTTACTTTGGGAGGTTGTACTGAGGTTTCTTGCCTTGCAATTGAAATGTGACCCAGATATGATTCAAATTGTGTCCCTATAATTGTTAACCATTTATCCACCTCAACACCAGCAGCCTATTTCATAAAGGTCACTATAGGTGTTTTGAAAGGCCGTTCAGGACATGGATCACGGCCAACACAGTCTCTTTGTGAGTCAGTTACCCAATCTACCAACAAACCCGATTTCTCTGCCTTCAGTAGCATCCCTCATCTTAGAGAAGTTTGGTTAGGGCAAGTGACTAAGTATCTCTTAGCAGTTGGATTCCAAATAAAGATCAATTTATTTTCCCATTATTTAGATACTAGAGGCCCGGTGCACGAAATTCGTGCACAGGGGCTGGGGGGGTGTCCCTCAGCCCAGCCTGCACCCTCTCTGATCTGGGCCGGCCAGGGTGTGCGGAAAGCTTTGCTTCTTCCATTGCCGGGGGCAACCCTAGCCTCCTGCTCTTTCCAGCTCCGTGGCTGCTGCCATTTCTGTTTGGATTTGTTTACCTTCTATAATTGAAACTTTGTAGCCTTGAGTGGAGGCTTAGGCCGGCAAGGGCAGGCGGAAAGCTTGGCTTCTGCCATTGCCTGGGCAACCCAAGCCTCCTTCCTGCTCTCTGTGGCTGTATCCATCTTGGTTGGGTTTATTTGCATACTCGCTCTGATTGGCTGGTGGGCGTGACTGGTGGGCATGGCGTGTGGGTGTAGCGGAGTGATGGTTAATTTGCATATTACTCTTTTATTAGGTAGGATTTTTATTTGGTGTGATGAAAAGAACATTGAAGTAAGATTTTAAGAAATTGAATTTTTATTCTAGTTATATACCTTAACTGAGTTAAACCAGTCTGGACCTCTTCAACTGCAAAACAAAGCATTTGATGTAGTTGGCCTCCAGGACTCTCCCTGTCTTCGACTTTCTGACGCTCTGTAGTGGACTGTGTATTGGGAACAATGATGTGCCCCAGTAGCATGATAATTGGCATACAGAGATGCCATTTCCAGGGGCATGAACTTTCACGTGAAGTAAAGTTGTAGGTTTAATTGCTTAATTCTTCAATGTCTTTCTTTCCAGTGATGCTGAAAACGATGATGTCTGCCAGGACCTGAAGAACTGGGAGTGACTGCCTTGACTATGCATAGGAAGGCTCTGAGGCCCAGAAAGCCAGACTCTTCCCAAACGGGGAAAAAGTGGTAGGTCCCAGAATTAATCACAAAGTGTATGTCTAGAAGTGTCAGTTTGAGAATTATATCATCCCTGGTTCCTGGACACCGTTTCCAATGATGGTTTTATGATAGTCAGTGGATGCTGTTTCAGGTCCTAAGTTCAAAATGGTTTTGACTTCTTATTTCCAAAACCATGTTCATCAGAGTAACCACTATCCAAGGAGAGCGATCCCACTTTCTTCTGGGTCCTCAGACCAAGGGTTTGTTGGTTGTTGTTTTTTTTTCCTAAAGAAAAATAAAGCCATGCATTTATGTAGAATTCTCATGAGGTTTCACTCAGATTTTGGATTTGGTATCGCTGTTGATAGAGATGAGATGGTTGCATTAAGAAATCTGATTTAAATAGCTTATTTTAATATTAAACAGTATGTCGCATATACCAGACCCATTTTGCTGGTGGAGGTCAACATCTGCCACATGTGGCAGTTGCTGGACACCAGTGGTTCTACTGAAAACGCACAGTGGTCCTTCCTTCAGTTTTGACCTCTTTGTCTATGACGTTGCCTATTGACATTAATCTTTTCCCTGGCCTTCCCTGACTGCTTATTTGTTTACTAGAAGCCCGATGCATGAAGATTCGTGCTAGAATGGGCTTTCCTTTCCCTGGCTGCCATCACCGCCTTTCCACTCTGGCCCAGCCCCTTTCTGCTCAGGCCCCAGAGCCGCCTCTTTCCCCTCTGGGAGCCTCCTCTTTCTGCTCCGGCCCCACCTTCCCACGCTGCCCAAAGGCCCTGAGAGATGGGGGTGGGGCAGAACGCCTGCATCTGCCCCCGTCACTCGGTGCCTGTGTATGCAAATTAACCGCCATCTTTGTTGAGTTAATTTGCATATCACTCCTGATTGGCTGGCGGCGTAGCGGAGGTACGGTCAATTTACATGTTTGTCTATTATTAGGTAAGATATTCTTTTGCTTAGGTTATGTTGAGCTGGAAAAACATGGTTAGACAAAACCAAGTGTGTTAGTTGTTACTTTCCTTCCCCTTGGTGATGTGGATGTGGGAGTGGGCGGGTTAGGGGCCGCAGCCAGAAACAGGAGATGGGGTGCTGGGTGGGGTGAGCGTAAGGAGGGCTCGGGAGAGTCAGGTGCTCCAGTGCTCACTGTGCCCATTCTCTTTGCTTTTAATCACAGCCTCCCTTGGGCTGTTTGCGCTTGTCTCTTCATGCTAAGCACCATTTCCCTGTTTGATGGTAAGCCCTTTGAGGGCAGGCATGAGCCGTCTCTTCTGCCTTTCAGAAACAATGTTGATAACAAGACAAAGAGCCCTGCTCTTGTTGAACTTCCCATGAATCAGATGTGAGAAGAGGTGAAACATTTAGCATTGTTCTAGCACAGAGTCAAGCTCGGGCCTGACTATTTTCTCTGACCTCCTCTACACTGTACTCCGTGTCCGGCACTAGCAGTCCACACCATGCACTGAGGAGTCAGTTACACCTGGAATCCACAGTGGAACCACTAGGGGCTCATCCACACAGTGGGCGGGATGTGAGGACAAATGCTTCCGTTCAGTTTTGTGGTCCACAGTGTAGCTTTGACATGGAGAAAGTCTTAGAAATAAGGAAACGGAGACTGCGTTAGGGGAAAAAAGTAAAAATTTTTATCATGTACATGAAATATATACATATAATTATAAGTATAAATTCTGGAGAGTGGCTAAATTCTTAGAATAGTTTCCTTAGCATCTAAATCATTTCAGCAACTCACGTGAATGTCCTGCCTTGCATGTTTAATGATCTCTGTGTGTGTGTGTTTGTTTTGTTGCCCAATTGAACTATAAGCTCCTTGCAGACAGCACCGCTGTCTTATGCAGCAGTCACCCAACAGGCAGCTGCGGGCATAACTCGTGTTCAAGGAGCCTGTAAGCCAGAATTGCAATTCGGGCCCCAGCATGCATTGCGCTGAGGCTGCCAGGTTTGGTGAGTCTTTCACGGCTGCAGCTGGATATGTGACTTCCACACAAGCCTGCGTGGCTCTCTAATTCCCTCTGTGTGGGCCGCTGTTACTATTCCATACCTCCCAGCGTTTTCAGCTAAAGAAGCTGACCGAGCAAACCAATGAAGACATTTCTCATCCCCTCTGACGGAGCGTAATGCCCTCGTGTATAAACACATAACACAGTCATCGCGGATGCACTGCCATTCCCTTAGCGCTGTGTGCCCAGCAGCTCTCCCGGCCCGGCAAGGAGCCCGCGTTCTGTTCCCCATTCTCATCTAAATTATGCTCATCATAAAAGAGCTTTCAATCAAGGTAAATATCATTTCATCCCAGCATAACATCTACGCGCCTGCGCGCTCTCCCTCTTTCTTCCTTTCCTTTTATTCTCTGGTGGGGATGACAGCTTTGCTCCTCAATGAACTATAACAGCTCCAAACGCCTCCCTGGTAACCGGCCTCTGTGACTTGCAAAGGTGGGAATAAATCAAAGTAGGGAAGAGATGCCGCAGGAAGCCAGAAGCTAAATGCTACATCGTGTCGCGTGAGGCCCGGGAAGCGAGAGCCTGCCTTTCCTGGCAGCCAGTTTCTTCGTGCTCCTCACCTGGGCCCGGCCCGTTAGAACAGTCCTTCTGCACCTGCTGAGAACTGTCACCGCTCTTCTTCCTGCCGGGCAGCTGGCGATGGAGGCCGCAGACACCGCTCGGTCCCTTCAAGATTCTTCACACACACACACACACACACACACACACACACACACACACACACACACAATGAAGCTTAATATGTTAAAAAAGAAAAAAATAAATAAAGTGGCAGCTTACCCTCAGGCTCAGCGCATGCATGGGGGAAAAGCAAAGATAAACGCCTGCAGGTAACATGCGCAGACACAGATTCCGGATTTCTCTCGCTCTGCCCCCCCGCCTTCCCCCCCTCCCCCATGTACCACATTCATCATGCCCAATGGGGAGACAGTTCAAAAACTTAAGCAGTTTTCCACCAAAGATGCACCGTTGATAAAATGCAATAACACAACTTTATTTTGCGTCGCTTTCTTTGTACCAGCAATGAATCTGAAAAAGGTGCTGCGGATGTGAATGCAAATAATTAATGCCTGGGTAGGGACCGGAGGGAGAGGCGGGAAACAGACAAGCGTAAGCAGAGGGGGAATCCTCGTTCCCTTCCTGTGACCTTGCCCGGATCGCAGGGCCTGGGCCAGGTCTCCCCATTCATCACAAGGCTTGGTTAGCTCTGCCCTGGTTCCTGGACCAATTCAGACAACAGAGGGGTCGGTACTGAAATAGCTCCATCGTTTCATCCCGTGGAATTTAACGTGCAGGCTTCCCAGACCCAAGAGCCCTGTGATGTCCCTGGCGCCTGTGTGCTCTGTCTTGGTTCTCACTGCTCTGCTGTCCTCACATGAGTCCGGGGGTCTCTGCCTGACACCCAGGCCTGCAGCTTGTACCCTGGTTCTTGACGCTTCCTGTTGATGACACTGGCCACTGTCAATCCGACATGCTGCCCACCCCGGATTTCCCGGGTCTACTTTCCTTCCCGGGATGTGCCTATCCTTCTCGGAAGTCCCAATGTCCACCCTTGCCTGACCCCAGGTCCTCTTCTTTGTCTTGCATGCCCAGCTGCTTTAGTGCCCTAGCCCCTTCCCGGCCCCCAATCTGCTGTAGTTTAGAATGTTTGTGCCAGACCCCTTCTCCTGTTTTCTGTCTATACTGTATTCCTACCATACCCCAAAGTTTGAAACGATAAACGAGTAGAAGGGGAGAGGAGATTCCTAGAACTCAAAGGAGTAGGGCTGTGGCCAAAGGTACTGAGCACTAGAAAAGGACATCATGGCGGACTGCAGTGGCTGAGACAGGTGATGGTGTGTTGAGGGATGGCAGTGATGACCATGAACGTTTGAAAAACCTCTAGTCATTGGGAGGCAAGCCAGGCTTCCTAGTCACAGACACAGTGACAAATTGGACCTGTTCTTTCTGGTTCCAGAAAGCCAGGTGTCCAGAATTTATGGGGTGGGTGTGGAGAGCCCTCAGCTAGGATGAACTGGGAAAGCACCATCCACTGAGGAAAACCTCTTTGTCCCATGCTAACTTGAGGAACCATCCCTTGCCTCCCAGAGCAAAAGTCTACCAAGAATGGTTTAATATTGTCAACTATATCAGGTGCACACAAATTGCAGTGTATGTGATACAAATTTAAAAATTCAGTTTAAGAAATAAATATCACGGAGACCACCAAAGCCTTCCATCTGTGTCCTTACTCTCATTCCTCTCATCAGAGATAACCAGGGTTCTGAATTTGGGGTTTGTAATTTAATCTCTGTACATTTCTGTATACTTGTATGCATGTGATTGCGTGTGTGTATGAATAAATAATAGCATTTTGCATATTTTATAGTCTTATTTGAGTAGTTCCACACTACATGTATTCATCTATAACTATTTTTTTCTTAGTATGATTATGAGGCTTATTCATGTTTTAATTCTGAGATTGGCAAACTATGGCTCATGGACCAAATCTATTGGTAGTCTGTTTTTATACACCCCTTGAGCTAAGAATGACTTTTTATGTCTCTAAGTAATCAAATAGTAAACAAAATCAAAGCAATAGTCATGACAGAGGCCATATGTTTATGGAAAGAGTATGACAATTCTTGCTCTTTTATTTTGTCTTGGTTATTTTTATCTCTACATTCTTCTAAATACACTTTTAAAAATAGCCTGTCAAGTTTCATAAAAATCCTTTTCAGAATTCTGATTGAAATGATTAAAAAGATATATATATATATATATATATATATATATATAAATATATATATATATATTTGCATTGATTTCTTGGTGGAAAGGAGAGGGAGAGAGAGACAGAAACTTCAATGATGGGAATCATTGATTGGTTGCCTCCTGCATGCCCCACAGTGGGGATAGAGCCCACAACCCAGGCATGTGCCCTGACCGGGAATCAAACCCTGACCTCCTGGTTCATATGTTGACGTTCAATCACTGAGCCACATCAGCTGGACTGAATTGATTTTGAATCTATGGATTGTTTTGAAGAGAATTGATATATTTGTATTAGTTATTCATTACTGCTCTAACAAATTACTAAAAATGTTGCAGCTTGAAACAACACAAATTTTGTCATATATATTTTTAAGTGAAACTCCTAGATGAATATCACTGGACTAAAACTCAGGTGTTAGCAGGACTGGGTTCCCTTCTGAAGAGTTTAGGGCAAAATCCATTTCCTTGCCTTTTCCATTTTGGAGGCTGCCCACATTCCTTGGCTTGTGGCCCCTTTCATCTTCAAAGCTATTCATCATACCATTCCAACCCCTATTGTCACCTTGTCTTCTCTGACTTTGACTGACTCTTCTACCTCCATCTTCTACTCATTACATCTCTGTGAAAACATTGGGCCCACCCAGAAAAATTTAGGATGATCTTTCCATCTCAAAGAGAATCATGTCAAAACAACCACAATTTCATCAGGAACCTTAAATCCTCTTTGTCAAATAACCCCACATATTCACAAGTTTCAGGGATTAGGATGTGGAGATCTTTAGGCCAGGATTATACCTACCACACACCCATCTAGTGAGTTTTTCTCCCATTTCTTATCATTTTAAGTTCTAGAATTTGCAATTGGTTCTTTTTATATCTTCTACTGGTATTTCTTTGCTGAGACTATTTTTCCATTTGTTTCACGAGTGATCGCAGTTGTCTGTTGAAACATTTTTAGGATAGCTGCTTTAAAATCCTTGTTAGAGAATTCCAACATTCGTGCCATCTTGGTATTGGCATTTGTTGATTTTCTTTTTTTATTTGAGTTGAGATTTTCCTAGTTCTTTGCATGACAAAAAAAAATTTGGACTGTATCCTATACATTTTGAACATAATGTTATGACATTATGATTCTTTATTTAGATCTTCTATTTTCGTTGGCAGTTGACAGGTTTAGGTTCAGAACACACTTCCTGGCCCACTTTGGTGGTTTGTGGTTCCAATATCAATTTAGTCTTCAAAGCCTTTGCAATGCTATTCTGATATACCCCACTTGTACGTACCCAGAGGCCAATCTGAAATGTGGAGGTATTCCTCACCAGAGTTCAATTCTCTAATCACTGGCTGTGTTGATTTTGGTTGGTTTCAAACAGTGGCCTCTTGGGAATTTGCCCAGGACTTCAGACACAAATTTATGAATCTTTTTCTTCAGCACCCTTCTCTCTGTAATCACACCTCCCACCACTCCATCCCCTGCCAAACTCTCTCTAACCTAAGTAGACATTTGTTTAGTGTTAGGCAGGAATGATTGGCAGGTCTCCATCCCACAGTCTCAGGGTGGGGTACAGGAGAAGAGAAGGAATAGCACCTCTGTTCATGTTAGTATGGGGGAGATATGGTTGATAGAGTTTTATAATTTTCTTTCTAAAAATTTCATATATTTTGTTGGGATTATTTATTAGGACCTTATGTGGTTTGATGCTGTTCTTACACTTCTAAACATTTAAAAAATGAAATCTGAAGTTTGAGGTAAGTTGGTTAGGGATTTGGAAGGTGTGGCATGAGACTGTCACATAAAAATGTAATGGTGGGGGTCCTGTCTTTAGCTAGGTTTTTTAAAAAAAAAATTATTGATTTTTTACAGAGAGGAAGGGAGAGGGATAGAGAGTTAGAAACATCAATGAGAGAGAAACATCGATCAGCTGCCTCCTGCACATTCCCCACTGGGTATGTGCCCACAACCAAGGTACATGCCCTTGACCGGAATCGAACCTGGGACCCTTGAGTCCGCAGGCCGACGCTCTATCCACTGAGCCAAACCGATAGAACGGAGACTTCTTAAATGAGTCAGTAAATTGAGACCCGAGTATTATTAAGCTGTTATCTTTAAGATCAATTAGGAATATATATATATATATATATATATATATATATATATATGCCTAAGCGACCAGCTGACCAGCTAACTGGCCAACAGCTGACTGGCCAACTGGCCCGAAGCTATGATGCACACTCACCACCAGGGGGCAGACACTCAACGCATGAGTGGAAACCACAGGCATGGAAACATGGAACAGACTGATGAATCTCAGAGAGAAGGAGGAGGGAGGAGGTTGGGAAGAGATTAACCAAAGATCTTGTATGCATACTAGAGGCCTAGTGCATGGATTCATGCACCGGTGGGGTCCCTCAGCCTGGCCTGTGGGGATCAGGCTGAAACCGGCTCTCCGACATCCCCAGGGATCCCGGATTGCGAGAGGGTACAGGCCAGGCAGAGGGACCCCACCGGTGCATGAATCCATGCACTGGGCCTCTAGTTTTTATAATAATTTGAAGGTATTTGATAATTCTTAACACAGCTTTTCTTCTCTTTGGTTTGAGGGGAAGAACTGAGAGAAAGTAACTTAGAAGGATGCAGATATTCTTATGATTTTTGTCATATTTTTCTATCTGGATAGGTCAGACTCTACATAGTGTGTAGGGAAGTAGCCTAAAGTTCACAACTAAAAAATAGAGATTTTTTAAAAAGCATCAAAATTTGTTTCTTTTAAAAAGAGACTTTATTTTTTAGAACAATTTTAGAACAAAATTGAGAGAAATGTAGAGAGCTTGAATTCTTTGTTTAAGGACAAGTATACTCTAATTTATTACACAAAATTAGTTGAAAATAGAGTACATTTTATTTTCAAGTATACAGGAAAAGAAAAATAATAATTGAATACAACTAAGAGAAAATATTTTAATAGATTAAATTTTCCTGCTATAGTAAAGATTTAGCATATACATTTGACTGCTGAAAGTTCTAGTTGTAAAGGCTGAATCAAACTTAAAAGGGAAAATAAATATACAGAAAGACTGGGTATATTAAAATTAGTTGAGTTTGAATATCTTCAAGCAACATTTAAAGATACTGAGAAATTGCAATGTGGAGTTAGTAGTAATAATTTTTGAGACATCAGGGAATATACCCAACTTTTCTCCTAAAGCATATTTAAAAATCATAGAATTAATTAATGTCAATATCTGAGGATAAAGTAAAAGAAATGATCAATTTATAATTTAGAAATCCCTAAAAGAGCTTAATTGGCTGTCTGACTTTATAAAAACAAATCAGACCCATTTAATTCTTTTTTTTATGACAGAATGACTGCATTAAGCATAAGAAGCATTTACAAAATACGACCTATTTTAATTTCAATAAATTTTTTTTAACTGTATATGGCATGCTATTTATAGCTAAGGAAATATGGGTGGTGTACTGTTCTCAATGGCTAGTTATTACTAACCTGTTCCAAACTGGAAGCTCATAGTCAAGGCAGTTGCAAGAATTGGTGGTGGAATTATATAGGTTTAATAACATGATTAAAAATCTAAAGAAAAGTTTTTAGATATCACTAATTAAATCTGTAGATCTTACTAAGCTAAATACTAGTAATTGTCTCTGATGGTAAATTTCAAAACAATCTTGAAAAATTAGAAAGATAAATTTCAAAAATACTAGCCAGCATTAGTAGAGAAAGCTATAAGATATGAAGAACACATTGGGAACACTTTTGGGGTAAAACAATTGCATGATAAGGAAAGAATAGCTCGATGGGAGTATAGAATTTAAAACAAAATTCCAATATGTTTGTGTGGTGGAAGGTGAGTGTCAAAGTGATTATAGATCAAAATGTTATAGTGATAAAAAGTATTTGTCAAAAGAAAGTGAGAAAGAAATAAGAAAGGAAGAAAAGAAGAAAGAAAAAAAGGAGAGACAAACAGAGTTTAGTTGTACTGAAAAGCATATGAGACACTGGATCTAAAAAAATCACTCTGCTCAATACTGGTCATGCTCCTATCAGAATAGTATGCTCCATCGGAGTCAGCTCCTTTTAGAAGGATGTGAAGAAATGGAAATGAATTTAAAGAAGAGCAACAAGACTGATTGAAGGGCTACCATATATATCCTAGGCTGAAAGGTTAAGTATCCAGTATTGTTAGGACTAGAGAAGGTTTGGGGAAGAGATGATTTTATGGTTGTTTTCAAATATATAATGGATTTTTGTGTGAAAGATAACCCTCATTGGTGATTTCTCAGCTCTATAGGGATGAAAAGAGGCATGAAGGAGCTTAAGTTTAAGCAGAAAAGACCAGGTCTGGATGTAAGGCAGATGTCTCTGCCATCGGGGTGATGGACATTTGAATGGTTCTACCGAAGACTATGACCCAAGCTATCATGCTGGTCTCCATGTTAGACATCCCATTAAGCATGAAAACAAGTTTGGGAAAGATTCTCTGTATCAGTCAGTGGTCAGCAAACTACCCACTGGCCCACAATCTGCTTTGGATAGTCCAAGAGCTAAGAATGTCTCTTACATTTTTAAGTCATTGAAAACAAAAAAAGAATATTTCGTGATATAAGAAAACAATTAAAATTCTATTTCAGTGTCCATAATGAAGTTTTAATGGTACACATCCACATCCACTCATTGGCGTATTCTTTATGGCTACTTTGGTACATTACAATAGCAGAATTGAATAGTTGTGACTGAGACTGTGACCCACAGAGCTTAAAATCATAACTATTTGGCATTTAACAGGAAAGGTTTTCCAACCTATGACCTATATGATTGTAGCCACTTAAATATATATATATATATAATAAAAGGGTAATATCCTAATTAGACTGGACGTCCCTTCCAGACAAAGCCATAGCAGGTGGGGGCCAAGGCAGAGGCCTCTGGCCACCGTGGGCAGGAGCCGGGGCCAAGGCCCTTGCATGAATTCTGAGCATCGGGCCTCTAGTGTGTGTGTGTGTGTGTGTGTTTGTGTGTGTGTGTGTATGCCAGCTACCAGAACAGCAGAACAACCAGAACAACTGAAATGACTGGTAGCTATGATGTGCACTGCAGCAGCTAACCAGCCTGATCCCGACCCTGATCAGCCCCCAACACCCAACCATCCACAGCCCCTCCCCTGTGCCGGCCTGGCCGATGGGCCCCCATTGGGGCGGGCCGGCCAGACCCCACCCATGCATGAATTCATGCACTGGACCTCTCTGAAATCAATATGTACATATATTGAGGAAGTACATATATTGAATTCATGCACTGGACCTCTCTGAAATCAATATGTACATATTGATTTCAGAGAGGAAGTGAGAGGGAGAGAGATAGAAACATCAATGATGAGACAGAATCATTGATTGGTTGCCTCCTGCACACCCCCCACTAGGGACCGAGGGCACAACCCGGGCATGTGCCCTGACTGAGAATCAAACCGTGATCCCCTGGTTCATTGGTTGACACTCCATCAGTGAGCCACACTGGCTTGGCTGTAGTCACTTTTTATCTCCCAAGTCTAGAAGCTTTCTTTGTTGTAATGAAAATGGACCCCTCTGGGGTCTGCTGACGAATATAAGCGGCACATCCTTTGAAGGGTCTTTGAGAGAGCTTTGGGCCCACAGAAGAACACGCCAATGCTGCTGCTGCAGGAGGGGTAAAAGAGGAAATAAAGGTCATACAGGTCAAGGCTGGCCCGAAGCCAAGACAGAATTGCAAAAGCTGGGATGTGGTTGTGGTTGTGACTTATTGATTTTTCTCCATGCACTTCCTTTTTTCTCAGATTCTCTTTTCCTATTTCATCACCATGGTCTCCCAAAGGTCCCCAGGGTTCTGTTATGCCCTAAGTCACACAGGTAGGTGAAGCAAAGAAGATTGAGGCTGGTAAGGTCATAATGACTGGGGAGGGAGTTTCAATACAGAGGTGACAGGGCCTGGATTTTTGGTCTAGTAACTTTGATTGACATCTTCTTGGATGGTAGAATGTAAGCTCCTTCAGAGCAGAAACCTGGTCTGTGTTTCTCATCTTTTACTGTAATCCCACCACCTAGAATAGTGCCTGGCATACAGGAGATAATTAATAAACGATTATTGAAGGAATGAGTTAATGGTTATTATCTGGGTGGTCTCAGGCAAGACATTGGACTTCAGTCTCCAAAACAAAGATAATAATGACTACACTGTATGTTTTATGGAAAGTTAAGTATGATAATTCATTCAAAAAGATTTAAAAAGTGTTAGTTATTACTCAGATGCTGTTCAAACCTGTCTTTTTTTATAGATAATACAATTTATACTAAAGTCATAACAACCTAGTTTATTTCTCCTGCTGGAATTACTTTAGTTTTCAAAGAAGGCCAAAGAGAAGAGTTGGAAAGGAGAAAGACATGGCTGAAAATGTGGTCACCCAAAGGTTGTCCTCTGTAATCACGGCATTTCAGAAAACTGTGCTGAAGAGGTATTTTTGCATAAAGTGACGGTCCCAGGGATGCTCAAATCCCTAGTCACTGCTCCTGCCAACCTTGCTGATGTGTAAACAACACCATCAGCGAAAGAACTCGGGTTATCTCTGGAAGATGGGAGGGGCTAGTCCCTATATGGACTTAGAGAAACCAGGTTTTCCCTTGTCTTGCATTGTGCTATTCCTTACAGCGTTTTTCCAACCTCTGACATACTTTAATTAGTTCCTCAGTTCTCCTACTGTGCTGTGCATAAAATTATCTAGGCCGATTGTTAAAACTTAGGTTCCCAGTCTTGGGGTCAAGGAGTACATTTTTAGCAAGGCCCCCTGGTGACCCTGAGGCACATGGTGTAGGGGCCACACTTGGAGAAGCACCGCCTTAGAGGAAGTCTTCCTATGCCAGGCTCCGCCCATCACACCACCTCTTGCTCTTCATATAGGTATTTTAGGAAGCACTTCTATAGCCTCATTCTACTTAGCTCATCTGTTAACATGGTTCTCTGCCCTGTATCACATCCACATTAAATGATGTGTTCCAGGGCCATAATATCCATGGCAGAAATTGATGGTTCAATTACATTTCAAACTCTGTATCTTCAAAGAAACATACCAAGTGGATTCATTTGTAAATGACGGTATGTTTAAACTATATAAGTCTTATTTTAAAGACGTCATTCCCATGGCTACATTCGAGAAAGTACTTTTTTCAGGAACTATTTCTTACTGAAAAATATGAGTTTATGACTTATTGAAGCAAGTGTCATAGAAGGCAATAATTAGGAGTGCTCTTGGTCCCACCATTTTATTGCTGATCAACTTTGGGCTCATTAAGTGCCTCCTCGAAGCCCTATTTCCTTATCTATAAAGCTAGATGCCTGGTGCACGGATTCGTGCACCGGTGGGGTCCCTCAGCCTGGCCTGCACCCTCTCGCAATCTGAGGCCCCTTGGGGGATGTCAGACTGCTGGGGATGTCAGACTGCTGGTTTCGGCCCGATCCCCAGCAGTCTGACATCCCCTGAGGGATGTAGCAGTGAACAAAGCAGCAGGTGGCCAGAGAGGAGCCCTAGCCGGGTCCAGGTGCTGCTCCCGCTCATCCTGGCCCCACTGTGCCTGCTGTGGAGGCGGGAGAGGCTCACGCAGCCGCAGCTGCGCTCACCAGCTGTGAGCCCGGCTTCTGCCTGAGTGGCGCTCCCACTTTGGAAATGCACTGACCACCAGGGGGCAGCTCCTGTGTTGAGCATCATAGTGACCGGTCATTCAGTTGTTCAGCTGCTTAGGCTTTTATATATATAGATGGGAGAACTATCATACCTAGCTCCTAGAACCCCCGTGAGGATTAGACACGCAGGTACAGCTTTCTGCCCCATGCTTGGTACACAGTGAGCTGTCAGAAACAGCTCACGTTATGACCCTCACAATGCCCGCCTGCTCTCCAAAGCTGCACAGAAGATATGAAGTGCGCTGCTATCCCAGAGATGATTAGGGACTTCCCGGATCAACACTCTGTCACCAGGATTTTTGAGTTCTGGACTGAAACCTTTTGAATGACAGATGGGTCAGTGAGCAGTCACAGCGTGGCTCTGCGTCTGATGCCCGGAGGTAGCCTTGCATCTAGGTTCAAAGAGGCTGTTGTGGGTGGTGATATTTTTCCATTAGCGTAGGTGGCACCAAAGAGATGGCCACCGGCCCCTTCCCACCAGGCTCAGATGGCCCTTTCTGTGCGGCCGCGGCAGTGCGCGCAGGAGCTGATACCGCCCTTTGATGCTCTGCCTGGAAGACTCCGTTTCAAAGGCCTCTGATTGCTGGCTGCCAGGTGGACCACTGCTGGCCCCACAGCTCCCAGCGACCGGTCCCTTTTGAAGTTGTGGCTGTTACTCGGCACAACTAAGTCTCACAAAAGCCATTTATTGTCCACCTTCCATTAAGGCAAAAAGGCCAGTCCTTCAGCCAATTGTGCATTCCGGTCCCCACCCAGGGCATTCCTGTGCTTGCCTCGGTTACCCTGCTCAGCATTTGTGATTTCAAAGATGGAGATTTCTTGTCACAAATGCGAACTGCGACTCACAGAGCCCAGAATCCGCCCGCAGTGGTTAAGACACAGATGTGGCTGTATTTTCCCCCCCTCCTTTACGAGGCGATGGACAAGTGCAACAGAACCCTAATGGGGTTGGTAAAGAAAAAAATTCATCTATAAAATTTAATCACCCGCGATTGCTTAGAATGAAAAAGAGCAGATTCTCTGTAAAAGAAGTATAAAAACACGAGGCATTGTTCTTCTGTTTACAGCCTGCCGAGCTTGCACACGCAGGAGCTGGATCGGGGACGCTGTGGCATTGATCAGCCTGAGCTGCTGACTTTGATGAGAAAAGGACAAATTTTACACAAGCTGCAAAGACGGTTAACGTTACAGCATTGTATTTAACTCTGCTACACCATAAAGAAAATCCTCTTCCTCCTCTCTTATTTGCTAAATAACTATCATCTCTTCTCTGTGGGGTGGATGCAGTTTTCAAAAAACGATTCAGCAATGCCATGCATGAAAGGCATTGGAAATGTCACCCACTGGGCGATTTCCGGCCAGCAGATATATGGGAGATGGGTGCGCCCGCGAGTCCCTCCACTGTCTTCCTGGATCCTCAGCTCCTGCTGCCTTGAGCCCTTCTCTCTTCAAATTGTATGTTTGTTTTTATGTGTTGGCTTTTATGCTTGGTAAGTTATAACCCTGTAGGGGCAGACCCTAAACCCCATTTAAAAAAAAATCAAATTACTTTATACCCTGAGTGCTTTCTGCAAATAAAATCGATAAACAGAAGCTTCCTGTGAATTTATGAAGGCTGAGAAGGGAGACAGTGAGAGCTACGAACTGGGTATCAGACAATGGACACGACTTTGGGGGATCTTTCCCAGAGGATGTTTTTCATTACAAATGCCTCCAAAGGAGCCACCGCATAATCCTGTTTTGTAAGACACCTTCTTTTTCGCAACCACAGATGATCATTGTGTTGGCCAGTTTCTTTTTTTAACCCATCTCCCAACTGATGGGTAGCAGCCTGCCCTGTGACTTCTCTCCGCACCCTAATTCCTCATGGTTGGTAAGAACCCACAGTTGGCTCTGGCAGTATACTCACTGCTCTGGCACTGCTGCCCTCTTCCCACCAACCCCATCTTCTCTGGCTAGAGTTAGGACTCTTGTCCCCACTTCCTCATCCTCCCTACTGCCCCTTTACTCATCGAGTAACAATTGGTCACTGTGCTTGGCTCTGAGGAGCACAGAAACAGTTGCTGTCGTTGAGGATGTCAATGAAAATAGCTGACTTGTGGCATTGGATCCTTGGAAACGGTAGATCCATTTTTCTACCAATCCTGTCGCCTCCCCCTCTTTGATAAGACACTAATACACACACACACACACACACACACACACACACACACACACAGACATTCAGGTAGAAATATCCTAATATTTTTGCCATATCTCATGATTTGAAAGGTAATATCCCCAAAGAAACTTTGCAGAGCAATGATAAATCTACCTTGGCTCACCCACTTCCCTAACCCCACCTACCACAAATGGAGTATAATTTTTTCATGGAATCTTCACTTGATTATAAATGAAGAGCTGGTATGCTCTGGTGAAAAAATTCTACCTAAATATGCAAACAATAGTCCAAGTCATAAGTTTAAGATGGCATTAGTTTTTCTCATGAAGCTATCATTCGTCATGTGTGGGATTTCCTTTGAAGTCTATTTGTTTGAATATTCTGAACATTTTAGCTCTATAATGGATGTTTAGTATTCCTGTTAGACAGAGGGCCTTGTATGCCAGAATCAGAATGTTAAATTTCTTTAAACTACCATTTAAAAACACTTTGCACACATGCACGTACCAATGGGAAGTGGAGGGTGTGCACAGAAGCAATTGTGGTTCCAGATGGACACATTTACTCACTTTAGCACGAAGGTATTTTTACATTTCTGAAAGCAATAGGTGGTCGAAAATACATTCTTGCAATTTGGATTAGAAGCTCCCAATCACCTTTCCTCATCACTGGGTTGGGTTGAACTTTTCTAACAAATGCTTGTACTCTTTTATTCTTTACTGTTTACTTCCAGATGAAAGAAGCACTTCTACTGAAGTTATGACGTTTTTATGGTAATTAATAATATAAAGTTTCATGCCTATAAGGCATGGTGAAGTTATTAGTAGATAAGTTGTAAATGGCAAACCATAAATATTATGTGAAGTATAAGATCAAAGATTGAAGTCCTATGGAAAATCATTTTATTCAATTAATTAAAAACAATTGATCCCTATATCCAAAAGGTTGAGTATATGCACAATATGTGTTTATTAAAAAAGTAGCTGGATGTGACAAAAATATATTTATTTTCATTCTGTAGACCTTCCTGGTAATGATTTTCTGATTTTCTATTTGTCTAAAGCTTGGGAACATATTGAAAAGGCTTACAAAAAAAATGAAAAACAACTTCCATATTTGTAAGGTACATATTTTTATAGATTCCTAAAGTAGACATCAATGCATGTATTTAATTAACTTACTGAGTTTTAACTGAGAGCATAATTTTCATTGTTTTTGTGTTTAGAGCACTTTCTGTGCTTGTCTAACAAGCAGTATACCACAGTTGTCACATGCATGTCAATCATGTCAATCAAAGACTCAGTTTTTATCCATCCACTTACTACTGGTTGATCCTTTAGAACATATTGTGTTGTTGAATACAGCTGACATAATTATGAAAATTAATTGCAAATGAAAACAACAGAATACACTTTCCCATTTTCAACTTTCAGACTTTGATCTTTTTAATCCCCGCCCCTTTCCTTATTTCTATTCATTTTGATGCCCATCAATTTGCTTTTCTATTACTGTTAGTTTTGCAATTTTCTGGTTCCTCTATAGCTTGCACTATTCTCTTTGATCTGCTTCCCTTCAAGCTTTGGTGCTGTTTTTCATGTTCTATAAAAAATATTTTTGCCCTTCTTCCCTTTATTCTTTTGATTTAACTCCTTCTTTTTAGAACAAGAGCAATCTCTAGCTTTGAGTGAACAGGTAAATGTTTTTAAGACAGTAAGCCCTAAGAATCCCCAGCTTCATGCTGATGAATAGAAATGGTTGGGAGCTCACTTCAAAGGCCCTCAAGAACAAAGGACCTTTTTGGAGGCCACTAACAAACCCACCAATTCTTTCTGACCCATCTTTGCCAAAAGATATGAGCTAATGACAAGACAGACCTGTCTTGTAAGACTAGCCAAGTAGTCTTGGGAACAAACGTATCCTTGACATAATCAGGGGAAAACATGCTGTTTATCTCTTTAATAACCATCTTGAAGAAAATTAATGTTACTTTGTCCTTTGTGTAGAACCGTAATTGGATTGTGTATTTCATTTATATCTGGACAAAGGCCAGGATATTGAAATACTTCTCCATATTAAATTTTCTTGTTTAAAAATTAGATTTTATTGGCATTCTCTTTCCGAGATTTCTTCATTAAAAGCTTCATTAAACATAAATCTTCTATTGCACAGCAGAAAACAAAATTATTTTAAGGAGGTCATTTGAAAAGTCTTTTGGAAGGGTGGTGCTAAGCTCTTTATTGGGGACTCGTCTTCCCATGGAGCTGGCACTCAGGGATATCATGATTATTGTTCTTTGCCAACATGTGTCTAATATTAATGACATAGACAGTTGAAGCTATATAACAAGTTGGGGTGTTCTAGAGTCTAAGGCTATTACAAATACACAGTTTTTAAAATTTGGGCTAGGAAGTGAGCTGTAGAGGCTTGATTCAGTGACATCCAGACCTTGCGGCCTATTCTCTGGAAGCGTGAAGTCATCCATCAGGAAGAGCGTTCCTAGTGAAACTCTGTGTGCGGAGAAAATTCAGCGGGGCTTTAACGACATCCATGGACTAAACTTTGATGATGGTTTCCGAAAAGGAATGCACACACCCTTCACAAGGGCAACAAGAAAAGTGGCAGCTGCGTTGTTTCCCACCTTCACACTGTTCTCCATCCCTCACTCCCTGCAAAACCAGGCACGCTCACTCCTCAGCACCATGCAACCATTTCCTGGGGCAGAGTTTGTGCAAACTCGGCTTTACTCTCTGGATGCTGTTGTTTCTGGTTTACACCTTCTGAAGGAAGGGAGATAATGAAATACTTGGGCTTGAAAGGCCTTTCCCACTGGGCTGCAAACTTCATGTGCACCAAAAATAAACAAATATACTATGCGATGTCAATAAGGGACAAACATAATAAAGAAGGGTCCTATCTAAAAGAACTTACAACCAAGATGTGTCTTCCTCAACAGCCTGCAAAGTGAGAACATTCGTTCCAGGATCACTGAAAACTGAGCACAAGATGAGTCTATATATTTTTCCAAAAGGAGAAAATAGCAACAACAAAAAACCTGGTTGTGGCTGAAACATATGAGCTTGTAACATTTTGTTAAGTTTTCTACTTATAATTCTTTCTGTTCTAACCTACATTCTCTTTTTAAGGAAACCGCAGATACAATGATCCAGTCTGTGCCTTTGGACAAGTACCTGATGGGCGTGAGATGAAGGGTGGCGACCTTCAGGGCTCAGAGGAGGCTGGGCTGGGGCTGGGGGGGCAGCCAACATTTTCTGAATTCAGAGTCTATTGTAGGCTCTTTGTACATATTCATGCATTTCATCCTTACAGAAGCCTATGAGGTAAGCACTATTATTACCTGTAGTTCACAGAGAAGGGAACTAAGTCAGTGGCAGAATAAGTAACCTGTCCAAGTAAACCGGTGGCAATGGCAGAGCCAGGATTGGCACCCAGGCATTGGGCTCCATAGCCTGGGCTTTAACCACCATGAGAAATCCCTGCTTAGTCTTATAACATTTTGTCTGCTTTGTTGGATATGCTAGGTAGAGTTTACAGTTGGATGTAAGCGAATCCTCCCGTTGGGTATTAGAGATCAACTACGTACACCAAAGAAGACATAGGTAGTTTCAGAAATACTGTCATTGAGTTTAAGTGAGAAAGGGATCAACATAATTTCTAATCATCAGGGGTTGTAAGCCAGTCAAGCCGACATTACGGTTCCTGAAATATCCCATGACCACCTTTTCTAAGGCCAACGTTTTATCTCTAAACAAGATGCCCACTGCTGCAGATTAGCCAGCATGCCCGAGAGCTGACCACTTCAGCAGCAACTTGTATTTCTTCAGGAAGGCTCCCAGCAGGCAGAGGGAAGAGGGCCTTACCTGGGGTGATTGTAGGCTATCTGCCTGAACTCGTTGTTCCAGTTAGGTCTTCCATAGAAGGTTTTCTGCTTTAATCCTGTAATCACGTCAGTATTTTCATCCCAGTGTAAAGCTATGTGAATAACCTACAATAAAAATTGTGGTATCAGATGACATTGAGAAAAAAAATAGGAATCTGCTACTAAATAAAAGATAAAGTAATTATGCTCATTTGTAGATTTATTGGTACAAGGCACCTCCCACATAGTACATGTACAGTAACATGAGCCTGGAAGGAAGATTTTTCTCTAAAAAATGAGAATAATAGAGTAAATTTGGTTAAGGGAAAGCAAGCAGTAAGCTACTTTTTTTTTTTTTCCTGCCAAACTTTAAAAAAATTAATTAGTACCTCTGTCTCCATTCACTTAATGCTAAACCTTGGGGACCTGAGAGGGGCACTGGCAGATGAAAGAGACAGGAAACTTCCAGGAAGAAGACCATACAATCAGATCTGCCTACTGGGCTGAAAGGGTGTGAAGTGCACTGTCTGGGTTCAAGTGCCGGGAGGATGCTGAATCTGGCAGACAGGACACGGTGGCCAAACATAGCAAGAGGCCCAGTTGGAGCTCTGTGACCAGCTGTTTGCCTTCAAATTCTATGAATGCACCCAGGCATCGGTAACTGCTGGTCAATGAGTAAAAGCCTGGGCAGAGCAATGCCTAGTGATGCCGTGTTTGTTGTTGAATTCTGGTAGCTTCCTTGCTTTTTACCTTCTGGGATTTGTGTTTCCTGTGCTCATCCTTTAGACCCCTTCACAGCTCTTGAACTCCTGTGTTTTCTCCCTTTGGTTGCTCACATCTTTTTTTTTTTTTTTTTTAATTGATTATCGTATCACATAGTTGTCCTCATCCCCCCATTCCCACCCCATGATTGCTCACATCTTAACTTTTCCTGTTCCTGACCAGTTTGGCTAACAACCCTGCTAGGCCCAACTCTTGCCCCAGGTTCCTGCTGCGCACCTGACTTCCCTGGCTGTGCTTCTTATTGGTCTAGAAAGCAGCCAGGGGTAGGAATAGGGAGGCTGAGCAGAATATAGTGGTCGTGCCCTAACAGGCCTATCGATGGCAGACCATGGCAGGCTGCAGGAAGTTGCCATCAGGCGAGTCCTGACCTCAGGTAGCTATTAGAAGTGGGTTTGGCAATAGGGCTCCAGGAGAGAGAGAAATGGTGAGGAGGGCAGGTTTATCATGACAGAGAGTGAAGCAGGAAGGTCAAGACAAGAGTCCAGGAATAAGAGCTGAGGTAGTGGGTGAGGGTTGAGCCTTGGAAATGGGCAGAAGCCCTGTTATCAGAACTGGAGCCAAAGTTAGAGTGGTATCAGCCTCCAGGTTAGAGTGGCAGTTTGGCATCCCCATAGCCCTCTTGCTTAACAGGATTGATGGGTGCCATATAGTGAGCTGGTTTCTGCTCTGGGCAAAGAAGACGCCAGAGTCAATTTGCTTTTGATAAAATGCCAGATCTAATGACCAACTCAGGCCTGATTCTCCTTGGCTTCTTCACCAGTGGCCGAACACTGCTTCCTCCTGATTTGATTTGCATTATAGAATCCCATTTCTTCTACTTCTCTCTGGCGTTTCTTTTGATTCAAGGGAGAAAATGTAGGTTTTGTTTTCCTATTATATTGTCCTGTCTCAAAAGGTAGCTGCCTCTAGTCTCAGCTCCCTGCACTTCTTGGGGGCCATTACACCCCAAAGAGCTTCCAATTCCAAGGTCCTGCTTAGCATCATCTACAAAGATGAATCCAAACTTTCTTCCCAAGCCCTCCTCTTCCTGCCTGAGTAGAGTCCTGCATCTCGAGCTCCCCAAACATATTTTTGTGAAGAATTCT
This sequence comes from Eptesicus fuscus, assembly GCF_027574615.1. Taxonomy (NCBI): domain Eukaryota; kingdom Metazoa; phylum Chordata; class Mammalia; order Chiroptera; family Vespertilionidae; genus Eptesicus; species Eptesicus fuscus. The sequence continues at coordinate 91,968,970 of NC_072482.1, forward strand.
TTGTTCCTTCGAATTGATCAAAATAGCTAAAAATGAATCTTCCCAAATAATTTATGACTTCAGGAGGTGAGTGAGCCCAGAAGCGGGCAGTGTGTGCCGAGTGGGAGGTACAAAGAAGAAGGAGGGAAGGTCTCTGTTTTAGGAGGAACTGGTCATTGAAGGGGAGCAGCTCACGTGCATAACTAGGAGTCAGACCACAGTCCTCTGTGCTAGAGACAGAAACAAGCGCTTTGGTGAAGCCAACAAATTGCTTGGTGAAGCCCTGAGTGATTTTAGCCAAGAGAACTGGGGAAGGCTTTACAGTGGACTGGGCTTTAAAGAATGATTCTGTGCAGTGGGCAGCAGGGAGGGGCACGTCAGGGAGAGGGGACATGTCAGGGAGAGGGGACAAATACGGGAAGACATGGAGTTGACAGCATGATAGGAGACCACACATGGTTGGGTGGCTCCAGCACCAGAGGAAAATGATGAGCGTGGAAGAGAACAAGTGGGTTGCCATCAGGTCAGGGAGGGACTTAAAGAACTGGCTAGTACTTCAAGTTTGGCATTATTTAATAGAAAAAAGGGCCTTTCCTACTTGTAGTGGTACCATCGAGCTGCCAATCACTGATGTTCGAGCTTTTGGAACTGTATTTGTTCCATATTTCTCCGCCCAATGCTCAATTAATCTCCAAACCCTGTTGATTTGCCCTTCACAACACCTTTTCCATCTGTCCCTTCTGTGCTTGTCATTCTGCCACTTTGAGGTTGTTGAATTCAGTTTAACAATTGGCTATTTCTAAAACAGCCTCTTGATTTCTTACCAACAGATCGCATCAATTATTTTATTCCTGGAATTTGAGCAACTCAAATATTTCCAACATGTCATGGCAAAAATTTAAGAACATGATTTTAATGTACTTGTATTCAGAAAAAAAGTACATGTTCTAGCACACTTTTGGAAGGGGCAGAGATGGGACGGGGCAAAGTCACATTGTCACACAATCAAACAGAGCCCCAGTCTCCCGCATGGGAGGTGGACCCTTACAGCAATTCACTTTAGACGCAGAAGAGCAAAGCAGGGTACTAGGGAGCAAAAGACAGAGGCTATGTCTATACTCCACCAAATGGATCATTAGTAAAAAACGAATAAGGAAAATCTTTGTTTGGAAAACATAATTAACACTAATTTATTGAGATGCTTCAAGCCTAGTTTCTCCCCCACCCCCCACAACACACACACACACACACACACACACACACACCTATATTTCAAATTATCCCGGAGGTATAAATATTTAAGGCCCACTGCACATGAGACCTTAAAAATTCAGTTAGATACTGAATTTACACAAAATTTTACTCATGCAGAGGCAGAGCCAAATTACAGTGATGTCCTATAGGGCCACTGTGCATGTGTGTGTGTGTGTGTGTGTGTGTGTGCATGAGTGAGAGAGAGAGAGAGAGAGAGAGCTCACTAGCTGACAAGAGTGCATTCACTCATGAACTGAGTGATTAACACAGGCCGCCTGGACTCACATACACTCTCCGAAGCTAAGTATCCATAGGAGCTGCCACAGAAGTGCCCATGAGAACATACACTTCATAACCTAGTCATCACATCACTGTACCTGCCATGCTTGAGGAGTTAAAAAATGATTTAAAATTTAATAATTATCATTCAATATCCGCAACACTGCTACACTCCCGTAGTACAATATTTGGATAGACATTACTTTTGGTAAATCCAACCTTACTATTTCTAACACAATACACTGCAGAACACCTGCCACAACAGAAGATTGTCTTGATCTTCGGTGATTTCACATACGTGCACACAATTGCTAAGTACGGCTTAAGAAACAATCACCTTTAGGTAAGTCGTGTGTTCGTAATGATTATTTTCTGCAGAAGCTCACATACTTTACAATATAAAATGTTGAATATAAACACCAAGGAATTTTTTTTTCTGCTTAACTTCAAAAGCATAGAATCAGAACCAATTAGGAGCTCAACTCGACAATACAGCCAATAATATTCACTCGATGTCACTGAAATGACAAATGCCACTTTCAGTGACATAATTTTTCTCGGGTTTTCAAAGTTGGGATTGTCTTCCACTGACCACTCTCTTTTCCTGTCTTCTTTTCCATTCCCCAGAATGTTAACTGTAGGTTGTTTCATTGATACGATTTGAATAGCTCTTTCTAGTTTGGTTTTATGTTATTCTCCTTTACTTTTTAAAAACAAAAACACAATAGTTTTCTGCTACCAGAAAGCTATATAGCTCATTATTGAAATTGTTACTTTTCTCTTTGCTCTGTGACAGATAATATTGCTCATTCTCGGTCTTATCAATACCTGGTTTTCATCCCAGCCTGTAAGAAATATATGATAACTCAGAAGGTGAGTTTTCCCTTGCTCGCTCATGCGTGTTTCCAGCGAGAGTAAGAGATCAGCAAACCACTCAAAAGCTCTGGAATCCCGGCAAATCCAATAGAAATACACCTGCCGAGAGAAGAGGCGAGAACGGATTTGTCCCTCTTTTCACAATGTGCTGATAATCGCAGACTACTTTATCTCCATTAAATTATTTGAGCCCAAATGGGCACTTCTGCAAAATAACATGCTTCCCTCTGCCAGTGAACAGTCACACTGTGATTTCTTTTGAAAAAATTCACAGAGCATTTCAAAAAGCCCAGAGTGAATTGAGAGTCAGGAGCCTGATGGCTGTTGCCAGTTTCGCTGGATGAAAATCAATTCACCACATTCCTGGCTGTGCTTCTTTTGAACGAGGTTAATAATCATAACTAGCTGTGCCTTTCACGGCTCCCAGAGGCGGATAAACTGTCAGCCCAGCCCTTCATCTTTACTTATGACCTAAGCTGGGGATTTGAACTCTCTTCTCCAGAGACCCCAAAGGCTTGTGCGCTAATCCACTCCACCAGCTCGGCCTCCGGAGGGCAAAGATTATGGAAATTGCAGGCCAGGAGTTTCCCCATCAGCCAGACATGCCATTGTCCAAGGAGGCTGGTGGGTGGTGGCTATGGTTGTGTTGCCAACTGCTGTAATAAAATTATACCTAGGAACATTAAAAAAAAAACAAACACCAACTCTCTGTGATTAGCAAATGGCATGTGACAAGAAGTAGTTTGGGTTTGTTAAAAATACAGGCTTAGTTTTTGTGCTTTGAGCTTTAGATAATTGTCTCTAGGAGCAACCACGGGAGATAGATCTATTAATTCTCCTGATTTTTCTCACACTCCTACCTCCTGTGGCCCACTCCTGTTCCTGCAACCCCTCCCCAACGAGGCACATCTCTACCCCTTAACAGGCTACCAGGGGGCTGGTTTGAGCTCCACCAGGAAATATCTCCTCCCATTGTGAGAGTTCTCCCTCCCCCCTCACCAAGCAGCCTGCAAGCTCACCGTCCTATAATGCAAGTTATAGACGAGAGTTAATTAACAGGTAACATTCATGAGGAAAAAAAAAATCACAGAATATAGTTCAAGGCTAACCATCTTACCTTTTCTCTCCAGGTTTAGGAGGGAGTTTAAATATTAACAGTCAGGAAGAGCAGAAGCTAGTGATGGGAAGGCCTTTCCTCTTTAAGAATTAGAGCTTATATATTTGTTGGACAGCTGCCACTTGGAAGGGCATTTTGAATATTAATTCCAGGACAAATGGTAATCTCTAAGCGTGCTAACCCCCAAAAGGAGTGCCTGTCTCTTTTTATCTTGAAACTGAGCCAATGGTTTCTATGCCCCAAGAACCCCCACAAGTACAGTGATTGCATTCATCCACTCACTTGTTGACTCGGCAAACATGTACTAAATGCTTACTCTGTGGCAATACTGTCTTGGCTCTGGAACCATAAGAACAAACAAAAGAGACAAAAATTTGCTGTCCTTATGGAGTTTGCATTTTGGAGGGAGAAGACCATACATTAAGACATAAAATATTGAGTATGGCAGCCAGTGGTAAGTGCAGTGGAGACACATAAGCAGGCTGGAAAGGGCTGCAATTTGAAGTCAAATGGCCAAGGAAAGGGGACACTTGAGCAAAGATGTAGAAGAGGCAAGGGAGTGGAATAGTTAGGGAGGAACTCTACAGATGGAGGGAACAAGGTGTGAAGGGACCCTGGGTGGGACCTGTCAGGGCAGAGCCAGGAGGACGGGGTGGCTGGAGTGAGATGGGAGGGCACAGCAGGTGCCAGTGTCCAGCAGGCAGCGCCGTGATCTGAGGAAGGTCCAGGAGGACAGGATCACTCCGGCTGCTGAGTTGAGAATAGACGGGGCTGTGGGTGTAGGGTGGGAGAGGGGGTGGGGACAAGGATGAGAGGATGGAGGCAGGAGGCTGACTTTATACTCTCTGTGATGATACCACTTTCTTCTTTCTTTTCACTCTGCAATGCCCAATCTAAATTATTCTTTGCAAACCTTAACCCTCCCTTTAACTTGCTTTGCTCCCCATGGAAATAGAAAAACTGCTGAATTCAATGCCATTCTCACCTATGCACCTCCCCAGCCCCTTCTGCCCTCTGAAGGTTGCTTTATCTAAGAACATTCATGTTGACAGCTGGTATAGAACAAACTTCACTCACTCATTTTCTGCTATTCCACTCTTTAAGGGATGTGCTTAAAAGACATTCATATAGGAATAACAAACCAAAACGTTTTTTTAAACCTGTCAATTTCAAATCCAGCCCCAATCATTCTTACTGGAAAAATGCCCCATCTTGCCATCTTAGCTTTCCTTTCAAACAGGAATCATTCCTGTCCTCCATGTGTGCTGACACCACACGGAGGAGTTCCATAGGTGCCAGAGCTGCCCTTGACCTTGGTCATTGCCTCCACCCACCATGGAGTTGTAATGTGGCTTTGCCTTCTCCTGGGCAGCACTCTTTGTTCCCCGTTGTTGTGGACTGAATGTTGGTGTCCCCCTCAAATTCATATGTTGAAACCCAATGGGATGGTATCTGGAGGTGAGCCTTTGAGAAGTGGTTACATTTAGGTGAGGTCATGTGGGTGGAGCCTCCAGTAATGGGATTAGTGTCCTTCTAAGAAGAAGAAGTGCTAAGAGCACTTTCTCTTATATGAGGGCACAGGGGAAGGTGGCCATCTTCAATCAAGGAAGAGATTTCTCACTAGAACCCAGTCATACTGGTGCCATGATCTTGGACTTCCAACCTCCAACACCGTGAGAGATCAATGTTTGTTGTTTATGTCCACCAGTCTATGGCATTTTGGGTACAGCATCCTGAGCTAACTAAGTCACACTGTCTGAAACAACAGAACTGACAGAAGCGTCAAACCACAGGGTGATGGAGACATTTCATTGAGGGAATCATGACCATTTCCCAAAGAGAAAACTTTTCTCTCTGAAAAGATAAAGACTGTACTTAACAAATGGTCGTTATTATTGTCCTGGTCTTAATTTCCTTGTTGTTGTTGCCAAGGTCATCCTGGATGAACACAATAGCAAATTTTGAAGCAACTGTTTCGTCTTATTGAGAAGCTTCCTTAATGCGGTTTCCACGACCAGTTTTAAAGAAATATATTTATAAAATTGTTTTTCTGGTTGACAATTATAAGACTGAGACCACAATTTATCAATCATGTTCAGTCCTTAAGACTTTTTTCTAAAGCCATTATCCTTAATGTTAACTATTTCATGGCCATCCTGCTGGTTTGCCCCGTGACCAAGGACTGACCTTGTTTGTGCCTTGTTCTGTTCCACTTAGAGTTAATAATAATTGTTGGACAACCAAAATGTCATTAATAATAGAATGGTGACAAAATTGTGAGATACCCTTACTGCAGAATACTGTGAAGGCATTAAATAAAATAAAGTCAATCAGCAGGTATCGACACTGAATGTGCTCCAAGCCATGTTAGGATGAAAACAAAAATAAAACCAAGGGCACACCTCTCACTCTCTCTCACTCCCTGCCCTGCAAAAATAAAACCACACCCTGCATATGTGCATCGATGAGTATGTTCATGCAAATGAATGGAAAAGGAACGGAATAAGATGCACTTAATGGGTAGTGGTGCACCCCTGGAGAGCAAGGTGTTGGTGCTGGTTAGTTTGGGGAGGAAGACGAATGAAGGAAGATTCTTGACTATTTGAGTATTTTATTGGAATCTTTTACAAGGCCACTGTAGTCTTGTATGGTTAATAAACCAAGATATTAGAAATATTAATTCTGGTCACCTCCCCATAAGGCAACGGTGAGGTCTGATGGATGACTGAAGTCTTTGGATACCATCTGGTGAAAGACGAGAAGAATGCGTGTCTCTGGAGAGGCAAACGTGGCCTCATGCTCCCCGTGCAGACATTACAACCCTCCACGTGTTCAGGAGACATGATCAATTCCAGGAGTAGCCACAGCTCCAGTGTGAGGGAAAGTGAAAGTAAATGATTTCTCAAACTGAACAGATTCAATTAAATGCATTTTTCATTCATTAGAAAAGGGAGCAGGCCTTCCTTTGTTCCATTAATATATTTAAGTGGAGTATGGATTTTTGCCATTCTTGGCCTCTTTGTCTTGTTCCCACTGGCCCATGCTGTCTTTTTATTTGAATTATCTGTTTATTATATTAGGTTAAGAACCCAAAGGCCATTTTGCATGGGACACACTATAAATACCCATTAGCACAGTTGTATATTCTTGAGCTGATGAAGGAAGACCATTTATGAAGAAATTAGATTACCTCGGTTTTTCTATAACCTATTCTATTATAGTCTGAGGACTTCGTATGCAGTTAAGAAAATGAACCACTCTTCTGGTTCCTCTCAGTTCTGCCTACACGGCTGTGACATCGGGGCGAACTACAATGTGGAAGCCAATATATTTATGTCAGCAATCTTCCCACGCCCTCCCCACGTGCACACACCTGTTTCATTCATCATTTTGACAGTTTGCACAAGCAAACTGTCCTAATTTTTTTCAAGCTCTTTTCACAAATTGAGTGTGATGTAGAATTAATCATGTCCGTTAGGCAGGAGCTGGAGGGCGTCCATGGCGATGGGGCATTTATACGCCTCAGCACCCAGCTTCCTCCATGTTGCATCAGAGACTCCTCCACCAATCGTACCCCTTCCCTCATCTCAAAGGAGCCTTTGCTCTAATCTGCCTTCTGCTAAGTGAAGGTTGGTTTTTACTTCTGGGTTCAAAGTATTCCTTTCATATATTACACTGTTCCTGAATTTTCTTCACTGCAAGCCATCATTATTATACTTATTAGAGGCCTGGTGCACAAAATTCGTGCACGGGGGGCGGGGGTGTCCCTCAGCTCATGTCCCACTGACAGCTTAGGCCCACTCCCTGAGAGGGCCTAAGCCGTCAGTGGGACATCCGTAGCACTGCCAGGGAGGCGGAAGAGGTTCCCGCCACTGCCGCTGCACTCGCCAGCCATGAGCCCAGCTTCTGGCTGAGTGGCACACCTCCCTGTGGGAGCACACTGACCACCAGGGGGCAGCTCCTACACTGAGCATCTGCCCCTTGGTGGTCAGTGTGCATCATAGCGACCGGTTGTTCTGCCGTTCGATTTGCATATTATCCTTTTATTATATAGGATTGTTCTTCTGCTTTCTTGGGAAGTCTTCTCCAAACCACTTCTCTCCATTTCTCTCCACTCCCCTGCCCCCGACTAAAAAATAAGCGACTGTTAGGAAGAAATTTTTAACTTCAAATAGGAAGTGCTACACATGACTGGACAGAAGCAGCAGGTGTCCAGTTGGCTATTCTGCATTTTCCTTAGACATGGACTAGAATAACGTGGAAGAGGAAAAGGGTGAAGAAAAATGGTTTGCAGTGGACAAAACAGAGAAAAGTTTGGTGCAATTTGCTTAAAATTTTAGACTTGCACCATGAGGCTTTTTACAAAAAAAAAAAAATATATGCCTTTAAGCCGACTGCTTCTTTACCAGGGGAGGAAAAATCCACTCCAGTTAACCGTTTAGGTTTAAAATTCCAGCTCTGAACCCCAGTGCTGTTTTTCCTCTTTCCTGTCACAGAAGAGAACAATCTGAAAACGAGAGCCCAGATCTATAATTGTGAAGATGCTGTTAGATAAACATATACTGCTCTGCTGCACTTTAGAAAACTCTATAGATGCTGACAGGGTAGTTGGAAGAAGTGGTATTTATATCTCAAAAGCATGTGGGAGGCCCTGACAAATATTAGTTACAAGCCCAGTGATAGCCGAACTCACACACACATGAACTTGCTTTAAAACAGAGAAACTTCTCATAACAGACAATAGAGCGGGGAAGGCCTAGGGAGAGGGCAGGAGCTGGGTGGAGGGGGTCAATGAAGAAAAAAAGGGGACATCTGTAATACTTCCAACAATAAAGATAAATTTAAAAACAACCAGAGAAACGCCTTAAACTGTTTCTCATGCATGAAGATGCGAAGGAAGTGGATCTTTAGTGTAATTTTCGGCCTAAACTTTCAATAGCATGGAATCTCACTTTCATGACGTAGGAATCAGAAACACATGCTCCCACCCTGACTCAGTGGCTAGTCAGCTGGGTGCCTTTGGACAAATCACTTCCACTCCAAGTACAGATGCTGACTTTTGTTGTCATGTGCAGAGCTAGGAGGTTAAGACCCTCAAGTTGTTTGCGATTCTATGCTTTTAGCTCCCATATGTCATTATTCCTACCTTTAGTTTCACCCAATTTTTTTTCTTTATTCTTTTTAAAAATATATATATTTTTATTGATTTTTTACAGAGAGGAAGGGAGAGGAATAGAGAGTTAGAAACATCGATGCACACTCCCTACTGGGTATGTGCCCGCAACCAAGGTACATGCCCTTGACTGGAATTGAACCTGGGACCCTTGAGTCCGCAGGCGGATGCTCTATCCACTGAGCCAAACCGGTTAGGGCAGTTCTACCCAACTTTGACTCAATATTACCCCGTTTTTATGTTATATAAAATACTGTATTTTTCTTTTCAATTTCTGTGTTTGGAATAAAGACCAATGTCCCTGTTTTATAGTTTTGTGTTAACTGCCTAACCCTCCCATTGAAACAGCCTTGAGACACCCCATAACAGCACCCAGGAATAACAATGGGTTGCTGAGAGAGGAGGCAGTATTAAGATTTTGAGGTTTCCTATATGGACTTTAAGATTTTGTGGGTTTTTGTAAGATTTATTCCACTCTATTTGTAGTAAAATAATTGCATGCATTATCTTTATTATAAAATTACTGAACAAACAGTCTTTCTGGTTAAATAAAAAAAATGAATTAACCTTAGTAACCTAGACTCTTATAGAGAATTGCACAAAAGCCATTTGTTTATTCTTTTGGGCACATAGACATTTATTCACTCATTGATTTATTCAAAATTTATAGTGTGTGTGTGTGTGTGTGTGTGTAATAACTAAAGAAGCTAGGGGAAATAAGATATTGCCTGAACATGCAGGAGGTAAAGAGGTAGATGTTAAGAGAAGGGTGAGGTATTGTAAGTCTGGTGTGAGGAGAATTATGGGCTTTTCACATCAGTATGAGAGGGCCTGGCATATACTAGGTGCTAAATAAATAAATAAATATTCATTGAGTGAATAAGTGAATGAAAGTGAGACAATCCATCATCATCAGGTCACATGAAATGTAAGTTTTAGTGTAATGAAAACCATGAAGCAAGGAGACATGTCTCTAAGGGGGTTTTACCTGGTAGACAGCAAGAGGAAAGAAAAAGATTAGGAGGACTGAAAATTATCATCAACCCTAACAAAGCATTGCGGTGGGATCCAAATATGTAAAACAATAGCTATGCCTGGCTGGTTTGGCTCAGTGGATAGAGTGCTGGCCTGCCGACTGAAGGGTCCCAGGTTCGATTCCGGGCAAGGGCTGTGCAGGAGGCAGCAGATCAGTGATTCTCTCTCATCATTGATGTTTCTGTCTTGCTTTTCCTCTCCCTTCCTCTCTGAAATCAATAAATATATGTTTTAAAACAGTAGCTGTTTTGCTTGCTTTGTACCATAGACTGAATGTTTGTGTCCACTCAGAATTTATATGTTGGAATCAATCCTAAACATGATGGTGTTTGGAGTAGGGGGTGTCTTTGGGAGATAATTAGGTCATAGAGGTGGAGCCCTCGTGAATGGGATTAGTGCCCTTATAATAAATCTAGATGTCTATATCTAGATTTTTCCCCCTCATTGATTTGCAAACGGCAAACCAATAAACATGACTGCTGCTGATTAAAAGAAAAGACCCCAAAGAGCTACCCGTGTCCTTCTGCCATGAATAAGGACAATTCTAGCTAGAACAGGGCTATCTATAGACCAGGAAGCCCGAAGGCTCTTATCAGACACCAGGTGAGCCAGCGCATTGACCCTGGACTTCCCAGCATCTAGAACTAGAGAAGTAGGTGCCTGTTGGTTATAGCCACTCAGTGATGGTATTTTGTGCTAGCAGCCCCAACAGACTAAGACACTTTATTAAATTTATTGCGTAGAGGAAAGAAGAAGGGCGTTCGCACAAGAAGGACCTGGATTCAAAATCACATTCTGATATTCACCAGCTCTCTATGCTTACGTTCCTGTTGGGCCTGGACTCTTGTTTCTCCAGTAAATGGATCAGGAAATCCAGCTTAAAGAGCGGCGCTGACTCACTCAAGGTGATGCTTCTAGTGAGAGTGGAACCCGGCTGAGCTGGAGTCTCTGACCAGGAGCCCCACAGTCTGCCCGCCCTGCCATGGCAGGAGGCTTGCCCACCATGTGCTGGTTATGTCGTGGAAAGCGCCAGATGGACCTGAGTTTGCATCCTGAACCTGCCCTTGGTATCCATGTGTTTTCAGGAAAGTCCCTCTGTCTTGCTATGCTTCAGGTTCCTTATCGGAGAAACAGGTCTTTTGTTATCTACGTTCTAAGGTTGTTGGGAAGATTATAATGATCAAATGGGAAAATGTGTGCAAGCACCTGTCACTTGGAAGTTCCTGAAATGAGAGCTCATTTTACTCTTACTTCTTAACTGGCCGCCCCAGCTGTAGTGATCTCCCGGCCTGGCGCTGCCTTATTAATGAGTGATATGCCCTAATAAATGGCTGAATAAGCATGGGGCAGGTGGGGGAAGCAAGCTGAATGAGTTCTTCCCTACAGAACGTATTCCATCGGCTAACGGATGCTGTGGCTCTGCTAGGGTGCGATCTGCACTAGCATTTCTGGAGTTCTTTAGCGGGCCATAGCCTCTGACTGATGCGCCACAGAACACTCACTGAGCCATGCTGATCTCCCCAAGCCTCTGGCTTTGATAGATGAGGAAACGGCAGCCCCAGTGCCAACCAGACAAGAGGTAGCAGAATCAGGACCAGAGCCAGGCCCGCCTGACCCCCTGGCTCCTGCCAGCTGCCACCACTCTGAGCAGGGCTCTCTTTCTCCACGGCGCTGGGGTCTGCGGCTGGTCCTAGGAGGGCTCCCCAGGGGACAGAGTCCCCGGATAGCACAGGGAAAGGAAGGCAGCCATGAGCACCTCGCCAGAGAACACACAGGAAACGGCGAAAGGGCGGTGTGGGGGTGGATGACACCACCAAGTGAGCAAGCCGGTGAACCCAAGGAGGGCCTGTTCGCTCCTCGGTGAGACCCCGAGTCCATGAGAGGAAGACACCGAATTGTACACTTGCAACTGGAGTCAAGGATCAAGCTGAAGAGACCAGGGCAGGCAGGCTGTTCATGCCACTCCCCGCGGCCCAGTCACACAGCCTTCTGCAGCCCCGGCCGCACTTGACTGACATGAGCAATTACATGTCCTGCAATGGCAACGAAGCAATAAAATTTATGTCTTGTCATCTCTAACCAGATTAGACGGAACCCTTCTCATAAATGCAATCCTAAATGGGGGTTTTTAAGAACATAAGTACAGTGAAGGATCCTTGAGTGTATCCCTCAGAGTTCATTAAAATCCTCCCCAGGAATCGGCCGATGATAGATAGCAGGGACGGGAGCCTTCCCTCCTACCTTGCTCAGCGTCGGCGGGGGCTGCGGCTCACAGCATCGGTACCACAGAGACTTCAGCACCGCGGCGAACGGGGTGACCCCGATGCCCGCCGCGATGCACACGCTCACCGGGTAGTGGAACACGTCGGTCAGCGCGGCCCCGAAGGGCCCGTCCACGGCCAGCCTGCAAGCAGAGCGCCCCGCGGGGTCAGAGCCCTGCGCTCAGGGCGCCCCCCACAACCAGCGCCTCCCAGGCGCCGTGCCTGCGGGTGTGCAGGGAGCTGGCTCCGTGCTGCAGGCGCCCCGTTGGAGCTGGGGCTCAGCATGAGCCTAGGGGGCCTGCCTCCTGGGAGGGGGGCGGAGGGGGACCAGACCGCCCGCCCAGGTGTCCTTCATGGAGGGGCAATGCCCCGACTTCCCGGTTGGAGCTCAGGCCTCTCCCACGGGGCGCTCTTCTTCCAGGTCTTAGATTAGAAGCTTGTTTGGGCTCCAGGCACCATGAAGCCCATTCATGATGCTTCTATTCCTTCCTTCTGTTCTCCTGGCTGCCGCCAGAGCAACAAAGCGGGGCCTCCGGCTGGTTTCCAAGGCTATCTGTCCTTTCGTTAACATCTTTCCCTCCCCTGTTTTTACTTATTCGGTCTCACACCTTCGTACCACCTATTTATATAATTTCAGCGTAATGGAAGCCATTTGTGTGAAATCAGCAAAACATTTCGAGGTCATTTGTCAGTTAACGTGCAATTTCTAGAACCCGTTATTTTAGATTGTGCAAACTCAAAATCTGTAACGATTAGGCCAGGGCGGCGCTGGTGTGTCCTTGCTTAGCAAACTGGTCTTGATAAGGAGAAGGCATATTCACTGCATAAATATAATTGTCTTTAACATGGTCCTCACTGGACTGGCCCCTGGATTCCACTCCAGTTTTATTTTATTTATTTTTTTTAAAATATATTTTATTGATTTTTTTACAGAGAGGAAGGGAGAGGGATAGAGAGTTAGAAACATCGATGAGAGAGAACATCGATCAGCTGCCTCCTGCACACCTTCTACTGGGGATGTGCCCACAACCCAGGTACATGCCCTTGACCGGAATCAAACCTGGGACCCTTCAGTCCACAGGCCGACACTCTATCCACTGAGCCAAACTGGTTAGGGCATCCACTCCAGTTCTCACAACCAGTTCTCCACGCTGGCTGTTCTGTCATTTCCTAAAAATAAACAGTACCCTGTTGTGCCACAGGCCCTTTGCACATCATATTCCAAGTAATCACCTGGAACACTCTGCCCCAACTTCTCCCTTGACTGGGTTAATGGCTGCCCTTTCAGGAGGTCGTATCCCAATCGTCACTACCCTGGGGAAGGTTCCTGGGCCCCTTAGACTATTTGAATCAGCAGCCCTCGTCACAGTTGCAATTTCACACCTGTTTTGGGGGGGTGCGTGCAGCCTTTGCTTGCTGCTGCCTCCCAGCGCCTCACACCAGCACGCAGTTGTTCACTAACAGTTTACTGAGTAAATCGGAAAGGGAATGCTTAAACGACTTCCCTCAGCAGAATGTGTTAAAAAAGTCAACTATTCCAAAGGCCCACATTTACATATGAACAGAGATATGCTAATTAAAAGGGTTCTAAGCCATTCATCACCACTCCCTAAGGGGTGTCTGTTGAAGGCACCCCAGTTTGGCCCACTGGGCTTAGGATGTGCCGTGAAAGTTCAATTGAGTTTATTTTAAAATATTCCACCTGTCAGACCTCCTAATAATTCAAATGAAGTCTCCCCAAGTTAATCTTAATTAATAAGGCTTTATTACATATGGATATATGGAAATGGAAGAATAAAAATAAAAGGTCACTAACCAGAAAGTGTTAGTATCTCAGCCCACTGCAGATTATTTCATAAATAATTAGAGAAGGGGCATTGGGAGATAAAAGGTGAAACCGTCCATGGATTAACATGTCCTATTGGTAATTGTTTTTATAATTAGTCATATTTGGGGTTTATATGACACTGATTTGAAAAGATAACAATGAAATCCAAAGAAGAATTGTGTCCTATAATCCAGAGAAATAGATAATACACAAATTTCTGCATAATTAGAATTGAGAACCTAAGCCGGAAGCGGCAGGCAACAATAAAAAAAATATAGGAGTCCCTCCTCCCCCCTCCCTGACCGCTGACATTTTCTGATAGTAAATTGCAGGGCACCTGGCTCCATTCAGGGGCAGCTCTAAGAAGAGAGTTTTCTCCCACGTCTCACGGAAGTATCTTCTGACTACGCGCCCCTCTTGTCTTCCTGAGACACACACATCAGGTCTTTTCTCTGTCCTGCGCCTCAGGCCTTTAAACACTTGCCGGTAGCGATCATGACACTTTAATTATTCTTTTTGGACCAAAATGTCTTCATTTCTCAAGACCTCTCATGATCCTGAGATGGCTTCCTTTGCCCAAATTCCTGGTTATCAAGTTCGCTCAGCGGCTTCCTCTTTGATGGGGATACAGAGAATTTCTAACAAAGCAGCACAGAAGGCAGCTTGCCTTTCCAGCACCCACATAGGCTGTTCCCCGTTGCTTATGGCCGGCAGCTTCCCCCACTCACTTCATCCACCTCTAGTCTCGCCTCTTTTTTTTTTCCAATTTATTTTAAAAAATGTATCTTTTTATTGATTTCAGAGAGGAAGGGAGACGGAAAGAGAGAGATTAACATCAACGATGAGAGAGAATCATTGATTGGCTGCCTCCTGCACGTCCCACACTGCGGATTGAGCCTGCAATCTGGGCAGGTGCCCTGACCCGGAATTGAACCTTGACCTCCTGGTTCATAGGTGGAGGTTCAACCGCTGAGCCAAACCGGCTGGGGTAGTCTTGTCTCTTTGAACCCGAGACATTTATTCATCCGTATGCTTCTCCTTATCTAATCACTCCTTTGCTGTCATCTCTGTGGTAAGTGACCTTTCTTATTTTGCTAATAATAATAGCTAACTTTAAACAAAATCTTTATTGTTGAAAGTATTACATATGTCCCCTTTTTTCCCCATTAACCCCCCCTAGCCCGCGCCGCCCCCCCCCCCCGCCCCAGGCCTTTACCACCCTATCGTCTGTGTCCATGGGTTATGCATATATGCATTCAAGGTCTTTGGTTGGTTACTTCCCACCCACCCACCCACCCTCCCGTGCCTTCCACTCATAGCTAACTTTTTTTTTTATTATGCATCATGCTGAGGGTTTCTGTGGACTGTGCCATTTAACCCTAATCAAAGCCTCCGGTGCTGCTATTATCATCTTCATTTTAAGATGGGGAGACTGAGGCTCGGCGGTTCAGGACCACACACACAGTTGGGCTTTGAACCCAGGCAGTCTGAGGCTAGAGCCCTGGCTCCGGGAGGCAGGTCAAACTGCAGAAAACTCCAGAATCTCCTCTGAGAAAGTCTTCCATTTTACTGTAGGAGCGAAAGCCTTCTATAGAGCTCTCCCCCTCTCTCCGGGGCTCAGAGAGAGAGGCTCTGGGCCCTGCTCTTTGCCTCGGTTTGCTTCTCCTCCGGGCTCCTCGGTCACTGAGTCCCCGGGGCTGGATGAAATCCTTTCTGGATCCCAAACCAGTGAAAACCTACGGTTCTCTCCCCCAAGTGTTTAATTTCACTCAAAACACCTCTGAGAGATAAAGTCATTTAAGGAGCCCCAATAAAATGCTGGTCCTTCCTGGGTTAAGATATAAACAAATTCTAGTTTGTTTTTTGTTTTGTTTTGTTTTACTGCTAGTACTTGTGCTGGCACACACATATTTGATCAAACAAATTGAACAAATAAAGGGAAGCTGCACTGTTTACGACGACTCGTTTTAATTTATTCCCTACATATTTATTGATGCAGCTGAGAGTGAGGGCCTTTTCTGGCCCTGGGGGCGCCGAAGTGAGCACACAGACATGGTGCCTTCACTCCCAGAACTTCCATTCCAGTGTGGGGAGGGAGATGTAAACAAGCAGGTGCTGTCCTAGCTGGTGTGGCCCAGTGGATAGAGCATTGGCCTGCAGACAAAAGAATCCCGGGTTCGATTCAGGTCAAGGGCACGTACCTGGGTTGCAGGCTCCTCCCCGGACCGGGCCCTGGTCAGGACTTGTGCAGGAGGCAACCAGTCGATGTGTTTCTCTCACCTCGATATTTCTCTCTGTCTTTCCCTCTCTCTTCCACTCTCTCTAAAAATCAATGGAAAAACATCCTTGGGTGAGGATTAATAAAAACCACAAACAAACAAACAAAACACCAAGAACAACAAGCAGATATTTAGTGTGTCAGGTGGTGGTCACGAGCAAAGTGACCCCAAGCGTCAGCTGGGCGCAAGGAGGGAAAGAAAGGGTTCACTAGGAGCCATTTGAGCAGAGACTTGAGGGAAGCAGGGAGCACAGATCTGAGCAAGAGCGTCCCAGGTCGGGGGAGAGGCAGCGGCCAGGTGGGGAGAGTGTGCTGCTGTATGAGTGAACAAGAAGGGCTGATGCCCCCAGGGAGCAGGAGGTGGAGCCCAGGAGCCTGGGGCCCTGGGGGGTGTGGTGGGGAGATCCTGTCTGGCCCTGAGCTGATAGAAAGCCTATGGACCTCTGAGAAGCACATTCCGAGTCATTGTTGGGGGATTGGCTGCAGTGCTAGCTGGTCTGTGAAGGGAAAGGTTGGTGAAGAGACTGAATAACTGTATGCCCAAAGCAGAGACCAGGCTAGCAAATAGGATGAAGGTATGGATCTTGCTGAGGGACCAGTGTGTGTGCGTGTGTGTGTGTGTGTGTGTGTGTGTGCGCCCGCACACCTGCTTTTATCCCTATTAAGCATTTATATTGCATTCTGAATCTTAGAATCCTGTTACGTGGCTTCATTTCCATGATAAAACAAAAGGTCTTCATGGGAGCCTCAGGTGTTACCATCTGACTGGAGCTCTGGTCTGGTTTGGCGTCATACCACTCCTTAGTGCTAATGTTTGGAAGGAAAGCTTGTGGCTTTTCCTACCCGTTAAACACAGCCAAGTCCAGTGCTACGCAGTTACAGCTCAGTGTCCCACGGGAGTGGGGAAGGGGACAATACACTGATCAGATTCTGTGCCTCAAAGTCATCCCAGTGCCTGCTGTGCCACCTGTAAATACTTGTTAAGTTAAATGAGCTCAAGCACCCATTTTGAGTCCAGGGGCTCATTTATTCCCTTATCAGATATTTACTCTGCACCCTCCATGTGCCAGAAACTGTTCTAGGTGCTGGCCATTCAGACAACATCTGGCTCCCAGAACGTTCCATTCTGGGTGTGTCTTTACAGTGTTCACCACCCAATTTCTTATGGCAGCGGCCACTGCTTGGTGGTCCCTGGTACCCTCCGAGGATGGCAGAAGAAAGAGTATCTTGATGCTTCTTTTGAAATATCAGTTTTTTCAAAAATGTTTTTCTCAACATTGTGTGTGTGTGTGTGTGTGTGTGTGTGTGTGTGTGTGTGTGTCCCTGTTTATCTGGGGCCCTACACACAGGCTTTGTGTGCTTTTCAGGTAATCCTGCAGTAAGAGTAGGAATCAACATTAAGCCATTGTTTTCTAAAAGGAGCCAAGGAGTGGTAATTTACATGGGGCTTCTGTCACGTTCTGGATTGCATCATCTCCCCCAGGTGATATGTGACCTTATTTGGAAATAGGGTTGCTTTAGCTGCAATTAATCAAGTGAAGATGAGGCCAGACAGTCGGGTGGGCCCTTATTCCAGGGACTGGTGTGTGTATAAGTAGAGGTTACAGGAACATAGAGATGTAGTCACAAGAGGAAAGAACACTGTGTGACAACAGAGGCAGAGAGGGAGCGCTGCAGCGGGCGGCCAGGGAAGAAGGAGTGCTGGTCACCCCCAGAGGCTAGGAAGACACAAGGAAGGCTTCTCCTCTACAGTTTCGGACGGAGGATGGCCCTGCAGACACCTGGATGTTGGACTGTCGTCTCTAGACCTGTCAGAGAATGATATTTCTGTTGTTTTAAGCCACCCACTTTGTGGTCCTTCATTACAACAACCTGGGAGACTAATCCAGATGGCACTATTCTACAGCCTTCTCAGACCTGCCTTTTGCACATCTTCCTTGTAGCGAAATGAAATCATTTGCTTGCATTAGACTTCTTGAGGTCCTGGAGGAAGGACTGGACTGTCAGGTCATGGTGTCATTTTATGAGCCTCCATCTGGGGGACTGTTAGCGTTTTCTCCAGTGTCTGGAGCCTGCGGATCAGTTCTGACCATGAAGCATGCTTCTTAGGAAGACCAAACTTCACAAATATAAAGACCTCAGCCTAACAGCAGAAAGTTCACAGGGCTGTCTTACTCATCACAGGCTGCGGATAATCCACCACGTGATGGTTTGGGGCTGGGAAAGCAAAATTCTCCTTCTTCCTGAATCACCACCTGCCTTTGTTGAACATTTTTATTTTTTAAAGAAACGTACTTGCTTCTATTGGAAATCTTCTAAATTACAGTTGACCCTTGATCAACCAGGGGGTTAGAGGCACCGGCCCCTGTGCAGTTGGAAATCCATACTCATGACTCCCCCAGAAGTTAATGATGGTAGTTTTTATATAGATTCTCAAATTTAATAAATGGACTTGAACTTACCATGTAGATATTAAATTTAGCAATAAGAATATTGCTAAATTTGGTAGCATGTTGATGCACTAAAATACATACCTTACTTTAAAAAATATTCCACCCGACACACAAAAAGGGGATGGGATCCAACCTTGGCAGGCTCCAGGGCTCCTTCAGGGCCTGGCCCTCAGCTCCAAAGGCCCGACACAGAGCTCCGGTCCAGTCTCCCACGGCCCGGATGTGCACACTGAAGAAGTCCTCCTGGGGCGCAGAGGTGAGGGTGAAGGGGTGCCACTCCAGCCAGGATATGGACGGGCACTGTATCAAGACATACTGCCCGGGTGCCATGTGGAAATGACGCTTTTTCATGTGAAGTTCCAGGACCCCCGATGGATGGCTTACCACCTAAAGTAGAACAAGAGAGTTGGTCTTTCTACCCAAGCCAAGTAATAAGAAAATAACCTTCATCACATCAAAGGTTTTTACATTTTAATTTTTTTTGAAGTATAGTTTACATATAGCATTTGTAATGAGCCTCCAAGCATCTCTGACATCATGTTTACGTCTTGGTTGGCAAATGCAGTGAGATTAGAGTTCAGTTCCGTCACAGTGATGTCTGAAACTTGGGTAGCTGCACACAGGTGCAACGTGGTGTCTGGCACGTGGCTTTATGTCTGAGATGGCCAAGCTTTCTTAGCATAGTTAACCGGACCCAAGAGAATATACACTAGCACATAACGTATTGCACATCACTATGCTTCAAGTTATTAAAATAGTCACAGAATTATCTCCACGTTTTAAAAATGTAGGTCCTGTTTTAAAGGATCTGAATTGCTTCTCAATCCTTTGTGAATTAGCCCTGGTATTTCTTCCTTGTAAGTGGGAAACCCTTTTCAAACCCACCCTGAAAGGTTTCCTTTTGTTTGAGTCACGTGTCATCTATCTCCTTCCTGCGCTCTGAGTTTTAGTAGAGGAAGCATCATGCAAAGCTCTTATCACTGTTATAAGAACTTTATAGCCTGCTGCTTATCAGAGGCAAGGAACTAATTTCCCTTTTTTAGATTCCCATCGGTTTTCTGAAAAATCTCTCTAGGTCCCAGGTCTTTTATTGTGGCAAGAGTTATAAGGGAACAAAATCTCGTGTCCAGATTCTGTGACAATATTTTTCCACACATACGAGAATTTCACCGCATTTTAATCACTAGTTCTGTTTCTCTTCTCCCTACTGATATCCGTTCTGATTCTGCCGCAAAATTGTCTCCCCAGTAACAGCTTTAGTAGATTTCTAGACGTTTACTGTCTAGCGTTGGATACAGCCTCATAGGGTTTGGTGCTTAGCTTGAAAATAGCAATGTAGCAACAGCTTAAAACAGAAATATGGAGCAATTTCTAGGCTTCTGCTCTCATGAAGACAGTTAAAGGGATATAGTATTCTATTAATACTGTATTAGCAAAGTGGTACAGGCTTGGTTAGCAGAGAATTTCCTCTTAGACATTTAAAAAACTGGGGGTAGAGTATTTGGTACTTTTTCAGTCTCCTAGACCATGTATTCCTGGTCTGTCTGCTCATATCTTCCTCCTGCACGAGGTAGACATTGGTGAGCCATGGGTAGGATTGGCAAGATTAGAAAATGCTACCACAGAGCAAGGGCCACTCATTCTCCAGGGCAGAGCTCATCCTATGTCCTTCCTCTCTACTTTGAGGCTCTCAGCACCCCGCCTCTCTGAACCTGAGAGCGACTGTTCCCCCATCTTCTGTTCAGTGATTGTAGGTATGAGAGTATGGGCTTGAACACACATGCATATCATTTGCGTGTTTGCAGAATCTGTGCCTCAACGTGGTGAAGAAAGTGATTATACTTCAAGGTGCTATGACCAGTGTAAAGCAGGCTCAGTCCCTCTGGAGAGAAACTGAAATAGAGAGAAATGCAGCCAATTTGGGTGCTGCCCCACAGCCTTTATCAGAATTCAGTGCACCAGTCTGGAGCCCTGGTCCCTGCCTGCGGTTAAATTAGTCACACGAAAGGATGTGCAGGAGGCAAGCAATTATTAGCACAGAAGATGAGCCTCTAAATTATAGACAGTTCTGCAATAAAGATGGCAAATTAAAAACTTGGGCTAATAAAAAATTTCCATCTACACGCAGGCTTTTATTCCGACATAAAGCTACATGCATACCTTTGTAATGACAACTTCTTGGTGAAATCGCCAGAACCTAATTAGTCTTTCACATGCATACAGGACCACAGGGCCTAAAACCCATTTCCAAGCCTGCAGAGAGAGCGAGAGCGTGAGAGAGAGGAAAAGGAAATGAAAATAGAATCCAAATACCTTCAATTTGAACCAAATCAATATGTTACATGATGGGGTTTAGACAGTTTTCTTTAACTTTGGGCCAGTTGTCAACAACAAAGATGTCTCCTTGTATTAAATACTAGAACATTCAATTATTCCTTGAAGTCTACAAGCTTATTTAAGAGATTAAACTCTTCTGTATTGGTTTTTATGCTCACTTGATCAATGATGCCTTTATGTAATCAGAAATAATTGAATTTGCAAAGAAATAAGAAAGCAGATTGATGTTTATGTTCCATATGATAGGGTCATAAATGCTCTCAAACTGAGCCAAAGTCAAAAGCTTATAAAGCTACATTACTGAGCCAACATAGGACATGGGAAATTCAATAAAAACATTTCAAATAGTAATTTGGGGGGCCAAAATGCATCACAACTTGGGGGTCTGCCTGAAGAAGTACCCCCACCCCTCAACACATATACACTCACACATGCACGCACAGCCAGTGTGATCTGGAATAAAACATGAAGTTAGTTTCTCAGTATTTTCAATCCATGTTTACAGAGTTAGAACAAAAGCCTCAGCTCACTGTTACAGTTCCCACGGTTCCGGTCTCTGTAACAGTGAGAACTGTAGCAGTGATCATTTCTATTTTCACTAAAGCCCATCCCCTGTTAACCTTTTCTGAGTATAAACTGCATTATTGGTGCTCATTTGACCAGCAGGCTATTCCTGTCTCAGGGGTTGGGGACAAAATAAGGTGTCTTCTTTCCCTAAAAGGAAACCAATAGGAACTTGAAAATTTTGAAGGCTTCTCCTAGGTCTTATACCAAACAAGCCCACAGGACATATGGTACTCCCTCTATTTTACAGAAGTAAAGTAGAAATGAAGGCTCAGCAAGTTCAAATTGTCCAGGGGCACAGAGGCCGTAAGATGCTCAGTAAAGACGTGAACCCCAATGTGCCTGGCCACCTGGGCTGTGCTCTTTCTAGGACCCCAATGCCCCCTCGAGCATTTACCATGTCATCACACTTCTTCCTGTCCAACACTGACATAGGTGCTGACACTTGTTTTACAAAACATTAGAAATGTATTCATTGAATTTCAGGATGCTAAGGGTTCTTGGAGATCTAGTGTAATTTTGCATGTATAGAATTAAAAACCAGAATGGGTATGAGTTGCCTGGGAGACAGGTCTAGATCACAGAGACCCAGGACTATAACTCCACCCATTCCACCATTTCCCTGAATTCCCTCCCTGGTTCACTAAACCCAGCACAACTTACTGCCTTAGGAACAGGAGAATGTCCAGGAAACTATCACCGATGGACTCACTGTCTTCACCACTTTTTAGTCCCTTGCCTGCTATCCTGCTCCATCTTTCCTGTTGACAGGCCACAAGCACTTCCGCATTATTTTTATTCCTGTTATCTTTCTTGTTGTTGTGAATTCTCTCTTATTTCTGAGCGTGTTTGCATGGCCCCTCTTCTCACCTACATCAGCCTTCTCTGCTTTTCCCCTGAGAGCCTGTTGTTTACCTGAAAAAGGTTTGATTTGTGCAGGCAACACAAAGCAATTTGACCCACCTATTCTTTTCTGCCTCAATAGCACTCAGCAACATGTTCAGAGTAGCAGAGAGAAGGAACCTTTGTCCACCCACGCTGTCGGTGAGGCCGTGATGATGGGCAGAGTGAAGGAAAAGATGGGAGGGGGACCTAGGGACCGAGTCCTTCGGTTGCTTATGCTCAAATGAACCAAAAAGTGCTTTGAGAACTGGTCCGGGTATTTACGGAAATAATAGCAAGAACACAATTCTTTCTATATAAATTTAGAGAGGTATCTGCAAAGACATTCACATGGTCTCTATGGATGTTTATGAATAATGTTCCATGCACATTTTGGAAAGTTTTAGACATCACAGACTTGATTTCGGTGGTGTCCAATCAGGCACGGTCTCTGATTTTTCCATGTTGATAAGATGGAATGGATTAGTTTTCTTCATATGGCTCGTCAGGAAGGGGGATGTAAGCTATTAATCCTCAGCTCTATCTCTTCTCTAGTAAATAAATTGCTTCAGGAGGAGAAAGCCCGATTTAGTTCCACTGTGATAGTTAGTCCCAGAGCCGCTGGAAGTTGGGGCGTGAGGGAGAGGGTATCTCAGAGGATTATCCTGATAGCAATGGCCAATGCAGACAGGGTGAGTGAGGCCAAGGAGGCCAAGGCACTGAGCAGCAAGGGCAGGTGGAGAGGGAGATCGGAAGCCCCGGCTTCTGGTGTTGTGGTTACCACGCATAACCCTATGCCTTCAGGCAAGTCTTGAGCCTTTTCATGGTCAGGTTTTCTGTTTCGTAAAATGGGTAGGAAGAAATGATTACTTTGGGTAATCTCCAAGATCTTATATCTTTTAGCTTTATTCACAGAGATAAATATCATGTTGGGGACATGTACTCGTAGATAGCAGCAGAGAGCTGACAAGGTGAGGGGTGGGAGGAGGCGAGAGATTCAGAATGGATGCTGGAGGGTATAGCGTTGAAAGTTCATGGCCACAGAGTTAGAAACTCTGGTTTCTTGATGTGGCTTTGTTGGCAATGCCTTTGTGATCACAGGTAAGAAATTAAAACTCCTTGGGCATCCATTTCTCCGGCTGTTTAGTATCTAAGTTTCTTAAATGCTAACATACTTTGTGGATTCTTAGCTTTATTTTTTCTTCTCCAAAAATACTCAGAAAGTTACTGTACAGTGAGTATTTTATGATAGAAATAAAAACCACTTTGATTTAAAAGCTGCAGTAACGAAACTTATTTCCTTCACTTTCACTTCTGGTTTTTCATTCCTACCAGAAAATAAGAACATGCTGGCTTTGAGTTTATTTTATGTGTGAGCTTATGAACAATAAGATTTCCAGGGCAGGAACCACATCTCTGAATCAAGTGCAGGTCTAAACGTGTAAAAGCCACTTGGAGAAAGTTTGCTGAATTGACTCTGCAGCCATTAAAACTTTCCCTGTAGTGTTGCTGTCATTCCCTAATAATTTAAAAAGCTTCAGCCTTTATTATTGGTATTTATTATTACTGATTGATGCCATAGTTCAGTGCAACAAGGTGCTTTTATTTTTGGCTAAGCAAGACCAGGTATCTTTTGACAGTGGATCACATGAATAGTTCTAGAATCTGGAGTCTTGTATGTCTGAGTGTAATCTGGTGTCTTGAATTTCAGGGTAAAAGGGGCAGTGAGACAAGTGGGGGAGAAGGGACTGCAAGGTATAATTGGTTCCTTTGATCAGTTCAGTTTCTAGGAGGTGATGTAACGTGGGGAGTAGTGCACCGCTGAGGGTGAGTGGAAATATTCCATTGATAAAAGCGCCATGAAAACGCACTGAGTTAAGGGAGGCCAAGAGGAGGGGATGAAGTCCTGCAAAGACAGGGTGCATGTGGTGCCTTAAAGTGCAGGAGCCCCTCCTTGTCCTTGGGATGCCTTCTGGATTCAGCGTCTCTAAGACATCAGAGAGAATATTGCGCACCCAGCCAAGCGGTAATTGCACAGCCCACACACGCTTTGAATTAGGATCCATTAAAAATAATAGGAAAGAGTGACAACATGAGTTTGGGTGTGCAAGGAGGTGTAGCAGGGGCGAGTTAGAGAGACGGGTAAGTTCTCCCTCTTAATGATAATTAATGCCGGCATCTGCTGCTGCCGGCAGCAGCCTCTGGTCCGTATTCATGAGGTGTGGGGAGATATTGATTTTTTTTATGGAGACGACGGAGCTGGAAATTTTAGAGAGGCATTCATGTTCCCCATTAATATGCAGGCTGGGTACTGGCCACTGATAGTTGAGTTTAAGACAGAGACAATCTATACTGGCCATTAAAGGAACCACAGTCTATGGGCACATCTATTCCAGTTCGCTCTGTTTTAAACATTCTTCCCAGCAGTTTTCACCTTAAAATCCAGTGCTTAATTTAATGTATTTGAGGATTTTTGAAAAAGTCGATTGTTTTATCCTTCCAAAGTTGATTACTTAATTCCCTAAATCCCACGATTTATATTCTGTTAAATACTATGAGTCCATTTTTTATGACTTTTTTTGGGGGGGGGGGCGGGGGCGGTGGGCACTTGTTTTCTTCTAGTTTTAATCTTCGGGCTTTTTTTTTTTACACATCACCCAGCCGTCCCAAGGTTTGTGTTGTTCTAAGATACCGGAGAAGACCAAATAGGATTATTATTTCTATTTTCCTATGCCATCAACAGAAATGATTACAGCACACCAGGAAACCTTACTTCTGAGATCTTGCAGGCACTACCATCCACTCTAATTAAGTCTCTCTTCGGCTCCTATTGTCATTATTTCAGTTGTGGGAGCTTAATTAGAACAGAAAGTAAATGCATTAACACCCCCGTTTTTTCTATCCCGAAAGCTATAGAAAGAAGGAAGACAAGCTTAGAAGGAGGGCATGTTCTCATCTGGTTATGGCATAACGTTCGTTTGAGAAGTGATGCTATTCATTCTCAGAATGCAGTAGAGGGACAGGGAGCTGAGCTTGCTGAGAACAAAGGATGGAGAGCCACACGGCTTTCTTCTTTTAAATATGTTTTTATTGATTTTTTTAGCGAGAGAGGAAGGGAAAGGGAGAGAGAGATAGAAACATCAATGATGAGAGAGAATTATTGGTTGGCTGCCTCCTGCATGCCCCCTGCTGGGGATCGAGCCCACAACCTGGGCATGTGCCCCGACCAGGAATCAAATCAGCGACCTTTTGGTGCAAGGTCTGACGCTCAACCCCTGAGCCACCCTGGAATTTAGAAGTCTTTCTAATTCCCCAGAGACATTACTGTGCTCGTGGTGCTATGAATTCCCACAATATGAGACGTCCCCATTTCAATGTAAGTAGAACACATATCAAATCAGACAGAGTGCTTTTGGCAGTAAACCTCTTTTTGAAATTATCCATAACTCGATTTCTCCATTAGCACACTTAATGAAGACTTGGCTTTGTCTAGTGGTGACATGGGCTGTTCTTTTTCTCAAGCATAAAAGAGCTCTAGTGCTTCTCACTATGGAGACAGCTATTTTTAAAGGCTCCTGGGTTCATTCTTACCGAAGGCTCCTTTCCAGAAAATTGAGGCACGGGGCACGGGGCAGCCGCCTGCCATTCAGCATAGTGGTCTCTACAGAAGGTGACGTTGTGTCGTAAGAGGCTCTCAGGAGTTTGGCCTCGAACAATCCGACTTGCCGTTAGAAACAAAACAAAACAAAACAAAACCCCAACATTTTATACTGATTTTGTGCAGTCTTGACACCACAGATATATTCCACAATGGGCTCTAGAATCACACTTCCACTGTCTCACAACGGGCTCTCATCCATTCATTTCCCTCAGCACCTTTAAAAACGGGAACCTAAGAAGCTCTGAGTAACTTTGAAGACTTCAGAAAAGAAGTGTCCCTCGGTGGTATCCTGTGTTAAATGGAAAGTGTCTGTGTTAGAGAATTTATAATGAAGGGAAATTGTTTGAACACATCCTTTTGTAGACTGTTGAATTTAATTAGGTTACATCTCATCCTGATTGCTGATTCGGGCTAATTGGCTAACTTTGTACTATTTGAGCCTTTTGCAGGTTTATTTAACTTCTACCCTTCTTGGTTTGTTTCTGAGCACCTAGAAGTTTTTAGGTGAAGAAGTCAGAGGAAGTGCCTTGAATAATAATATTTCCCCCCTGGTGACCACTGGCAAGCTTAGGGTTTGACAGGGTCAAAGTAGGTCAGTGTCAAGTGCGTCTTTAGGGCTAGATTGTCAAACCTGAGAGCGAGAAAAGAAAGAAACTGGCCTTGCGAACAGAGGGTTGGATGGAGGCCTGTAGTCCCTCCGTATTGTATTTGCCACGAAGGCAGTGCTGACTGACCTTTGACTAGGAGCTTTGGTACAAGTTCCTCGATGTACCCATGGGTTCCCAGGCTGCGGAGCATAAGACATAGAGGTTGGGTAATCTGGCAGTTGCTCAACTAAGTGTTTACTAGTATGAATAAAATATATTGGGTTTTTTTTGAGAGACACGTTTCTCACAGGCAGCGAAACGTGAGCATCACAAAGGCTCATGTTCCGGGTGGCCTGTGGGCACCACGTGCCTCCTTGCATCAGCGGGATGGGGGGAGGGAGCAGCAATGCACTTGGAGAGCTGGTCTCTTGGCCTTTGTCCCATCTGCTTATGGGAGTCATCCAGGCTTGATAACACCCTTTTGACTTAGATGAGCAAAACTATCTCTGAATCTCCCCAGATACAAGAAGGGGAGATAATACGTGGGAGCCGGAGGAAAAGAACCTGTAATTTTAACCCCTTCATTCTCAGGCTGTAGGCAACATTCCCTGTATCATCTAAAGAAACCTCAGGACAGTCCACCAATGCCGTGCCTTTAAAATTTTTTAAAATTTGTTATGTCTTCATCTATGCCATCCCATAATAGGAAGATTAGTGGGCTTCAACACATTCCAATAATCCTCCTTTACTGGAAATTTGCAAATTACTTTTTGCTGTAAACAGTAGCTGTAAAATACTTCAAGCTGAGAAGATTAGATGAGGCCCTTATCCCAAAATAAGCCTTTCAACTCAGTTAAAATGACTAAAAATGCCATCTTATGAAATGGTATTTGGATATTAAAAAATATCTCAGTGGAGCACTGCCCATTGAAATCCTCTTGTACTTGGACAATGTGCCAGGGTGTGAACGCAGGGGCAGTGGGATAGGGGGCGGGGGAGTGGGGGCTGTGGGATGGGGGTGGAGGGGTGGGGGCAGTGGGATGGGGGGCGGAGGAATGGGGGCTGTGGGATGGGGCAGTACATGCATAAGTTTTGTGAAGAGACTTCTAGACTCACATGGATTAGGAAGAGCCTCTCAGATGCACTACAGGGGTTAACACCAGCACTGGGAGAAGAATCTGAGGAGGGACTGACAGTCTTTGGGGTGAAACCCTTTGGGACTACCCCCCCTTCAAGATGAATAGTCAGGGAGAGGGATTGATCACACACTCAGAGGAGCTGGTTACAGATATTTTAAAGTTAAAAGAGACTAGAAAACCTTAGTCAGGGAACAGCAATGCTAACGCTGGTTGACTAGGTTCCTAAGGATCAGCAGAGGGGCAGGCAGTTGGGCAGGTACTATATGCCCCAGAGGCAATTCTTCCTTCCACTGTGTCCATGTGTCAGACAAGCTATGGATAGTGGGGGAGCTCTTAGGCATAGGAGCGACAGCAGCAGAAGTATGACCCCCTCCCTGGGGTTGGGGCTGAGATGGAAGGGATGTCCAGTGGTGGGGCATGGGAGGAGGCAGAAGTGAAATATGGGTGTCAAAAATATATATATTCCCACATGCATTGGATTGTGGGAATAGGTTCTGGATGAAGCATACCTCTATTGTCATCAACCTTCATTACAATTCCTGCATTTTATGAACATGTCAAGACTCCCCAACAGAGTTGCCGAGGAAAAATAAATATAACACCTCAACGCCTAGGTCGCTTATTTTCAGTTTTACTGAGAAAGGAACCATGGTGAGTGTGCCACACAGAGTGATCTATGTGCCCTTTAGTCCCCTGCATGTCATGTTCCTCCACCCAAAGGACTTTCTAAGAGATGGAAGCTTGCACATTGAGCACAGCACGGACTTACCCTGCCCCGTGGATAGCCAGGCTGATGAAGAAGATGATGAAGAGGTGGTGGGTGTACCAGAACAACTCGTAGGAGGTCTGTCTGATGAACTCGGTGGAAGAGGTCACGATCAAGATGAAAGCCAGAGAGATCATCAGGCCAGAAATGCCCGTGATCGTCATTAGCAACTCGGAGGTGGTGTTCTGAAGAGAAGCAGGCGCCAGGGCAGCCATGTCTTAGTCCTAATTTTCCATTTGAGGGCCAACACTTGAGAGTCCAAGCAAGGAGCAACTCAAATGTTCTAACCAGACACATACACAGGGTGGGGCAAAAGTAGGCTTACAGTTGTTCGTATGGAAAGTAATACAATAAAGAGCAAACAGTAACACAGGAGTAAACTCTAGTTTCGCACACTGACACTGTAAACCTACTCGTACCCCACCGAGCATTAGCTTCAAAATGGTCCCCATACAAGTCAAGAAGGGAGTTCCTTTTCCCTGGCCTCTCCCCACCTGATGGCAGGCATTCGCTTTGTGAAAATTTCATCAAATGCATTTCATTAACTTCACTTTTCATCTGTATAAATCAATTTTCAGGTCAAAGATACTAGTTTGAACCGAAATTAGGGCACTATCGGAAAATACATTTTAAGATCAAATACTGCAAGATAAATCTGAGTTTCAAGTTTTTAATTTTTAAAGTAAAAAATGTGGATCCCTTTGCTTAATTGCATCTTAGCATGAAGAGATGCTGTTCCTGAGAGGTCCCTGGGAGGCCTCCGAGTCAGGCAGCGCCAGCCCCTGCCCCTCTGGTAGTTAGCAATGCCTCGCCTTTGCTTTTTAATTGGAAGGACCATGACTTGCATTTCTTTCATGCCACCTCAGGAGGCTCGGCATAAGACTCTGCAAATCCGAGCTGATCAATAAAGATGCGGCTATTCTTATCCGGGATGCTCTGCCAGAAGGCCAGCATTCCGACCTGTGAGTGCGGGGGATGGTTCAATAGCCTCTTAGCATATAAATCACAAAGCATTTTGTGTTTATTGTCAGTTTCCCATATTCTCGTCAAGTCATTAGTATTCATACGTGGTGCTACTATCGTTGAGACGACTGTGAGCTTAATAAACTCCCACTGTATCTTTTGTCAGTAAAATCTCATTAATTTGGGTTGCCTTGAGTTGCTAGGTAATTTGGACGGGGACTTCTCTGATGTTTATTTTTTTTTTCTTCATAGAGCAAACGGTGGAAATGAAATTGGAAGGGTGAGTCCAAAACATTTAAAAGATGTTTTCCAAGTGTACTCACATATTTTAGAAAACCATTTATATCACATGATGTGCTAATTCCAAACCGTTCCTCTGCTTATTAAAGCAAATCCCTACGTCCCTCTTCTTGCACCATCCTTACAGACTGGTTTGAGTTGCAATGTAGCCTCTAAAATTTAGAAATGCTCTATAAAATATACTTGGTGTTACTGATACGCATCTTTCTCCAAATACCCCAAATTAGAGGGTTTTCTGGGCTTAATCAGTACGTCCATGGTAGATTACTACTAGTATTTTTTGAAATAACTATATTGGAAGTAGCTTAATCATGCTGTTAAATTGCTTTAAAAGTATTTATAATAAATGTTGTTTACTATATGGTCTCTTTAAAATGTTGAGATTTATTCTTGGGCTTGTGTGGCAATGAACTCTCCAGAGCCTTAGCGAAGAAGACAGTTAACCCCAGTAGGTGCCCAGATAAACGCTGAGGCCCAAATGAGTACCCCAAGGCATTCCCGCCGGCTTAGGGCATCTCTAGTTTTGATTTATGACTTTGAAACTTGTCCTTTTAACTGTTACCAGCTAAAAAAAATGTAGCTTTACTTGACCGATGGTCTCATATTGGAAATTTTCTTTAGGATAATTAGGGGACATGACATGGAAGAATTTCCCCAAAAAGAGGCTTTGAATTTTGCTTCTTCAAATAAGGCTGCCTGGGCAAAATGGCCCAGATGGTAAGGGAGAGATTTCCATGTCTGGACTGTATTGTCTTGGGGCTCTTCTTGAGCAATACAGATTTTTTTCAAACCGGATGAATGGTCTGGATGCATAGTCCAAGATGGTAGTGCATGGCGAAGGGTTCAGATCATGACGGGAGAAAGGCAGGGGGTGGATTAAGCAAGAGGAATGTCTTAATCTCTCCAGGTGGATTTCTGTGGCTACGGGTTTGGTTTTCTTGTTGTTTCCCACATGTGCTGCCTCTCTCTGCACACAGACACTTAGCACGAATGAGGTCACTAGCCAGGCAGGCCTCATGAGGAAAGTAGCTACTTTGCCTAGCATCTGATTTGGCAAACCAGCTAGTCACACGTGTGCCAAAATATGATACAGGAGAACTGATCCAGAACACACTTTGCAAATTGAAAATGAAGACACCTAATTTATAATCCCTGGATTTATATGGCACTTCACATTCTTTATGATTCTAACATTGGCAAAAAAAATATCTAAACTTTTAAAGATTAGCGATTTAACAGGTTACTGCATTTCCTCTGTAGGCATATTTATTATTACTTTCTGCTAGAAACAAATTAAGTGGCATCAGTTTTTCTCCTTACTCATAACCTCTTAGCAAACATTTATTGGCAGAAAGAAAATAACTATTTTTAAAAAAGTGAAATTAATGTTAACATCTGGCAGTAACTTCTCTCGAGCTCTTTTATGAAAAGCTTTTAGAATACAGTGTTCTTGATTGTAAAAGGGATTGGAAAAGGACATGTTTTTCAGATGAAGAAGTAAGCAGCATGCAAGAGCTCACCGTGTGGAAGGTCCGGATGGGGTTCAGGTAGCTCTCATTGGAAGTGTCGCCCAGTTTGGAAAGTGCAGCCAGAAGTCCCCTTGCCTCCGCTGACTGACCCTGGTGGTAGCGCTCCAGGTTGCAAGCATGTGCCACGATGTGGATGGCTGCAGACAAGGAGGCAACAGGAGCCATGAGCCATGTGGTTTCTTCCTCTGTAGTTATTCAGAAACATAAGGTCTACATGGTCAAGCTTTTCTGCTGTGGTGTTTATAATCCCAAGGCAGAGTGAGCTACCCATGTTGCCAGAAACCAATTCCAGCATGTAATAATTACAAGAGTTTTACCAAAAGGTTGGTGAAGCTTGGTGGGCTCAACCAGGGTGAGCCACATATGTAGTTTACCTGTTGGAAACGGCTAAACGGCACTTCCCCCAAACCTGAATAGGATTGTTAACTGCCAGACAGCTCAGGGCATTTTATTGCCTCCTGTTGGCCAAACACCTGAACAGCTGTAGGCTATTCTCCAAACTGATAATGCTTCTGTATTCTACCCTTTGGTACCTTACCCTTTGAAGTGTATATCTCCATCTTGCCTTAAGGACAAATTGTGTTAGAATAAAAGCACGGGTCCTTGGTCAAGGTAGGAGTCTTTAGCTCCCTTTAGCTGAAGCTCCTCTGACCCCCCAATGCCTTTCAAAATTATCTTTCATCCTAGGACTCCTTCTTGAATCTACACGCAGGCCCTTTCTCCAGAATGCTGAACCCTTTGTAAGGCTGGGAAAAGAACCCCGGCACCGTGTGTCTTACCCAGTGTCTTAAATGGAGTGAATTGAATACTTCCTAAAATATATTGTATGATTTTCCACATTCATACTGATTATATTAAGAAAAAACATAAATCTCGATTCACCATAATTTAATTATAAACACGTGATCATTCTGGAAGTGAAATAGGTATTGTTATCACAACATAATGTTGAATAAAACTTCTTTCCCAAGAAATCATTATTCTAGACTACTGATCTGAAGCTGTCCCTGGGGTGCACTGGCTCTGAGGCCTCCCAGAAAGTGCAGGTCAAAGTCAGACACTGCCTGTGCCCTGTCTGGGGCCACCTGGCATGAGCTACAGAGTGATCTGCAGATGGCTGCTACTTGTGCTGGGTTTGGAGATTCCTGGGAGAGACTAAGCTGTGAACCAAGGCCTGTTGCTACTAGTGCTGGGCCTGGGTCTACTTAGCAAGAGGTATAGGGCATGCTGAGGCCAGATGCTGCTTATTTGAGAGATTCGAGGAAAGTCTGAAGCTTGAGGCAAGAGAGGCCATTTGTATTAAAAAAAATAAAAGCCACTGGAAACTCCTTGGGTACACCTGCAAGTTGGGTGGAGCTGGTTCTCAGGGAATCATTACGGTGGGGCTAACAATGTTAGGTTGGTGGGGATTTAGATATTGTGCATACCTGCCTGCTCTGTGGGGGAAGGACCCAGAAAAGGGACAACGGCCTCTGCCAGCACTTCCGTCTGAGGAAAAGCTGCCCCTCCAACACTTTTCCCAAAGCCAGATAATTCCATTTCTCCCCATAGGTCCCTGACACCTTTTGAGC
This sequence comes from Eptesicus fuscus, assembly GCF_027574615.1. NCBI lineage: Eukaryota > Metazoa > Chordata > Mammalia > Chiroptera > Vespertilionidae > Eptesicus > Eptesicus fuscus. The sequence goes on from NC_072482.1 coordinate 92,001,802, forward strand.
TGCTGCCCCAGTGCTGGAGCTCAGAGGGAGCGATTAAGTCCGTGCAGCCAGGCCTTTAAGAGAATGCCTGGGACTCCAGCAACCTCCATTTCCATCAGCCACCATCCATGCTGGTTTTTACAGCCAGAAGTTATGGGGACTTCTTTTCCCAGCAGTGGAACCCTGGGCTGGGGGTGAGGGTGGAGGGGATTGTGTGGGACTGGGACTCCTTGCTCTTCAGGGACCACTGTAGCTGAGATATTCTTCCAGGTTTTAACCACCACACCTGGTTGTGGGACCAGCCCTTTCTGCATCTCAGCCCTTCTGAGCAGTCTTTTTATCCTTAGTTATAGGACTTCTGTTCAGCTAGATTCCAGATGGTGCTGAATGATTGTTTTTCTGTAGTTTAGCCTTAAGTTTGATGTGGTGTGGGAGGTTCTAAGAACCGTATTTACCTACACTGCCATCTTGACTGAAAGCCTCCTCCCTCTCTGTAGTCTTAAGAAGAAAACTCAGCTTCCTAATTCTGGGAATTGATGGTGTCTAAATTCTAAATCAAGACCACAAGCCCAGGAACACAGCATCACGCAGCCTGAGGAGTCTGTGCCCAGGGCTGCTCCTCTTTTTCCTGTCTTGTGAACTCTGTGGGGAAGCCAGCCATCAGCCATAACAGACAGACAAGGAAATCCTTATGCTTTTCCTGCAAATGGAACCCCTGCTGGGTGGCCAGTTGACACCCACTGTTGGAATCAGATTCAAGTGTGAAATGAGAATTCATTTCCAGGCATAAATAATTTCCCAGTTGACATACATTATTTTTTCTTTTTTTTCTGTACCCACGGTGAAAATGAGCAGAGGCCACTACTCTTATTCAGTCTCTACAAGTTGTGGGTGGATTCTGGGACCTTCCATGGCTCTAGGTTGAGGTGTGGGGGAGTTAGGGAAAAAGGAACAGCAACAACTTTTGAGACTATTGGTGTCATTTTATCCCTGTTGTCCTTGTTGAAAATATATTTAGAAACATCATCTTCTATTTAGCCTCTCTGTCACTCAGGTTCCTTCTATCAGAGCCATTCCCTTTGTGCCTTGCAGAGTTCTCCTCATGCCTTGACTCAACTCAAAAGTTGTTTTTAAGCAAGCATTCTTCAATCCCACGGGCACTACTGATACCTTGATTACAACATTTCCCAGGCATCATTGTTATGAGTATTTATTTATATCTCCACTTCTCAATGGACATTGATGCTTCAAGACTTGTTCATGTTCAAAATAAAGGAACAAACAAAATTGAAACAGACATATACACGCAGAGAAGAGACTGATGATTGCTAGAGGGCTGGGGGTTCAGGACTGGGTGAAAAGGGTGAAGAGATGTAAAGTACAGCATAGGGAATGCAGTCAATAATATTGGAATAACTATGTATGATGCCAGGGGGGTAATGGAAATATTGGGGGGCGGGAGGGGAGACACTTTGTGAAATATACAATTGTCTAACCACTATGCTGAACACATGAAACTAATACAAAATAAAATTAAATATAAACTGTAATTGAAAATAAAATAAAAAAAATAAAAGCAGTTAACCTAAAAAACAACACGTCTTGTTCAGCTTGAAACCTCAACACCTAGCACATTGCTTAGCACCAGAATGTATGTAATAATGATTTACTGAGTGACAATGAAATTGCAGAGAGAAAAAAAGGGTCAGGAAGTTGGTCTGTAGATGCAACATTGTTGGAATAATATTTTCTATGCTGATGTATATTACTTGCACATTTTTTGGTAGCCTTTAAGTAGAAATCAAGTGAATATAGTTTTGGTTGGGGCCCACCTATGAAGGCAAAGCCAATGATAGTGTTTCTGAGTTTGTGATACTGATTGTCTCCTTATGGGTTCTGTGAGGTCAGCACCCACGAGACTGTATTTTCTCTTTGTGTTCCATTCATCAACATATATAGCCATGTCTATGAAGGGGCTGCCTTGTTTAGTCTCAGCATCCTCAAAGCTAGAAAACCTTACATAGGAGCAGTCTCTTCCTATAAGCCATGTATAAAATAGGAACTACTTGCTAAGTTAAACACGAACCATGTCCAGTATTCCTAATAGTAATTTCCTGATCATTACTTGCATGTTTGAAAAAACAGGTAATGTTTCCCATAGCTAACGTATATTGAATGGTTTTTATATTCTGAACACTGTTATAAGTGCTTTAAGCATATTATCTCTTAATCTTTAGGTATTAGTTTTATTCCCATTTTACAGACCAATATTCAAAACATTAAGGAACTTGCAGTTCATTAATGAAAGCTGGGATTAAACCCTGTTTTCCTGACTCCAGGGCCCCATTTTTAAAAATCTTTAAGTTGTATTGTGGGCTCTTTTCATGAATCAATAATTGTTATACCTTACTTTTTACTGAAAGCAAATAGCTCCCATGGGCTTAGCTACAACTCTTCAAATATTTATTGGTCTCTTTAATCTAGAGTCAAATAGCTCCTAAGAATTGAGTGCGCACAACCTTTGGAGCCATCATTGTGGGTGGGTAAAAACACTGCTTTCACACTCCACCCCTTTTGCCCTCACTTCTCTCTCTTAGCTCGCTTTTATTCTTCCTCCGTGGACTAAATAAAACACACCAGACAGAGAGGGAGCTGTTCCCATTTTGCAGAAATAGAGACTGAGCTTCAAATAAAATTAAGTGATGTATTTCCCATTTCATTATCTACATGTGACAGTTGGAAAGGGAATACAGGATAAATTCAGTGTCATATTCTACATTTTATAACATTCTTATGTGTAATGAGTTGTTGATCACAATCTGTTTTCTATTAGATGGATTTCCACATGAGAATTTGACACTGTTAAAACTAAATTTAAGTATATTTATTGAGTGAACAAAAATATTGAACTATTTGTGTATTGTTATTGCCAGGTCTCCCATAGCAGAGCTGAAGAAATGAATGGGGTAATATAAGGGAACCCAAGGTGCTTTTCCAGAGGTAGCTCCTGAGGGAATCAGTTGAAAATTATTCTTTCCAGTTTTTTTCATGTACTTTAAAATTCATGTGCCTTTGCTCTAGCTACCTCCATCTTGGATTGTCTCCTCCTCCTCCTCCTTTCTCTCCTCCTCCTCCTCCTCCTCCTCCTTTTATAGGTAGAAGATAAAAAGTAGAATATCTTATTTTGTGTATCTCAGCAATTCTCAGAGAGAAAACTGCTTGTGTCTACTTTGTCTAAACATTTTATTTCCTCTTTAATCTGATCCTAATGTTATTATGATCATGACTTGGAATTAAGAATATCCGTTACCAAATCCAGGGCTATTGGGACCTGCTAGATACCAGGAGAGATGCTGATTTTGTTCATTTTCAGACATTATATTTTAGATTCTTCCCTTTATACATTTTAGTTAGTTTAATAGGAATAACCATGTTACCTAAGTTTACAGGGACAGTGGTTTCAAGTATGTGACCAAGTAGTGATGTGACTTTATTTTTCTCTTAAGTCATCAGAATCATATCACGTTATTAGATTTGACATTATGTAGGAGAAAAAGTAATGAAGAGAATACCTCTTAGTTACTTGATTTTTTTTCCAGCCTCTGTTTTCCCATCTGTGGAATGGGAGAATTGGACTGAACTACACGATATCGAAGCTCCCTTCTAGCTGCCTGTCTTCTCTGTCTCTGTCTGCAGTTAACCAGGAACATTTATCATCTAAAAGGGATCTACAATCCAATATGAAAGTAATGCAAACATGACACTCATGCTTTAATATGTTTTCAAAATCCACACTGGCTTACAGAGGCGTTCTAAGTCTTGTGGCAAATCCAATGCCATCAGCTGCACAGGTGGGCTCCTCGGTGCCTCTGAGGACTTGGTGCTGGGCCCGTGGGAGAGCACAAGGTAAACACTTCCAGAGCCCACCGGAAAGCCAGGCTAAACGATGCTCTTATGGGGTCTTCCCACAGTTTCATTTTCTCACCAAAGTACTTTTCCAGTTAAAAGAGAGCAGCAATCTTGGACACACTACAAATGCACATTTAATTGGTGTGTGAACTTTTGAGTTCAGGTAAGGAGCTTTGATTGAAGAGTGAAGCAAAAATATCATAAAGGCTACAATTAGAGCCAGTTGCTCTGAGAAAGTTCCTTTTCCTTCTTTCTCTCCTTCTTTCTATTTTTCAGGAGATCAAAGGAAACACAGTGGAGGGAGAATCTGGGAAGGGGGGAGGGGTCAGTTCCTGTTATCTTTGAGTTGGTCACCTAATGAAGCAGCCACTAGAAATAAAGACCCAGGGACAAATCTTGGCTGCATTCCGACAGGGAGAACCTGGCCCCAAACTTTCGACTTTGTGGTCTGATTTCTGCAGGAACGCGTATTGACTCTGGCACCCCGCGCACGCCACTCATGTGTGAACCAAATGTAATCATGTTTGGCAGGACTGGGGAGAGTCTCCTCGGAGCTCCCAGTGCCTGCAGCAGACCCGAATTAGTAGCAATTCTTTGGGGATGCGGGTCTTGAGAGTTAGGGCCTCCGGGGCTGTTCTCTACCTTGAGGCCTCCAAATCTTTCTTCTCAGTACCTGCCTCATCCTGAGCTCACCCTCCTGCCTCATTCGGAGCGCAAGCCTCAACCTGTCCTTGTTATGTTTCCTGAGCTTTGTAACCTAATTTTAGCAGCTCATCAGGAGCTGCCCATGGGTAACTGCAATCCCCTGGAAACGAGCAGATGCAAGTTGCGGAATTTGCTGGAGGGAGCTGCCCGGGTCGCTGTTGACAGCCCCCTTTGCGGGAAGCTCATGCTCCAAGCACTGCTTTCCAATTGGAAGGGCCTCCGAGGTCGGCCGTGGACCAGAGAGTCCAGAAAGGATCTGCATTAATAAGAACGAAGAGGCTGTGAAACTACGATTTTTCTACCAGTGGGGTTACGGGTCCCTGGAAATGATTTATTGGTGGCTGAAGAACACTCCGGCAGCCCTTATCACAGGCAGGCAAGCAGGCAGGCAGGCAGGCAGGAAGCCAGGAGGAGAAGAGTTCCTGTTGCTGCGTCTTCGGTGATGCCCTTGATTACGGATACATTGTTTATCTCCCCCCTCCTCCTCCTGGCCTGCTTCCACCCGGCTCTAATTACATCCTTTAATGATGTGACCAATTAGAGTCTGCAGTTCAACTTCTCGGGCAACGGATGAGAAATCAGAGGCTGGCACCCAGACTTCGGCGTGGACGTGCCTCTGCCAAGGTCACACACCTCTCTGAAGCCGGCGGGCTGTTTGAAGAGCAACGTGATGGGCGATGCTAATAGAATGGGCACCGGCCCGGGACGCTCCCAGCGGCTCCCAGGCGAGGACAGCAGAAGGACAGACACAGTGTGAAAAGCAATGGCACACCCATGAAACCAGGCCGCGTTGTTTTCTTGTTTTCTCTCAAAGTGCAGTTGCCAGCCGCCTTTCTGAGCGGCTGTGAGATGTAATAATTGCTTTGCCAGGGTTTGGGAGAAGCCCAGCCATCTCTCCCCACCCTCCTGCCTTGGCTAGGATTGGAAACCCCTGCAGCCCGCTGGTTGCCATGGCGGTGGGAGAAGAGGAGCCGGCGCAGCAGTGGGGGTTCAAGTGCAAGGGGCCTGGAGCGATGGTTCTCTCCAGGGGTTTGTGAGGGAGAGAAGGAGAAACAGCACCCTTATTTTTCTTGTTGCACCAGAATTGGACTCTAAGAGACAGTCACAAAGGTTCTATAAACAGAAGGAACAACAACAACCAAAAAAAACCCAGCGTCAGAACACATCAGAAAAGAAAGCAGAGAATAAGGGAAAGTGTGTTATGAAATAGTTTTTCCTTAACTCTTTGGGCATCAAAGGTTTATTATCTTGGACAATTGGCATCATTTGAATCTCTTCCCTGCCCACACCCTGTTTTCTGCACCCTAAACTGAAGGACTCCTGTCATGTCTGTACCTTTCCCAGTCATTCCGTCAACCTCTTCGGCCTGCTGGTCAACGCCTATTCATCCTCAGATTTGACCAAATTTGTTGAGATTCTATTATGGGTAAGGATGCATATGGCACAGTCTCAGCCGCTGGGGTAATCAGAGTCTGAGCACTTTCTCTTGCTGGAAGAGGTGTGATTATGGCCCCCAAGGGAGAGGGGTGGACAGCCCAGCCCTGGTGGGTCACGGGGAGGCAGACCCGTCAAGGGGTCCTGGATGCAGTGACATGTCGCCCAGTGAAGAAGGGGAGGAAGCGCATTTCAGACACAGGGAAAAGCAAGAGCCACGGCACAGACACGCAGGGACTGCCAGTAGCTGGGTCCTCTGAGGAGGAAAAGCAAGGGAGTGTGGGGAGAGATGAGACCGGAGTAGAAGGCAGGGCTTGACGAAGGAGCCTGCCCACCGCCCTAAACTTGGATTTCATCCTCTTTGCAGCTAGCATAAGTGAATGACCTTGTAGTCAGTAGGTTTCAAACAGGTCCACTCCTGACAGCTAGTCTGCACATTTCTAGGGATGGGTAGATGGTGTTAGTGTTCTTTTAATTCCGCAGAGGGAAGGAAGGGCCTTCTCTGAGACCACACGACCGATCTCCTGCTACCGGGGTATACAATAACTTGATTCTAGCCGACTGCTGCCCCTACTAAGTTATACTCCATTCTGAAAACAGCACTGACCGCCCCAGCTTGAGAAGATTATGGTACCCACCGGAGTATCTTGCACTTGGGAGATATTTGAAACACATTGCTTATGCGTTTGTGCTATTGATATATGATTACATATAAAGAAATTTACATGCCCAAAGGTTTAAGGAAAAACTATTTCATAACACATGTTCCCTTGCTCTTTGCCTTCTTTTCTGAAGTGTTTTGATACTGTAGGATGTGTGTGTGTGGTTTTTTGTTTTTTGGTTGTTGTTCTTTCTGGTTATAGTATCTTTGTAACTTTCTCTTAGAGTTTGATTCTGCCTTTAAGTGATTGGATAGTGGTAATATCCTTCCTGCCATTTTACTGTGTCTTGTCTCCTCTTTTAATGCAGGAATTGAAGATTCTTAAGACTTAATGAAGCTTAGAAAGCTCTTGAATTCCTTCTCTAAGAGCCTTCTAAGGAGCAATCTTGAATCCACATGGACACCAACCAGGACAGGGAACTCAGTACTCTCAGGGGACCCTTGTTCTAATTTTGGATAATTTTCAAGGTCCGGGAAAGACTTCTATTTCTGAGCTGAAATCTTCCCTGAGTCTTCACTCTTTCATGCATTCACTCATTCATCAAAGGTTATTGGCACCTATGTATATAGTACTTAGCACTGCTGTAGGCCTTGGAACACAAAAGTGAATTAGCCTTGCTCTTTGCCCTCCACCCCTTAGCTGGTTTCCTCTAGAACGTGATGTCCTTTTACTCTTATTTCTTAACAGACTACAAAGACCTTTTGCAAACATTGCCTGGGCTGGTTTAATCTGGCATTGAAGACATCGATGGGGAAGACTCCCCACATATCTCACCACACACCCAAAGTTGTGTTAATTGGCACTCGGGCACCGTCTGTCATGTCTTGTTGCTTAATTAAATCCACATTTGTTTTGAGTGTTCTTTTTATTCTGCTATTATTTATGCATGAGAGGATAAAAGCAAATGAGGAAAACATTTTATAGTTAAATTAGTTCGAGGGGAACAGTCCTGAATCATAAGTCTTTATCGCTCAGATAGCTTTTTATTTCAAAGTAATTTTTGTCCAACAAAACCACAAGCTTGTCGGTTATTACCCCTTCCCCCCAACACACACACACTTGTCTTTCTCCCCAGAGTTTAACCTTGGCCTTGGATATTAATTTCTAGGTGCCTTTCTCTTGAATTCTCTTGTTTTTCAATTCAAGAAATAACAATAACACTTTATATGCCTATAAAACTTCACATCTTTTCAAGATCCTTTTATATTCACTAGCTCAGCACTATTCAGAACCTGTTCACAGGATCTTGCTTTTCTGTTTTCTTTTTACTGCCCATGATACCATTTGATAGGCACTTTCTTATGACTGTGAGTAAAATTTTGAATATAGGTCAATTTCATTTCTGACGCGAATTATATTGAATCACAAAGTATTCAATAGTCAAGTAGGCATTTATCATTGTATTAACACCAAGCTCAATTATTCACAAATAAAAATGAAGTTTCATAAACTTTCTCCTGAGAAACAGAAGGCTTGGTAGAGAAAATTACATGAGTGTAAATTAGAAATTAAAAAATCCATTTGCCTACGGTTTATGTGGTCAGATGGAAGGCAAAGATTTCTTTTACCTCAGGGTGAGCCTTTGGTGAGAGGAAATAAACAAAGCTATAAAGTTAAACATTAGATATTGTCAAATCCATCAGTCAGTTAATAAGAAGCACTTACTTGCATTAACGGCTATTGCATAGGCGACCAGTTTGTGGAATTTGAGGTTTTTGTCTAATTGCCTTCTCCATGGTCCTCGGCAGCACTAGGAGAACAGAAATAAAGTCTTGTTTTGGGAAATATGACAGCGATGACAGTGTCATGAGAGATAAGGAAAGGACCCACACTCTGCCTCAAATAACTGAAGGTGGGGGAAATGTGACACAAAAACAGTGGACATTAATTAGTCCAACAGGCAAAGCCAAAGGGTTATTATTGGCTTCCTAAAATTTCAACTCAATAAAAATGACTGAGTTAGTAGTACCCTGGCTATAAGTCAAAACTCTACAATAAACCTGCTAATATTCATGTTCAGCTTATTTAGAAAATGAAGATGATTTAGTAGTTTATAAATTATCCCTTATTACACAAAGAAAGGCACTATTTTCACCTACATCTAAATAATCATAAATTTATGATGAACATATATATATATATTTGTACATATATAAAAATTTCTTTGTCTATTAAAGGTTTTTGAAGGTCATTTTTTCTGTGCAGTGTGTTGCTCTGTTTAGCATGAGCCACAGTTAAGTACCCAACACAGTGAAATCAATATAATTAGGAAATGTTCCATTATGTCCGGTAGGGGTTAAGTATTCATAATAAAATCTGTGTACTGTGATTGTGCTTTCTGGAGAACTCAGATGTTTCTGTAGTGATATTTGGCTCAGTTGCATATTTGTCTCCTTTCAATCAGAAATGGTAATAGTTCAAGCGGTTATAATACTTCCATGTCGATGAATGAGCTCAATTTTATTAGCCCTACTTTTCAGATGGAGGCAAATGCATCAGGGAAAGGTTGAGCGCTGGCCCAATGTCATGCAGGGAGTCAATGGCAAAAACAAAAGTCAAGTCAGATGGACCAATTTCTGATTTTCAGTTTTAGCCAAACCTGAATCTAAACAAGATTATTGGGAATTTCATAATAAACCACAGCTCTGTGTTCAAGGGCACTTATGTTAGTCATAACCACTAAAATTATTTCAAATACTTTAGTACTTACGATACTTGCTCCTCTTATGAATGAAATAAGGTTCCGACTGATTGGTAAGAGAATTAGCATGCAGTTAAAATTCAGGCAGACTGCAGATGCTCTTGCCCACGCCAGTGTCGACTGTCCATATGTAAAGATATGAGAAAGAGACACAGTGAAAACAAGGAAGCCAGGAAAACAGAATGCATTTTGTTTTCTACAATGATAATGTGTAGTCACCAACTCTACTTACCCCCAGAATAACTCGTGTGTAAAAGAAAGACTCTTCCTCTTCATACCAATGGAATGTGTCGATGAACAGATATAAATTAACTCCCAACCAAGAGAGCTAGAGTAGAATGAAAAGAGAACAAGTCAATACGATCTTCAATCTTTTTTTTTCTTTTCAAAATTACTTGGGGTTCAGTTCAAGTGAAATAAGCTTCTCAATATTAATCAGAATTAATCCATATAATTATTTTATAGGTTTTTGACAGTAATTATATTGGTAAGAAATCATTACCTTAATAAAAATATTTTAAACATGTATGTGTATACTTTAAGGAATTTTATGAAAGTACAAAACCTTCCTAATCAACATTGCTATGTAGCGTTTTAAATCAACGCTATCAGGAAGAAGGAGGAACTGTTTAAAAACAACTCAGAAAGTACTCTAGACAAATTCCAATTTCATAGTCTAATTCAAAGACTTCATTTGATTTAGAGAAGCACTCATACATTATGCAAAAACAAGCTACTTGACTTTAAAAATAATTAAAAATAAACTCAATCGGAAAACAACTTTACATGATTCTGCAAGGGTAAATTAAATATATCTATTAAATGTTTTCTAACAAGTTTTATTCTTTTAACCAGAGTAATACTTAAGCCATTCAGCATCCCTATACAAGTTATTCTAAAAATCAAAGACTATTCAATATATACATTTAAAGTTGAATAGCAGAAATGACACTTACTACTAATATGACAGAGAGACTCTCGTTCAAAACCCAGCACTCCATCACGCAGCTTTGCTCTTTTCTGCTGTTGGCAAATTATTCCTTTCATTCACCTGAGTTACATCCTTAGTCAAGGCTCCTCTGCTAAATTATTTTGTCTTTTTGACTTAGGAAGCACCTACTGGGAGCAGCTCTCGAGGAATTCCTAATTAAGGACTTCTTGCCAAAGGCACATCACCGAGCTGACACGCCTCATGACCTGGATGAATATAAGGCAAGTCTCTGTCTAATGATTCCTTTCTTCAAAGATCTCATAAGCAAAGAAAGCTCATTTTATTAAATTATCCTCATGTACTTTATACCCCATTCATTTTCTACATGATTGCAGTCAAGATGATAATAAGTCTTTATGTAAATTTGAGAAATAACCTAACTGCAGAAGGTTAGATACAGCAAAACACTCCACAGGAGCTTCCTCTACTTTGTTGATTTTCTCTTCTGTATTTTCTATCCTTCCCTTAAAAAAATGAGCTCTTTTAAAAGATATAGAATGGTGTGTAAGTAAATATGAATAGAACACTCTTGGAAGATTGTGAAGAAAAAGGAAAAAGATCTTTTTAAAAAATCACATACAGGAGAACTCTCATAGACCTGAAAGAATGTGACTAGAAAGAATGAAGTAGATGATTTCTGTGGGCTTAATGAAATAAATCCAATTTTCCTAATCCCACTTGGTGCATCCATGAGGTAAATGAGAATACCCTGTTATGCTTAGTGATCCCAGGGGTAGCTGTGTGTGAACCTGGCCATGCTCTGATTTCGTTTGTCAAAGTTGTTAAATGCAATGACTATGACAACTCTGAAGTTGTCTCAGTTGAAGCAATTTTCTGGCTAGTCCTGGCGTAAGTATTTTATTTAAAAATTTCAGACACTGAAGATGAAAATAGAAGGATATTTGAATCATTTGAATGATTGCCTAAACTTTCTGTGTCTTCATATGGTGAATCTATTTAGTTGTCCTAAAAGAATAAAAAATTGTAAAAACCTGGTAGGAATAATAATAATTTATTGACCAATGATCATCATAATAATAATCCTAAACTTTAAATAAATAATATAGGTAGTAGGTTAAGAGCTTTTTGAGAATTGCCCAACTAAATCATACATTAACTATATGAAATAGGTATTATAGATCCCATTATGCAAATATGGAAACAGACCCAGTGAAATCTTGTAGTAGGGACTTGAATTCAGTCCTCTCTGACCTGAGCAACTTCATTTTTAAACACTACCTTATACTGCACTTTATGAAGTATTAATATGTGGATTTGTGCATCAAACACACTTAATATACAAATATTAATTTCACTCCTATAAATTGGACATATTTAAATCATAGGAATTAATTTAGTTGATTAATTTCAAATAAATATGGGTTCTATGTGATTAAGTATGCTATTTCTACATAATGCCAATGAATTATATAAAAATGAATATTCTATTCTATGAATCATGTTTTTTATTTTCTATATTAAAAAAATGTCTTTAACATCTTGGGAGCCTTGCTAACACCGGGCGGGGCCTGTCCCTCCCAGGGTAAGCTAATTCCTGTGATAGCAAACGACTTGCCTGAGAACACATCTCTGATAGGCAAACAAACCAATCCAGAGCTCACGGCCCCAATCACCTCCTTTATCAAGCTCTCCCACACCACTTCAACATTCTCTCTGCCCTATTTCACCCCAGGACCAGGTACCAGAGAACTAGGAACCATCCCTCCAGCCCAGTCTATTGAAATTCTTCAAACTATTCAGTCCTAAGCCTCTTCAGCGTGCCCACCCAGCCTTGCTCATTCTTTTCTGCAAAAAACACAATGAAGCCTCTCCCCTCTCCTTCTGCCTCCTGACTGACTGGTGCTTCCCCAGGTGGCCCTGCCGGGTGTGGTGTGCCCCCTGCTTTTGGGAACTATAGGTAACAAGCTCTTATTTCAAGGCAGATGTCTCCATGTCTACCATCTCACCATACTCAATTAGGAGAGATTCCATTTTAAACCCCCTATAGTTCTAACCATCCTGAACTTTGGTATTGCAAGTTAAACGTTTTGATGAATAGGTGAGCTTTCTACTTGTCAATGAGCCCTGACTGTGTTATACCTCTTTTGAGCCTTGGTTTCCACATTTGTTTAATGGGGCTGATTATATCTACCTCATGAAGCCCATCTTGTTTCTCCTTCACCTCCAGTTCTCCTAACAGACACACATACACCCAGATCCTCATCAATACACTCACACATGAGATGATGCCTCTTTAGCTGAAGTCTTAGAGTTGCCAATAAAAAGTTAGCAAATTTTCTTCTCTTTAGAAAACCACATCTTTCTAAAGGAATTTCCCCCCTCTAGTAATATATAAAAGTAGAGGTATTTTGTGAGCATTAACCTGAGGTTAGAGTGCATTTAGTGAAATATCTTCAGTTGCTTCTTTAACAGTGAGTATTATAAAGATGTGAAGCTTTCGTAGTCATTTCCTTAAACCAATAATCTTCCATGATGAAATGATTTGTTATTTCTGAAGTGTTTAGGATTTACATATCTTAGAGGCCTTATTCAGTTGGGTTATAAAATTAATTCAGAGAGAATACACCTAGAATTTTATACTATTGTGTCTATTTTAGATTCAGTGAGTGTGAGGAAGAGTTAGAATTTTCTAGCCTTCTATACTTTTCACACAGTGTTACAAATGAGAGGTATACATTGATGAATAATAATGCGTGGTCACTTTTTTGTTGTTAACTTCTGAGGATATTTCTTGTGGTAAAAAAAAGTTGGAAGGTTTAGGTTTAAGAACCTATCTTTGCATGCTTCATTCTTATTTCTATAATGTGTTTATTTCTCTTTTGAATATGTAAAGGTACATTGTGTTAAAATAGAGCTATTATTCATTTACTAGAGGCCTGGTGCATGAAAATTCATGCACTGGAGGGGGAGGTCCCTCAGCCCAGCCTGCCCCCTCTCACAGTCCGGGAGCCCTCAGGGGCAGGAGGCAACCTGTCGATCAGGGGAAGGCGATGCCCCATCACATCTCTGCTGCTGCCACTGCTGGCAGTGCAATACTCAGCCGGGCCTGGTTACTTGAGCCTCGGGTGGCCCTGGGCGGCTGGGCAGCCGCCATCTGAGGCTTGCCTGGACCTTGGGCCAGCCCTGGGCAGCTGGGCAGTCACCTCCAAGGTGCAGGCAAGCCTCGGGCCGGCCCTGGGTGGCTGGGGGGCTGAGGGGACTGGGGGACTCTGGAGGCAGGCATGTGGCAAGGTGGGGCTGATGGGACTGGGCGCCGCCATCTTGTGGCTGTGGGCACCACCATCTTTGAGGGTGGAGCAGACAATTAGCATATTCCCTCCTTATTGGCTGTGGGCGCCGCCATCTTTGCGACAGCGTGAGGGTCAATTAGCATCTTCCCTCTTTATTAGATAGGATAATGTATAAGAATGGATCATTATTGTATTATGAAAGCATAAGTCATGACTTAATTCAGCATTTTTCTTCATGGGTTTTATTTTTATAGAACTCCCCAAGGATATTTAGTTCACTCATAAAACTTGTGAACTTCAAATTATATTCAGAGTCATTCATTCAATGTTTTTATGCAATTGATGGAATACCCTTTCTTCTCAACATTTTTATTTTCACATTTAGAAATAATTCGATGACACCACTGGTTGGTTTACAACATTGGAAATAGACTTTGTAAGACTCAAGGTATTATATCATGTCACACCCCCAAGTTCAACTTAGTTCAGCCACTGGGCTCCTTCCCAGAAGCTCTGTTTTGCTAAATAAGACATTGTGATCCCTCTCATTATTCTTAGTTCACCTGGTATAGCTCAGGAGTGCCTACCGTGCCTCAAATGTCTGCCTCAGTTTGTACTTCAATGAAGGAATCTGTACAGATCAGAGTTTAAATTAAGACTATTTGAATTGGGCCAAGTTAATGGGATTGCACCTAATGAGAGAAGAAGTTGTGCAAAATCTACTAAAGTGATATAAATGCTCAGAATTTGATCTAGTCTCACCTGATTGTTTTCATTGCATATATATTTTATTTCTCAGAGCAAATGAAGTGAAATTTGCATTGCTAGTTTCCAAGGTAGGGAGTCTTTGTAATTAAATGGATATACGCAGTTAGCTCTTCCAGAAAACACACAAAAGATGATGTGGGCTTTTTCCCTTGTAAAGATCGCCAATAACAGATTTTCTATAAGGAAAGAGTAGGAGGGAAACAGAACAAAGATGTTTACAAAGAAAGGCTAGTTGCTTGTAGATACAAACACAAACTCTGCATTGTCTACAACATAGTCCTGGACTGGATTTGCTCTATTATATTTTTAGTTCTTTTTAGTTTCTTCATTAAGCAGTTGACCCAACAAAGAAACAGTTTGATCCTCAAGGGCAAGATTGATCATCTCGCAGTGTTGGCTGCTGCATACTAAGATCTAAGTTCCCTGTGGATATAGCAGAGTTCCTAGAGTATAAAAATAATGTTGCCAAATTTCTCTCTTCTAACCATTAAACGTTATTTTTTCCTTTTCCTAGAAGGATATATATATATATGTATTACATTGAAAAGAGATGAATAAAAAAAGAAAAAAATACAAACATATAATCTCAAATTCTTCCCTGGTTATCTTGAGGAGCATTTGTTGTGATAACTATGCATTTATATTAGATAAGTCATATGTCGGATAAATTCTACTTTTAAAAAGAAAATCAGAATAAAAGACAAAAGGTAAGAAAGTCCATGCATTAAAATATATCTGATTTTCCAGCAAAATTTAAGTGAGCATGTCACCAGTACCCTACCTTGCTGAATTATATATATTTTTATATCATATTTTTATTTCAGGAAACATTGTGCTCTATCAATATCATTTAAAAATGGCTTGTGTCAGGCCTGGCCTGTGTGGATCAGTAGTTGAGTGTTGACCCAGGAAACTGGAGGTCACCAGTTCCATTCCTGGTCAGGGCACATGCCCAGGTTTCGGACTTGATCCTCAGTAGGGGGCGTGCAGGAGGCAGCCAATTGACGTTTCTCTCTCATCGGTGTTTCTCTCTCTCTATTCCTTTCCCTTTCTCTCTCTAGACAATCAATTTAAAGTATTTTTAAAAAATGAAAAAAATAAAAATGGCTTGTATCATAAGCCTAGTTTACATTATCCAGTTCACGCTTCCCCCCTCCCCCCACCTAGGGTATAATTTTTTTATTTATCCAGTTTTTATATTTTCAAAAGAATTTTCACTGAGACCACTGCAGGCATCACACGTGCTGGGCACAGTGGGTGTTAGACGCTTACAAAGCAGAAGGGAGGGGCAGGGACCTGTGCAACAATACAGAACCTTTGAAAGGGGAGGCTCTGGAGTGGCAGGTGCACTCCTAGGGGCGCCTGGAGCCCAGAGCCCTCTAGGTGAGGGATTTATTCTGGGGAGAATTCTCGGCAGAAGCGGATCAAGCTGGGCTTTGTCCAAAATTAAATAGTGTGGGGAAGAGAAGGAGGAAAATAATTTGAGTGGCAGTGTCTCTGGAAGGGTCACTTGAATAAGCGCACAAAACATCAAAGAGCATGCGAACAATAGCCCTGCCTCCAGCCCTCTCCCTGTGCTCACTCCCAGGCTGGTCTGCTTGGCCTAGAGGGTTCCGTGCCCCATGCCCTCCCCATTCTCCTGCCTTCATCTTCCTCATGCTCACATATATTTGCAACACATTACTTTATATTTAGCAAGTCACCTAAAACCCGGCTCAAGGTCATTTTGAGTTTCTTCTGCAGGGCACTGACTCTGTGACCTCGTCGAGGACCAGAGTGACCAACTCACCATTTCTTCCCCCAAACCAAGTGGCACAGTTCAAAGTCTCCTGTTTGGCTAGTTTTAACTTCTTGGTGTAGGAGTCTGGGGGAAGCTGGAATGATTATGCCTGTCATGTTCTATAATGTGTCCAGCAAGCATTGGCACTTAGTGTTACATAATCAGTACAGAATCACGTTCGTTTCTCTGCTTCTTAACATGTCAAGACAGTTCTGTACACGTCCGTCCACAGACACAGGTGCGGGATGTTCAAGGAGCCCGCGCTTTTTCTTCAAGTTGAAAAGTGAGAGGGAAGTTTCCCTCGCGAGGCAGCGGAGCGTTTCGTTCTGAGTTCGGGAGAATTTAGAGTGTGAGAAGGCTAGTCCAGAAATCCCTTCTTTGCATACCCAAGCTGTTCATCTCTCAGAAGTCAAAGTGGATGCCAGAATTCCATAGATTTCATGTTTCAAGATGAACATTCATATTTGAACATATTTCAAGCCAGATGGTTTACAGTTCATGTATTTGTTGCCGTTTTCCTGCCACAACAACTAAATATTGAAGACACATATTTGTGATGAGGAGAGCGCTTCCAAACCCTTATTTCCTGCTGCTCTTTCTCGCTGCTCGCCCACCAATCCCCCAGGGCCGCAGGGGAAGGTCCTGGAATCCAACAATGAGTTACACCCATTTAGTTTAATAGAGGAGGGGTGAAATAATATAAATCAAGCTTCCTAGAAATAAATACTTCTTGCAACAGCCATGAATTTTCTGGCAACGCATAAGAAAGCAAATGAACACCTATTGAAATATCCTGTTTTCATGATCCATTTAGTCAAGCTGGAAAGTTTACTTTTAAACCTGCTAGGAACTTACAAGATAGTTCGCCAAACTGCGGGATAGTTTGAGGGGAGTTCAGAAAAACAGGAAGGTCAAACAAAGACTTAGTATTTTGTGTTGCCAGTAGAACCACCAGATATGAAAAGAGGAGCTGCAGAAAGCACTGCACATTTGTCCTGAAGGATGCCAATGTCACTCAGCGGGTTCAAGGGCACCTCTCTTCTAGGATGAAATGATTTGCTCTTCACTTGTCATCTCCTGCAGTTTGTTATGATTCTACTCTACCATCAATGTGCGCATTATTGCAACTTTGAAGATTTATTTTGTTGACAAAGGGCCATTAGGAAGCGGGACCAAAATAATACAAAATTCAAAAACAAAGGAAAATAGAACAAAGAATGCTAAGCACAGGAAACAAGTATGTTTGCTTGGTACCATGACAAGATTTCTACAGCTATTCAATAAGCAGTAAATAAGGAACTGGCAAAATGGGATGTCCCTGTCCACAGTCATGATCATCACCATCACCATCCAACAACGCCGGGCATGCACACACAAAAAGACTCAATACTATTTTTTTAGATGTGGTTTGCAGAGCCTCATACTTTGAATCAAAACTGTCTAGAATCATGGTACTCAAGAACTGAGGGAAAGCTCAGGAGTGATGTAGAGCAATATTTTCCTTTTAATGACTAAAGTCATATTGCTGGTTAGTGGAGAAATAAGACGAGCATTCAGGTGTTCTAGTCTCCTCACCTGTGGGGAGGGAGAGTGTTTGCTTCGGTTTTAATTGGCATCCAGAGCTAAATGCATTTTATGATGGCCTGGCTAATTAACTTGAGTCAATAAAGAAAAAACATGATTCAGAATGATTGGACCCCTTTGGCTGAGCTTCTGTCACAAGTAAAGACAGGATCAGTCCTCTAGTGCTACTCTGCCCTATTCCAATGACCACGTAGCTCTTGAGAGAGTGTAGAGTTTATGTCAAAGCTTAAAAGTTTATACTTAAAGCATAAATATTCCCAGGGGAGAATACAATGTAATAGGACAGTTACCTCAAAGAAATGCCTTGTTACTGGTACATAATTTAAAAATCAAAATTTATTTTTTCCATGGGCATATTTCTAGCATTTCTTTTGACCAAGAGGAGAAAAACCAATTGCTCCAAATCCATGTTAGAGTGTTTTTTAGAAGAAGGGTCTTCAGCAAGAACAATGAACGAACTCCTATAACTATGATGAAAATGAGTGTATTGGTCTATTGCTGCTTTTGATGCCTGGTTCAATTCATAGCTCCTGCTCCAGGTGGCCTCAACCCTCTCAGATAATTTAAGTGTCAGTCGAAGCTACTGTAGCTATGGTCTCCAACTAGAACTGTTCTGTTTTTCAGTTCAAAGTCTCTTCAAGGAGGTGAGGCCAATGGATTAAAAAATCATGGCTGCACATCATTTGATTAATGGCTACCGGTTATGCATACCCCCATCTGTCCTTTGCACTCATTTTTATACATTGCCTTCAGTTTTCGCCTCCTTATCTCATCCTGTGCTAGTGGTACAAACCCCTTTCAGATACCCTCCTGCATATTTTTTCTAGATGGAGCTAACTTAGCCATATACTATTCATCCTATAATTAGTATTTACCTAATTTGCAAGGGCTTTTCTTGCTATGATGTTATTATTGTAGGAAAGAGGATTTCTTGGCAAGATGACCAAGAGGAGGCTTTGCTGCAGATCACTTAGTCAAACTCTGACTTTGTTCTTGAAGTCAGATGATGGCAAAGTACCCAGCAGTACTCATGGCATCTTCCTACCTTTCTGCCTCTCCACATAGTATAGGTAGGTCTTGTCGATCTATATATTTTTTCTTATATTTGATAACTTAATCTATGTTTTCTAACCAACCTTGACTCCTTCCCTTCTTCCATTCGATTAGATGTCACTGAGTCACCTTGCCTTCATGCTCATCACTCACAGCTCATACATTTATGGCTCAAAATGACATATGGAGGGTGGAAGAGGAGGAGATAGATGCACTATGAAATTGGAGGTTTGGCTCAAGAGAGAAGAAGTTTTGTGGGAAGCTAAATCCACACTGCTCCTGATTATTTTTAGACTACACACATTTTGAGAATGGACAATAAGACGTAGACCTTTAAAAAGCTATGGAAAGGGAAAAAAGTGGCTAGAAATATCAGGGCTATCTTTAATCCTTTCTTCCTTCTCCCCCTGTATATTCTTTCATTTACTCACTTATTTAATAAACTATTGAGTACTGTGTCCCCAGGTGGGCAGGCCTTGGTGTGCTAAGATGAATAAGACATAGGTTGACTTCAAGAAGCCACAGTACAGTAAGCCAGCCATCAAGTCTCGTCAAGTGATTCTGCTTCTGTGTCTACACGTGTCCCCTCCCATCTACTCCAGGTGGCGTGTCTATGTGCCTTTATTACATTTCACATGCACTTTTTGCAAGAGATCCTAATTGTTCCTAATCTGTATGTTACTTTACTTCCAGAGTACTGCAACCAGAGTACTTACCTGTCTAAAGCACAGAACGAATTATGTCCTAACTCTTACTTGTCTGAAATGACTCGCATGAGAGGCTGGCCCCGAGCTTCCACTCCAGCTTTGTCTCTTGTCTCTTCCCAGGTTTCAGCACACCCTCCAAGCCAGCCATCTCTGTCTGCATTTTGTTTCTGCTTTCTGGAATGTTCTTCTTTCTTTTTTCTGCCATGTATTAGTTGGAGTTCTCTCCAGAAATAGAACCAATAGGACACACACACACACACACACACACACACACACACACATATGCACACATTTATTTATTTATTTTTAAGGAACTGTGTCACAGAATTGTGGGAGCTGGCAAGTTTGCAATTTGTCAGGCAGGCTGGCAAGTCAGGCAAGAGCTGGTTTTGCAGTCTTGAGTCCAAACCATGCACAGCAGCAGGCTGGAAACTCAGGCAGGGTTTCCATGTTTCAGTCTTGAGAAGAATTCTTTCTACTTTGGGGAACCTCAGCCTTTGCTATTAATGCCTTCAACTGATTGGCAGGGGCCCACCCACATTACAGAGGGTGATCATCTTTACTCAAAGTCCAGGGATTTAAATGTTACTTACACACACCACATCTAGAATGGTGTTTGACCCAGCAACGGGGCATCACAGCGTGGTCAAGTGGACATGTTAAGTTAACCATTACATGTCTCATAAACTTAACCCCTTTCAAGGATTAGTTCAAATATGATCACTTTTAGAAGGTTTCCTGCCCTGGAATAATTTCTGCCTAATGTGTTAAGTGTGAAAAGAAGGTGTTGCAGTGTAAGGTACAGTTTGCCACTAGGGGGCAGCAACCCGCTCAGTTTGGGAGATAAGGAGGAGGGATTTTTCTAGGAGTTTGCCCTCTGATCTGAGTCTTGAAGGAGGAATTGCAATTCCACCAGGAAGAAAGACGTAAGAGTTTCCCAGGCAGGGGTGCAGCAGGTGTGAATACAGAATCACAAAACCACGTGGGTGTGGGGGAGTTGCAAGCCTGAACAGGGAGGTCAGTGGTGAAGACAGGAAGGACAGAGGGGAGAGGGGACTGGATGGACTGCCCCGCCAGATCCCTGAAGGCCTTCCCTAGGGCTGCTGTAACACACTGCCACAGAATTGACAGCTTAATACAACAGAAATGCATTGTCTTGAAGTTCTAGAGTCCGAAGTCCCAAATAAAAATATCAGCAGGGTTGCTTCATTTTGGAAACTGATACAGAATCCCTTCTGTGCCTCTCTTGTCGCTTCTGATGGCTGCTGCACCCTTGGGCTCCTTGGCTTGGGGCTGCAGAATTCCAGTCTCTGCCTCTACCCTCATGTGACTTTCTTATCCCTGTTTGTCTCTGCATCTTCTCTTTTTCCGTGTCCTATAAGACACCGGTCATCATATTTAAGATCCATTCTAATCCAGGATGACCTCATCTCAAGATATTTGCCTTTATGGTAACTACAAAGATTCTTTTTCCAAATAAAGTTGCATTCTGATATTGCAGTTGGACATATCTTTTGGGGGTCACAGTTCAATTACAGCCTGGAAAGGAGAATACTAGGTTGGATCTGAGCCTGAATTCAGGGACAGACTCAAGAGTGTAGGGTGGTCCATGTCCATGAGTTGGGCCTGAGGTATCTGCTGTGCCCAACCTCGTCTGAAGGGGGCAGCCTTTGCTTAGCTCCAGGAATAATGCTATTAGTGGCTTTTTAACAAAATATATTTTTATTGATTTCAGAGAGGAAGGGAGAGGGAGAGAGAGAGACAGAAGCATCAATGATGAGAGAGCATCATTGATCGGCTGCCTCCTGCACATCCCATACTGGGGATTGAGCCTGCAACCTGGGCATGTGCCCTGATGGGGAATCTGTTACCTCCTGGTTCATAGGTCGACGCTCAACCACTGAGCCATGCCAGGTGGGCGGCTTTTTAATTTTTGAAGAAAAGTAAGGCTTCAAGAATTTTATATGAAATTTTCTTATTTTTAAACTTGGAGTCAAATTTAAATTAAAAAAAAACCCAAGTCTTACATCACAGTATGAGCCTGAGAAAATACCTTTGTTGTCTGGAAGTGGTTCCTGGGCCCCCAGCTTGGCTGGAATGGTAAACCCTGTGAAAGCATGAATCAGCCCCAGTTTGCTGTGTGGGAGGGTGACCTTGGTGGCAGGGTGGAGATGGCCTGGGGCAGGGAGAGACACCTGAGAGTTAACTCTAGATACCGCAGCCCCTAACACATGCCCAGCCCCCATGAACACTTACTGAATGAATGCAGGAATTAATGAGCTTTTAAAAACTTGCAGACACATGAAATAAGAAAACCTGAAGAGGCAAAATTTTTTTTCCATGGAATTAAAATATCAAAGAATCCTTTTTTCTCTTTTTCAGGAACTAGATCTATCGACTACCATTCTGCTTTCATTTTCAAATGAAAACTATATACAACTAATTAAATTAATATCGCTTGTAATGACAAAAATAATTTCTTTTGACTTTGTGGACAGCACCACATTCTATATTAAGCTGCTAATACTCCTTAAACTTATGATTTCAAAACCAGCCAAGCTTGAAAAATTACTGTCTCCGACATTCCCAAGATCAAAGCAATCCAAATTATAATATTATATTAACCAGGTTAAAAAATAGTATTACAATTTCTAACCTTTCTTAACTGTAATTATTCATCTAACCATGTATCCAAACTTATTAGATATATTTGCATAGTTAATTAATTATGATTTATTTAAAGTATTCCATTTGTAAAAGTTTATTCTCCTTAGCCCACAAGTCAGATTGCCAAGGGATAAATTTAATTTTTAACTATCTTCCTTAAATCATGTGTAAGACATAAAAGAGGTAGGGGCTGAAAAATACAATTCATTCTCTTTTAGAAAATTAAGCTTTTCAAGAGAAGGGGGCTCAGTTTGAAGAGCCTAATATCTTAAATGCGAATGTGGCACATGGGGAACCCTGGGGTCTTCTTTACCAACAATTAATTAAATAATGAACTGGAAAAGCTGCTGTCCCTAAACAGTGCTTGATGCACACCCAGAGAAAGAGCTTTCCAACCTGTAGGATGGATTAGGCTTTGTTGCATTCACCTATCAGTTAAAATCACATGATCAGAATGCCATAGAGCATCCCCATCGCGTCACTGAGAGCCTATGTATCATGCTCAAGGTTAAAATACTATAAGATATAGATGAAAAGTTTACAAATCTTTTGAAATGAGTACAAGAAGTTAAATTGGATGTATATCTACATGAACTCAAGTGTCCAGGTAAAAACTTCAGTCAGTTATTCTGATGTTTACAAGTATCAAATTTCTCCTGGATTTTCTGGGCGGTGTGAACATATCTGTATCAGTTCAGTTTCTGGTCAAGGTGTGGCCTTCTCTACAGGGAACTTAAAATACACAGACATGAACCTAACTACTTTTAGATGTTAAGAAAGGTGTCCTCGCCGGTTTGGCTCAGTGGATCGAATGTCAGCCTGCGGACTGGAGGGTCCCAAGTTCGACTCCAGTCAGGTGCACGTACCTCGGTTCCAGGGTCCTCCCTGGCCTGGGCCCTGGTTGGGGCACGTACAGGAGGCAACGGATCGATGTGTTTCTCTCACATCGATATTTCTCTCTGTCTTTCCCTCTCTTTAAAAATCAATGGGAAAATATCCTCGGGTGAGGATTAAAAAAAAAAAAAAAGATATAACCAGGTTTATGATACACATAAAATTCCAGCTGAATGAAGAGGATATTCAAAGTGAGAGGGCGGGTCCTAGGATAGAAACTCATCTTAGACCTCCAGGTAAAGAAGATGCTCCAGATGTACCCAAGAGATGATACCGGCTCCCTGCCCAGTGAGAAGCTGTGGGTCACAGCTGTTATCCATCCATAGGAACGCCTTTGCTTGGAAGACAAGGGTTCATCCTTTGGGAGGAAAGTATTGGGAGTTGAAACCGTGAATTTGTACTGAAAGGTGATGAAACTCAGAGCCACAAATGAATGTAGAATTAGTTAATAACCAGTGAAATTTTTAGCATCATGATCGAGACGCTGGAAGGCAGGACTCAGTTATTAGGTTTCCCTTAAGACTGAGGGTTGCCCTTACATATTGAAATTTTAATACATACAAGGTTCAGTATAAAACAGTCTATAGACAATACATTAGATAATTATCATCTAGATTATAAGGACTAAAATAGCAATAACTGCTCAGAGAGAAATGACTCCAAGTTATTTTTAAAAAGTAATGTGACTACATTTTAATTTATATACGATGAGGACAAAAAAGAGCTACAATCTACTTTTAGTGGTAATATTATTCTAAGACTGCTGTGTGTATTGAAGGAGAAAGAAAATTAATATTCCAATTGGTGTCATGGAGAGCCAAGGTTTTCAATGTGAGGAAAAATGATACAGATGTGAGGTCAATGAGGCTAAGTAGAAATTCTATAATTATGGATTTGAATTGGTAGCATCTGTATAAAGTCATGACATATACTTATCTAAAAGATTAGTTTCTAGCTCTGTTCATTAAAAAGTCCTGGCAGGGTGGGAGTGGGGGCTCACCCAATGGCAATGGGCAGTGATCTTCTCTTGGCTCAGGGTGTGGTTTCGAAATACCACCTACCAATACAACAAACCACAGTCCATGGGAAGTCCTGAGTCCAGGTCTGGAGCAGCCTGGAATGGGAGCCTGGAATAGCTTGTCAGACAGAAAGCAAGGAGGCTCTCAAAGCTCTGAGTAACATGTCAAGAAGACGTAAGCGCCAAATTGAGAAAGTTCCCACTGGCCAAAGATGGGGCAATTTGAAAACCAATAGAGATAACCATCTATCAAACATGTTAAATGCATGACTTCATAAAGACACTAAAAATGAAGCACCTCATCTGTTGCCTTTGCGAGCTCATTATTTGACAGCTGTTAAAGGGGAAGAATCAACTATTTTTACATTTTTATTCTATCTTTCTGTTTGAACCTATCTTTCTGGTAGCTAGGGTAACCACATAATTGAATTAAATACTTCTCTTTTTAGGAGTACCGCTTTCATGCTTATGCTTGCAAAAGGAATGATTAAAGTTCTGTTATCATTTTGTACCTCATAGCCCTCAGTCTAGCACTAACTCACCCTGGGGTCATCACTAGCTGTTAACATTGGAAAAAGAAACTCAACCAGACATTAAGAATCTCTTTATGATACATAACATTATGAAATATGTTTGCCAAATAGAATATTGAACCTTTATTTAATCAGGCCTCTAGATCTAACCACCAATTAAAAAAAAATACTGGGTATAGAAGAAAATTTAGAATAATTCCTGGATGCATTTAACAAATTCCAGTTAAGAGGTGTCTTAAGCAAGGTGCAAAAAGCACAACTCTAAAATGGAAGATTTATGAATTTGACCACATCGAAATTAAAGAACTAATTTATGCAATAAGCAATACAACATGTAGTTAAAGTAATGTGAAAACTGAGAAAAAAATTGAACATGTATAACTTACATATGATTGATATCTTTCTTTTAATTTAAATCTTTATTGTTGAAAGTTTTACACATGCCCCTTTTTCCCCCCATTGACCTCTCCCACACTGCCCTTGCCCCAGACCTTCATCACCCTCTTAGCTGTGTCCATGGGTTATGCATATACACATATGAGTTCATTGGTTGATCTCTTCTTTTATATAAGAAGAATATAGGAAAAATTCTAGAAATCCATAGGAAAGAAATACAGAGAACTAGAAAACTAGACAAATGAAACTGACATCTCTGAGAAGAAGAAATCAAATTGGTTAGCACACGTACAAAAGGAACTTGAACTGTATTATTAGTCATAGAAGTGAGGAGCAATGTATTCTTTCTTACCCATTTGATTGGCAAACATGAAAATGACAGATTCTATTGAGTTGGCAAGGAGAGGGGATGGAACGCTTCCAGGCTGTGGGCTGGAGTGCTAATTGTTGTAACAGCTCTGGGAAGCTGCTAGTAGCATGGAGCTGTCTTGAATATCTGTGCACCCCACCACCTAGCGATTCTTCTAGGTGCCTGCCTTAAAGAAACTCTCGCTCATGTATCCAAGGACATAGGCACAAAAGTTTATTGCTGCTTAAAAAAAATTAATGTTTTAAACCACCTCATGTCCATGAATAGGGGAATGTATAAAAGACACTTGATTCTGAGCTATGTTTGCTATTTTAATTCAGAATACCACCTTTTTGATTCTGAATCAAATTCATCTTTTGACCTGTGTTTTGCCATCGGTTTGGTGCACACAGTGATGTGTCTGCCTTCTTTCTCAGTGATTTTCTTTTTTTTTTTTTTTTTTTTTTTTTTTTTTTAATTTTATTTTTTTATTTTTTATTTTTTTTTTTTAATATTTTTATTGAGGTATTATATGTGTACATATCTTACTATTACCCCCCCCACCCCACACCCACACATGCCCTCCCCCCCCAGAGTTTTGCGTCCATTGTTTATGCTTATATGCATGCATACAAGTCCTTCATTTGATTTCATAACTCCCCCACCTTTCCCAAACTTTCCCCCTGTACTTTGAAAGTCTGTTTGATGCTTTACTGTCTCTGTATCTATCTTTTTGTTCACCACTTTATAATGTTCTTTACTATCCCTAAATGAGTGAGATCATGTGGTATTTTTCTTTCATTGACTGGCTTATTTCACTTAGCATAATGTTCTCCAATTCCATCCAGGTTGCTGCAAATGATGAGAATTCCTTCTTTTTTATGGCAGCATAGTATTCCATTGTGTAGATGTACCACAGTTTTCCGATCCACTCATCTGCTGACGGGCACCTAGGCTGTTTCCAAATCTTAGCTATTGTAAATTGTGCTGCTATGAACATAGGGGTGCATATATCCTTTCTGATTGGTTTTTCTAGTTTCTTCGGATATATTCCCAGGAGTGGGATTACTGGGTCAAATGGGAGTTCCATTTTCAGTTTTTTGAGGAAACTCCATACTGTTCTCCACAGTGGCTGCACCAGTCTGCATTCCCACCAGCAGTGCACGAGGGTTCCTTTTTCTCCGCATCCTCGCCAACACTTGTTGTTTGTTGATTTGTTGATGATAGCCATTCTGACAGGTGTGAGATGGTACCTCATTGTTGTTTTGATTTGCATCTCTCGGATAATAAGTGACTTTGAACATGTTTTCATGTGTCTCTTGGCCTTCCTTCTGTCTTCTTTTGAAAATATTCTGTTTAGGTCTGTTGCCCATTTTTTTATTGGATCATTTATCTTCCTCTTATTGAGTTGCATAAGCTGCCTGTAGATGTTGGAGATTAAACCTTTATCAGTGATAGCATTTGCAAATATGTTTTCCCATGCAGTGGGCTTTCTTGTTGTTTTGTTGATGGTTTCTTTTGCTGTAAAAAAGCTTTTTATTTTGATGTAATCCCATTTGTTAATTTTCTCTTTAGCTTCCATTGCCCTAGGGGCAGTGTCAGTGAAGAAGTTCTTGTGGCATATGTCTGAGATTTTGTTGCCTGTGGATTCCTCTAGTATTTTTATGGTTTCCCGTCTTATGTTTAAGTCCTGTATCCATTTTGAGTTTATTTTTGTGTATGGTGTAAGTTGGTGATCTAGTTTCATTTTTTTGCATGTATCTGTCCAGTTTTCCCAACACCATTTATTGAAGAGACTGTCTTGACTCCATTGTATGTTCATGCCTCCTTTGTCAAATATTAATTGAGCATAGTGGTTTGGGTCGATATCTGGGTTCTCTATTCTGTTCCATTGATCAATATGTCTGTTCTTGTGCCAGTACCAGGCTGTTTTGAGAACAGTGGCTTTGTAATACAGCTTGAAATCTGGTATTGAGATCCCACCTACTTTATTCTTCTTTCTGAGGATTGCTGAGGCTAGTCGGGGTCTTTTTTTATTCCAGATGAATTTTTGGAGAGTTCTTTCTAGGTCTGTGAAATATGCTGTTGGTATTTTGATGGGGAGTGCATTGAATCTGTAGATTGCTTTGGGTAGTATGGACATTTTAATGATGTTGATTCTACCAATCCAGGAACATGGTATGTTCTTCCATCTGTTTACGTCTTCCTCTATCTCTTTTTTCAGTGTCCTGTAGTTTTCTGCGTATAGGTCTTTTGCCTCCTTAGTTAAGTTTATTCCTAGGTATCTTAATTTTTTTGGTGCGATGGTAAATGGGATTGCTTTTTTAGTCTCTCTTTCTGTAAGTTCATTATTGGTGTATAGAAAAGCCATAGATTTCTTGGCGTTAATTTTGTATCCCGCTACATTGCCGAATTCATTTATTAAGTCTATTAGTTTTTTGATGGAATCTTTTGGGTTTTTTATGTACAATATCATGTCATCTGCAAATAAGGACAGCTTCACTTCTTCTTTTCCAATTTGGATGCCTCTTATTTCTTCTTCTTGCCTAATTGCGATAGCTAATACTTCCAGTACTATGTCAAATAGAAGTGGTGAGAGTGGGCATCCCTGTCTTGTTCCTGTTCTTAGGGGAAATGGTTTTAGTTTTTGCCCATTGAGTATGATGTTTGCTGTGGGTTTATCATAAATAGCTTTTATTATGTTGAGGTATGAGCCTTCTATTCCCACCTTGTTGAGAGTTTTTATCAAGAAAGGGTGTTGGATTTTGTCAAATGCTTTTTCTGCATCTATTGATATGACTATGTGATTTTTATCTCTCAATTTGTTTATGTGATGTATCACGTTTATTGATTTGCGGATATTGTACCATCCTTGCATTCCTGGAATAAATCCTACTTGGTCATGGTGTATGATCTTTCTGATGTACTGCTGGAGCCGATTTGCTAGAATTTTGTTGAGGATTTTGGCATCAATGTTCATGAGGGATATTGGCCTGTAATTCTCTTTCATTGAGTTGTCTTTATCTGGTTTTGGTATTAGGGTGATGCTGGCTTCATAGAAGGAGCCTGGAAGTGTTCCTTCCTCTTGAATTTTTTGGAATAGTCTGAGGAGGATAGGTTTTAGTTCTTCCTTGAAAGTTTGATAAAACTCTCCTGTGAAGCCATCTGGCCCCGGGCTTTTGTTTGCCGGAAGCTTTTTGATGACTGCTTCAATTTCTTCCATAGTTACTGGCATGTTGAGCTGTTTAGAATCTTCCTGATTGAGTTTTGGAAGGTTGTATTTTTCTAGGAATATGTCGATTTCCTCTAGGTTGTCCAGTTTGTTGGAATAGAGTTGTTCGTAGTATTTTGTAACAATCCTTTGTATTTCGTCGGGGTCTGTTGTTATTTCACCTCTTTCATTTCTGATTTTGTTTATTTGGGTCCTCTCTCTTTGCTTCTTGGTGAGCCTGGCTAGAGGTCCATCAATCTTGTTTATCCTTTCAAAGAACCAGCTCTTGGTTTTGTTGATCTTTTGTATTGTTTCTTTGGTCTCTATGTCGTTCATCTCCGCTCTGATCTTTATTATTTCTTTCCTTCTGCTTACACTGGGCTTATCTTGTTGCTCTCTCTCTAACTCTTTGAGTTGTTGGGTTAGGTAATTTATTACCATTGTTTCTTGTTTTTTGAAGTAGGCTTGTAGAGCTATGAACTTCCCTCTCAGGACTGCTTTCATTGTGTCCCATAGATTTTGGATTGTTGTGTTTTCATTGTCGTTTGTTGCCATGATGTTTTTTATTTCTTCCTTGATGTCTTTGGTAACCCAGTCATGGTTTAATAACATGCTGTTTAGTCTCCAAGTGTTTGATTTCTTTGGGTTGTTTTTATTGTAGTTGATTTCCAGTTTTATGCCACTGTGATCTGAGAAGATACTTGATATGATTTCTATCTTCTTGAATTTGGAGAGACTTTGCCTATGTCCTAACATATGGTCTATCTTTGAAAATGACCCATGTGCACTTGAGAAGAATGTATATTCTGTGGCTTTGGGGTGAAATGTTCTGAAGATGTCGATTAATTCCATCTGTTCTAGTGAGTCATTTAGGATTGATGTTTCTTTGCTGATTTTTTGTTTAGAGGATTTGTCCAATGGTGATAGTGGGGTATTGAAGTCTCCTACTATGATTGTATTACTGTCAATCTCTCCTTTGATATCTTCCAGGAGTTTTTTAATGTATCTTGGTGCTCCTGTATTGGGTGCATATATGTTTACCAGAGTTATTTCTTCTTGTTGGATTTCTCCCTTTAGTATTATGAAGTGGCCTTCATTATCTCTTGTTATGTCCTTCACTTTGAGATCTAATTTGTCAGATATAAGTATTGCAACCCCAGCTTTTTTTTCATTTCCATTTGCCTGGAAAACCTTTTTCCATCCCTTTACTCTCAGTCTGTATGCATCCTTTTTTTTGAGGTGGGTTTCCTGTAGACAGCAGATATCTGGGTTTTGTTTTCTTATCCAGTCTGTTACCCTGTGTCTTTTGATTGGGGCATTCAATCCATTTACATTTAAAGTTATTATTGATAGGTACTTATTTGACGCCATTTTTATTCTATACCCCTGTGTACCTTCTTTGCTTCCTATTTCTTTCTTTTTTTTACAGCAGACCCTTTAGCATTTCTTTCATTGCTGGTTTGGTGGTGATAAACTCCCTTAGTCCTTTTTTGTCTCTGAAGCTCCTGATTTCACCTTCAATTTTGATTGATAGCCTTGCTGGGTACAGTATTCTTGGATTTAGGCCCTTCCTTTGCATGACTTGGTATATTTCATTCCATTCCCTTCTGGCCTGATGAGTTTCTGTTGAGAAATCAGTTGCTAGTCTGATGGGGGTTCCTTTGTATGTAACTGTCTGTCTCTCTCTGGCCGCTTGTAAGATTCTTACTTTGTCGTTGGTGTTTGCCAACTTAACTATAATGTGCCTTGGCGTCGGTCTTTTGGGGTTCATTTTGCTTGGAACTCTGTGAGCTTCTTGGATTTGTGTGGGTTTTTTCTTCCCTATATCAGGGAAGTTTTCTGTTATTATTTCTTCAAACAGGTTTTCTATTCCTTGCTCAGTTTCCTTTCCTTCTGGCACCCCTATTATCCTGATGTTGTTTTGTTTTGTATTGTCCCGAAGTTCCCTTACGCTCTCCTCAATCTTTCTAATTTTTGTTTCTAGAAGCTGTTGTAATTGGGTATTTTTTTCCATCTTGTCTTCTAGCTCACTTATGCGGTCCTCTGCTTCATCTAGTCTACTCTTGATGCTTTCTATTGAGTTCTTTACAGCAGCGATGTCACTTTTCATTTCTTCTTGGTTCTTCTTCATTTCTTCTTGGTTCTTACTCATATTGTCGAATTTGTCTTCCATCCTTTTCAGCCACTTTATGACCATTTCTCTGAATTCTTTCTCTGATAGGTTGTTTGCCTCTAAATCGTTTACTTCCTTTTCTGGTGATGCCTGCTTCTCTTTCCTGTGGGGGCTGTTTCTTTGTCTCCCCATGGTCTCTCTTCTCCGGATGTCTGGTTATATAGATTTCTCTCTCTGGCGTTGATTTAAAGGTATAAAATACAACACAACCAGGCTCAACAGACAAGGCACTAAACAGAATTGTATTCACGATATTAATAACCTCCAATAGAGGTAACCACCAGAGAAAGACAAATTAGGGAATAGGAGTGGAAGAGGGAGAGTAAAAAGAAAGAACAACAACGAAGAAAAAAAACAACAACAAAGAGTGTGAGTCTGAACTTGGGAAAAGAGCAGAAAGAAAGAAAAGAAATAACAGAAAAGAAAAAGAAAAGAAAAAAAAAGTAAGAGAGACAAGAATGATACTAAGAGAGAAAAGGGGAACAAACTATATATATGGGGAGTAAACTCCACTAGAACAACCACTATTCCCAGCAAATTCCAGCAACACGAGCCTGGAGATTAATACAAACTGCAACAGCAGCTAATATCAAGTGAGGCAAGGGAAAACAAAAGTAAAGAACAAACAAAAACAAAGCAAACAAAAGAACCAACCAAACCAACAAAAAGAATAATCTAAACAACCTCATAAAAAAGCATAAAAATTCAATCTAATCAACATTCAAGCAAACAACAACAAAAGGCCCGAGAGAAAAATAATTTTTTAAAAGTAGCGTAGAGAGAGGTTTGTATGGATTTGGAGCAGGGGGTTGGGAATTAGATATATAAGTAGGGTGAAGTTTTAGCAGAGAGTAAACTGAAAAAGTAAGGAAAATCTAAAGCCAGAAAGGGTTAAGATAAACTGGGAGCAAAAGGGGAAAGGTTAGGAGAGTGATGGCATAATGTTAGCTTTGAGATAGGGTAAAGCGATTGTAAGGGAAAGATGCAAATCGAATGTAGGACACTAATCCAAAAATAAAAGAAAGAGAAAATCAAATGACATTAAAAAAAAAAAAAAAAAAAAAAAAAAAAAAAAAAAAAGTAAAATAATAGTAATAATAGTGCTGATTGAAAATAAAAATGTAATAATTAAAAAGGTGAAAATCAAGTGAGGAAAAAGAAAAAAATATTAGTTTCTTAAGTAAAAGATGCAAAAAATGAAAATAAAAAAATATGAGAATAAAAAATTTAAAAAATTGAAAAAAGAATTGAAAATTAA